>NC_136268.1:91354685-91519685 GCF_964187855.1 Myxine glutinosa
GGGGAGGGGGAAGAGGAGAGGAGGAGAATGGGGAGAGGGGGGGAAGTACCCGGCATTGCCGGGTGGGGGAGGGGGAGGGGGAGGGGGGAAGAGGAGGGGGAGGGGAACGGGGGGAGGGGAACGGGGGGAGGGGAGGAGGGGAGGGGAGGAGGGGGGGGAGGGGAGGAGAGAGGGGAGGGGGAGGAGAGGGGGGAGGGGGAGAAGAGGAGGGGGAGAAGAGGGGGGGCAGGAGAGAGAAGAGGGGGGGAGGGGCAGGGGGAGGGGGAGGGGAGAAGAGGGGGGCAGGAGAGAAGAGGGGGGGAGGGGAGGGGCAGGGGAGGAGAGGGGAGGGGAGGGCAGGGGGAGGGGGAGGGGGGGGAGGGGGGAGGGGGGAGGGGGGGGAGTGGGAGGGGGAAGAGGAGGGGAGGAGAGGGGGGGGAAGTACCTGGCATTGCCGGGTGGGGGAGGGGAGGGGGAAGAGGAGGGGAGGGGAACAGAGGGGGGAGGGGAGGAGAGGGGGGGGAGGGGAGAAGAGGGGGGGGGGAAGTACCCGGAATTCCGTGTATAAACGTGAGGGAGAAGAGGAGGGACGGGGAGGGGAGGAGAGGGGGGGAGGGGAGGAGAGGGGGGAGGAGAGGGGAGAGGGGGGGGAGGAGAGGGGGGAGGGATGGAGAGAGGAGAGGGGGAGGGGGGAGGGGAGGAGGAGGGGGGAGGGGGAGGAGGAGGGGAGGGGGAGAAGAGGGCGGGAAGAGGGGGGGGAAGGTACCCGACATTCCGTGTATAAACGTGATGGGAGAAAAGGGGGGAGGGGAGGAGAGGGGGGGGAGGGGGAGGGAGAGGGGGGGGAGGGGAGGAGAGGGGGGTGGTGGGAAGGGATGGGATGGGAGAGGAGAGGGGTGGAAGGGATGGGAGAGGAGAGGGGTGGGAGGGGGAGTGGGAGAGAGGAGAGGGGAGGGTGAGGGGGGAGGGCACGCGAATCGTCGAATCAGCGTGCTGCTCTGCCACCGATTCAGAATCCGTGTATAATATTCCTCGCTGAAAAAAAATATGGATCTAAAGATGAAAGAAAAAAAACCTATGTGGTGTGAATGGCAATGTTCCTTGCTGAAATGTGAAAAAACGCAATCGCGCGGCAAGAAACATCACGTGATCGCTCTGAGCGATCGATTGCAACTCTGCGTCGTGTCGTGGCGTGGCCAACGTGGCATCATGCGCCCAGGTGATTGGCTAACTCGAGCTCGAGAGAGCCATAATGCGCTATGTTATGGCAAAAAATATGGATCTAAAGATGAAAGAAAAAAAAACCTATGTGGTGTGAATGGCAATGTTCCTCGCTGAAATGTGAAAAAACTGAATTACGTGCGAAGGCGTAACTGTGAGATTTTGGCGGCAAAGTTGGAACATCACGTGATCGCTCTGAGCGAATCAGCGCGCTGCTCTGCCATTCTGGTCATAATATTCCTCGCTGAAATGCGCTGAAGGTAAAAATATGGTTTTAAAAAATATTATGAAATAAATTTTTAGGTCGGCCATGTTCTTCCCAGGCTCAATGGCCATGTTTGTGCCAAATATCAAGTACGTGAGCCTCTCCGTTTAGGAGTCTATCGGTAACATTACACACACACAAACTGTGTTTTATATATATATATACACTTGAAAAAAAACACTTGAAATTTAGCTCAGCTGCCTCCCATTTGTCTTGATCATCTTTGAGATGTTTCTACACCTTGATTGGAGTCCACCTGTGGTAAATTCAATTGATTGGACATGATTTGGAAAGGCACACACCTGTCTATATAAGGTCTCACAGCTGACAATGCATATCAGAGCAAAAAACCAAGCCATGAGGTCGAAGGAACTGCCTGCAGAGCTCAGAGACAGGATTGTGTCGAGGCACAGATCTGGGGAAGCCTACAAAAAAATCTCTGCTGCATTGAAGAATCCCAAGAGCACAGTGGCCTCCATAATTCTTAATTGGAAGAAGTTTGGAACAACCAGGACTCTTCCTAGAGCTGGCCACCCGGCCAAACTGAGCAATCGGGGGAGAAGGGCCTTGGTAAGAGAGGGGACCAAGAACTCCATGGTCACTCTGGCTGAGCTCCAGAGATCCTGTGTGGAGATGGGAGAAACTTCCAGAAGGACAACCATCACTGCAACACTCCACCGATCTGGGCTTTATGCAGAGTGGCCAGACGGAAGCCTCTCCTCAGTGAAAGACACATGAAAGCCCGCTTGGAGTTTGCAAAAAAAGCACCTAAAGGACTCTCAAACTGTGAGAAACAAGATTCTGTGGGGGACACCGAGATACAACGGTGTGTCTAGAGGAGACGGTGTATGGGGGTTTTGACCCCCTAAAATAGGTATTTGCTCTCTTCTCCGAAACTACACACACAATTTTGATGAAACTTAATCACAACATTCATCACCCATGATGTTCCAATGTTTTTCAAGGCATTGGACAAATCGGGATTTAAGGAGGTATATGGGGTGGGGGTGGTGGTTGCCCCCCAAAATATGTATTTTGTTTGTTTGGTTGATTAAAGTCTTATGATTATGTTAGTATGATTCTATATGCTGTTCTGTCTTCTAGCAACCATTGAAATTGGTTTAAAATACCTTTAGTCAGTGTAGTGTAGTTTATTCTACCAGGTGAGCGCCAGGTATATTGCCCATTATTTTTTGTTGTTGTCACTGTTTTATAAAGCCGGCTAAGAAATGTTGAATCAGAAATATCATTTTTAATTAGACATTGGGTTTAATGGATTCATTCACCATGGAGCCAAAGGAATCGCATTTACTTGCACGAATATGGATGGTTGAGTTTGATTGTATAACTAAAAAGCATAAACACCCAATAAAATAAAAATCGTGACCATTCCTTTAGGTTCAATATGAATCGATATTTTTTCACACCTGGGTTTATATGATACGTGCACATTTGTATGATATTGTACCCAGTTGTGAAAATAAATATATAATTAATTTCCAAAATAAGAATACTGTACTAGATTTTTAAGGCAGCCCTGTTGCTCCAAGTTGGATGCTATTGGAAAATTTCCTTTTCCTGCTTCTTCCTTCATCTGCAGCACATGGTTGTGGGTAGCATCAATTATTGGGGTGTTCAGCCGTGCCCTCTGTAGGTGAAAGCAGGAATTTGGAATTTGGCTAGGGTGGTGGAAAGAGGCTTACCTACTCTTCGCCAAGGACACTGCGGGATATTTAACATCCACCGACTATGGAAGCAGATGGAATTCCCAATTTAACATCCAACTGATGGATGGCACACAAATCCAAGGCTTTGCCCTTCCTGCGAAACATCAGGGTGACGACAGCTGAGCCTGATGATTCAAACCCAGGATGTACAGCTCGGAGATGAGAGTGCATACCTCCATACTATCCTGCCAGGCCCTTTGCTTTTCCTGCGATCTGCAGAAATCTTGCTTTATCAATGCAGTTTTCTTGCCACAGTCTAAACTGACAGCCTAACTATATCTCAAAGAAAGCCTGCTATCACTAATCGAGATTGATGAAGCAAGTCTTGGCCTTTGCAGGTCCAAAGTAGCCAATTCGATTAGTGGCTAAGTAGCACTGCTTTGGGTAAAGGCAGATGGAGCTGTTTGCCGTATCTAGGGCCAGCCCAGCTTTTCTAGCTCCAGCACTCTTATTGGCCTTGCTCTGCTACTCCCTCCCCTCCTGCCTCTTCACTCACTCCCCTTTACTCGGATCAAGTCTTGGCTTTGACATGAAACAATGGAATCTCTGGTGACCTGCAGCACCCCAATGGCACGTTACTCGCTTGCTGACCTCCAAAAGCCACCAAATGTTGTTTTTGGTCACTTTGTGTCACTCCTCTCTTTTTTGTTGCTTCTGTGGGGATTTTCCCATTGCTCGGAATTCTGGATGTGATGGAAGTTTTGAAGAAGAGCAGCTGAGCTTGGCAAGTTTAATTGGCATTGAGAAAACAATTTATCTTAATCAGGCTCACGTTTAACATCCTGGGTGAAAACCGTGCTTTTTCTTTTTTCTATGGTGTTTACTCCATCAAACAGAATTTTGCTTTTAGTACACTCTTGAAATCAGACAATTCTGGATGATATTAATACAACTGGACCTCTTTTTAGAAGTGTACCTTTCACTAGAATGACCCTTGTAGAAGGATTCCTATTATGTTTGGAGCAAAAAAAATTATTGTGGGGATGGTAAGATCCTGCAGTTTTGAGATATTTGTTACTTGCAAAATCGAAGATTTTTCGAGTATATTGGTCGGTTACGTTTGTGGTTCTGTTTGTTTGTTACTTGGCAAAAAAAAAACGTTTTATTTTTGCCAAGTATGTTGATCACTCCGGTTTGTGTTCGTTTGTCTGTCCGCTCACTTAAACCTGCCTCCGGGACACAATTTTAAACCGATCTTCACGAAACTTTACCAAATGGTAGAGTTCGTGGTCCGATAAAATACGATATATTTTAGGGGTCAAAAGGTCAAAAGGTCAACATAGGCCAAAGGTCAACCACTTTTTTCAAATTTCTAAAATCCTCAATTTTCATCCGATTGACTTGAAATTTGAATAGGATATACATATCAGCAAACTGAATTCAACCACCAACTATTTTTGAGATTAGCGTTGGCCAAAAGGTCAACATAGGCCAAAGGTCAACAACCATTTCTAATTTGTAAAATCCTCAATTTTCATCCGATTGACTTGAAATTTGAATAGAATATACATGTCGGCTTACTGCATTCAACCACCAACTATTGTTGAGATCAACATCGGCCAAAAGGTCAACATAGGCCAAAGGTCAACCACTTTTTTTCAATTTTTTTAAATCCTCAATTTTCATCTGATTGACTTGAAATTTGAATAGAATATACATGTCGGCTTACTGCATTCAACCACCAACTATTTTTGAGATCGGCATGGGCCAAAAGGTCAACGTAGGCCAAAGGTCACCAACTTGGCCAAGTTTTTTAAATCCTCAATTTTCATCCGATTGACTTGAAAATTGAACAGCATTTGCACATTGACACAAAATGGGGAAACTAACTATTTTTGAGGTCAAAAGGTCAACTCCAGGTCAACCTTCCAAAATCATCATTTTTCATCTGAAAAATCGTCACTTTTCTTCCTATTGACCCGAGCTTTGATCAAGATTGTCAATTTTAATCTTGATGAAATGGACAATTTGCTGTATCAATGGAATTTTTTTTCTTGGGGGCGGGGGGCGGATTTTGCAAGTATCATGCTCGCATGACGTCTTCTTGTTTGTTTTTTGGGGGAAAAGGGAAAGAGGAACAAGGCCTATGGAATCTTGTTGAGTTTCGATGAGAGATTGTCCAAGTTATTCTAACCATTGTAATGCATTGGTAGTTCTCTTTTAGTTCGGCTAACTAGGCCGCATTCGTATTAAGTTTGTAGACAGATGAGGGGGAGGAGGTGTCTGCAGAAAGGTATAGATAAGGGTTGTAGAAAAATGACAAATGAAGAAAATGGAATAATGTATAGTGATGTATTGAGAGGGTAAATTGCGGGTAAATAAATAAATAATATTTATTTATAAATAAATAAATAAAATAAAATAAGAAATAAATAAATAAAATAAATAATAAAATAAATAAATAAAATAAATAAATAAATAAATAAATTAAAAAAATAAATAATAATAATAAATAAGAGGGTAAAATAAATAAATTTAATTAGGTAAAGGCTGAAATTTCATATGGTGGAATGAGGTTAAGAGGAGCAGAAAATAATGGAATCCCATCAGAGCACACGGCTGAGGATGTTGGAATTCCAGGTTCAGATTCCATATCCCGTTGACAAGCGTTCTTGATCTGTAATTACTGGACCAGCCATCACCTTGGAATACTCTGTAAAACTACGTCCCTTCTCAACCGCTCTCATCTCATAACTTCAGTTTACAAATCATTTCTCCACATTACTTATTATGGAGCAGTACTCTGTGGGCTCATGCTGCCATTTTGTACCTTGCCCCCCCCCCCATGCCCCCCCCTGAATGTGGCCCTCACCAGCATCTTCAGAAAGGAAATAAATCTTCGCCTCCGTCACTGCAGACCACTTGCCAGTGGCCTTGTAATCCTCTACTGCTTCTCTTCCGGTTTTCTCTTCCTGTCCTCTCTGCCCTTTGCCCCACTAAAGCCCCTGCAGGTCTAAAATGCATTCCCTATTAACCTTCCCAGTTATTCGAAAGCTCAGCTCATTGCCATCTGGTTTTGTCTCCAATGCTTACATGTGAGCTTTTCTCAACTCAAAAACACCTTATTTGTCCACTTGCAAACCTTTCAACTCATTGCCATGGTGGTTGTTTATTTGTCATTTGTCTGCCTGTCTCAGTTTACATTGTTATTGCTTTGCTGATTTTCCAATATCTAGTATCGTTATTTTAAGAAAAGTTAATTCAGAAAAGTTTTGATGTAACACACAAAACAGAGTGCTAGAGAACCCTGCTGGACAATCACCAAAGAGGTGTTCTAGCCTCAAGGGTTTTGGAAGAGATGAAGGGTCATAAAAGGTCAAATCGGGACGATTGAGCAAGTTGAGCGGTGAGACCCAAAACACACTTTCCCAGAATCAGATCATCTAACCGGCACCACACTCACTTCACTGACCCCATCAAGTAGAGCAGAATGCACCTTGACAAATGCAGCCACCAACAGGCCAAGAAGGCAAAGTTTTGTAAAGTGCAGCATTGGCATAAACAAACAGAAAGTATCTCCAGACTCTGTGCACTCGTCTGAAGCTAATGGCAGCACAGAACCTCGGATTACTGGGAATCAGATGTACCACAGCAAGATCAAATTACTGAGGATCAGGTGGAGCACACCGTTCAAATGTCGCACACCATCCAGACAGATGTACACTACACCAATATATGATCCCAGGGTTTGTTCACATTGATCTTTTGAAGAATTCCAGTCTCTCAAACGTTTGGGCCTCACTATCATTGATCTTTCTTGGTCAAATCACAATTCTAATTTGGCCTCTAAAGCCAATCGCCTATTGGGCGTCCTTCATCATGCAAAGTCTTTCCTTGGCACACCTGAACTTTTATCGACCGACAAGACGTTCAGCCACGGCTTTATGGAGTACTGCTCTCTCTCTCTGTCTGTCTCTGTCTCTGTCTGTCTCTGTCTGTCTGTCTCTGTCTGTCTCTGTCTCTGTCTCTCTCTCTCTCTGAGAGAGAGAGAGGACTGTCTGACAGATCACTTTTACATCACAGACAGGTTGGTGGTTTGTCTTATATCACCTCCTTTCTGGTCTTGAACCCCTTCACCTTTGCCCCAATTTTTATGCAAGGTGTGTGTGGTCTCCCAGTAACCCCTTTCTGTTTAAAATGGTTTATTAAGGGTATATGGGAGGGGAGAGAAGAGACGATAAGCCTGGTGTTGGCTTAGCGGTTAGGGTGCCGGCTTGGGATCCTATGATCCTGGGTTTGAATCCCAGTCGATCACTGAATTAACACCAGGGGGGTTGACTCAGCCTGTCATCCTTCCAAGGTCGGCAAATTGAGCACCAGTTCACTGGTAATTCCCTGTGTGTCGCAAGAGGCGACTAACAGGGTTGGTGGCAGGAAGGGCATCCGGCCGTAAAACATTGCTTCAACAAAGGGGACCACGGTGCCTGAAAAAGGTCAAAAGAGGGGCCCACGGTTCCCGAAAAAGGCCAACCCCTGCTCTGCGGGGAAAAATGGCCTCTAAAGGTGGTTCAGAGAAGAGACGCTAATTAATAAATAAATAATTGCAACAGACCCGGCGTTCATAGGACAACAAGTACGAAGGCACAGGCACTTGTGTACAATTAAAATAAATAAAACTTAAAGCCTAGCCTTCTGTGGGAATGCCATCTTCAAATTGTTTGGACATCTTTTTAAATCCCTTCCCAGACTCGTAGGCATCTATAACCTTCTTTCTGAAGGCCTCGGAGAGCTCTTTTGATCTCGGCATAGTGACGCCGCACACTTCAACAACAAAGAGCAAACCAAACTAAATGTCTGAGGTTTAAATAAGACAGGTTCCTCCAACATCCTCTCCAACGATGTTCTAATCATTTGCACCTGAGCTGGTGCACCTGATTCTAATTTTAGGTATTTGAAGTAGTGATAAATGTCGGGGTGTACTTACTTTTTCCACATGCGAAATTTGCATTTATGTTTATTTAAATTACACAATGGATTACAAAATGTAAATGTTTCATGATATTTGTTATATTATTTCACCTTTATCTATCAATATTGTTGAAATGAAGATCAAATAGCTGTATGTTGAAATATGTTGAAAAAGTCAAAACTTTACATGGGGTGTACTTACTTTTTCACGTGACTGTATATATAACTTTCCTTGCACACTCTATAATATGATATCATTAAATCATTCACATCTTACCCTTAAATACATCAATCGACCAACCAGCATGACCACACCACCTAACCTTCTATCAAACTGCACTTCGAATGTTCAAACTGTCATTTATAACGGTTTTTGGCATGCTGCTGTATCCTAGCAACCACTGATTCCTAGCAACATTAATTTGTAGTATATTTAATTATTATATTGTACTGTATTTACATAAAGATCTCATGAATAATATTATATTGTACTGTAATATAATAATATTATATTGTACACTTCGAATGTTCAAACTGTCATTTATCATGGTTTTTTGCATGCTGCCGTATCCTAGCAACCACTGATTCCTAGCAACATTGATTTGTAGTATATTTAATTATTATATTGTACTGTATTTACATAAAGATCTCATGAATAATATTTTTACTATTCGTATTGTATTTTACAAATTCGATTTGGTGTCGTTTTGTGATTTTCAAGAAAACTTGTTTTAATCTACCAACTACAGCCCCCTGTGCTAACATACGTCTGACTAGTTGTTGTAATTTATTGACCAGTTCAGAGCTGTGTGTGGTTGCTCTCACAGTCCGAATTATTCCACCTGCAACCGTAGCATAAAATAGCTTTTTGGGAATGTTGCTGTCTAAGAAAGGCATTCAGACAATGTGGAATGGAAATGCATCTCGTTTATCAAATAATTTGGTGTGAAATTTATTATTATGGATATCAATTTGTAATTCTAAAAAGGAAACTGAAGTGGAAGTTTGGTTTTCCTTTTTTAATTCAAGTTCTTTTGGATATATATCATCATGAAGCTGCTCAAATATAAATCCATCATTAATTGCCAACAAATCATCAATGAACCTAAAGATGTTTCCGCATCTTCGTGCAGTTGTTAATTTATTCCTGCACATGTTCTGGACCCAATCAAACTCGTACATCACACACACACACACACACACACACACACACACACACACACACACACACACACACACACACACACACACACACACACACACTGCCTTTTCTAGGAGCAACCATTATTCAAATAAAGATGTAGAGATGGTTTCACATGATAATTTCTTACGATCATCCCCACCTTGTTTCCATGCTTTTTGTAGTAACATCCCTACATCCCTTTACATTTAAAAAATATGTTTTTATGCCTCCGCCCCCCGAAGGTGGCCGTTGGCGTTGTTTTCGGGTTGTCCGTCCTTCCGTACGTCTGTCCGTACGTCCGTCTGTACTGGCTAAACCTCGTTTTTCTCAGCAACTACATGGCCAATTCAGACGAAACTTTCATCGTAGGAGTGACACCTATGCAGAAGGTTTTTTATGATAATTGTGACGTCATAGGACACTGGTCTGGCAGCCATTTTGGATTAAACACAAATAATAAAAAAATTATTTCTCAAAAACCGCTGAATGGAAAAAATTGAAACTTGGCACATTCTCAAGCACTTCCAATAGGGAACAAAAGCCTGATAATGATGACATCATAGGTGAAGTGGTACACCAGTAAAAAATGTTTTAATGGAATTCCTTATCCTAAAAATCTGAAATGCACATGATCTATGACCCATTTGTATTGCAATATTAAATGTATGACATCATAGGTCACATGGTTGGGCAGCCATATTTGATTTAACCTAAAACCTTTAAAAAAAAACTCTTCTCCAAAACCACCAAATCGGTTGACTCAAAACTTTACGTGTGTCATTTACGAGGCATGGCAATTAAAAGATTATCAAGAAAACATCATTGGTCACCACATGTTTTGGCAGCCATAATGGATTGAAGGAAAATATTGAATAATTATATCTCTGAAGCCGCTTACCCTTTCAATGCGAATTTTTACAAACATCATGTAGCACGATTGCTACATATAGTTTGAAAATGATGATGTTGTAGGTCACTTGGTTTGGCAGCCATCTCGGATAGAAAAACTAACCTTATCCGATCAACACGAAACTTTACAAACGTGATCCCCTATGCAGAGTGCACATTTTTTACTCTAGTTTAAGGTCATATGTCACATGGTATTGCAGCCATATTAGCTTGAAAACTGATATTTAAAAAAATCCCTTCTCTGAAACCGCTTCACCGATCGATGTGAAACCTGTCATGGCTGCTCAAAATGTGCTACTTGAGAACAGCTGAAGGGATTTAAATAAAACTTGTTTATTTTTAGGACAGTGAACGAAGGCATTTCTACCCGCTGTGGGACTATGCGGAGGCATATTGGCGATACAGTCGCATTGCTCTATTTATTACTTGCTTCTTTACTTCTTCTTTATAAATATGTGTAGATGTTCTACTACTGATTTACAAATGTTGTTGTACAAACTTTATAGACGTGCTCACATTGTAATGGTACTGTACATACTATATAGACGATCTAACATTCTAAATAGCACGTACGAGCAAATGTTTCTAGCGGCCCCAACCCCATCAGGCTGATTGACAGTCATTGTCTCGCCCACTCCCTGTTCTCTTCCTATTCCTTTACAAAGGAATGCAGTTTAGCGTAATTTTCGGGGAATCCTTTCAGGATATTAAAATTACGATGGCAAAGGATGCTAGGATGCTACACAAAGTAAAACTCTGTCGGATGGTACCAGAGTCATTGGCATTGAGAGAGGCAGCTCGGAACCCTCTGAAGATTAATATTAATTCCCTCGCCGGAGGAGAGGGTATTGCATTTGAGTCCATTTGTCTGTCTGGCTGTCTGTCTGTCTGTTTGTTTGTCTCTCTGTTTGTCCACACAGAATAAATATGATTTTCTCTGCAACCATTGGTCCAATTGACAGGAAATCTTCACAATAGGTGCACCTCCTCCTGCAGAACTTTTAATGATAATTATGACGTCATAGGTCACGTAGTATGGGCGCCATCTTGGAAAAAGCGAAAACCTTTGCACCTCTATATCTCCGAAAGTGCTGCATAGAAAACATAGACATGGCTCATTGAAAAGAACTCTCCATGGGGAATAAAATATGTTAATGATGATGTGATAGGTGCCTCCATTATGACATCATAAATCGACAAGTACAAAACTTCATTTGATCAAGATGAAATTTATTGAGCGTCACCAAGGGATTAATTGGTGGAGGGGGAAAAAATGACGTCATCGGTCACGTGGTTCGGCGGTCATATTTGTTTTAACACGAAAGCCTTAAAAACTACCCAAACACGTCATGGTGAGGGTCTGCAATCTGATTGCTCTTTCTTGTTATTATAAATGAGAATAAAGCGCGGCGTTACGCGCGCTGCTTGTGAGCAAGGAGGAAGCGGACAAGCGGTAACATATAAACGTCTTTATTGTAAGAGCACACTGTAACACTCAACTGCTCCGGGCTGGTCGCCCAGTGTATATCATGAGGCCACGCCTACCCCTCGGGCGTGGCCACCGCCCACTTGGTGCGTGGAATGATGTCACCACGCCAGTGGGCTTTTGTGTCCGCCACACGCGCCCCCCCAGAATTCCCGCGCACCTGGAAGGCCAGTTTGCGGGGCAGACGAATGACCCGGCCGAAGCGCCCCCTGGCGATCGGCGGCGTCCGGGGTGCAGGGATGCCAGGTGGGATGCCCCTGGCTGCCCCTGGGATGGGTGCAGGACCGGGGGGCGGCGTGGCGGCGGGGCTGGGCGGTGCCGGGGGTCCGCCCGCAGGAGGGCGGCCCCGACGTGGGGGTCGGGCCACTGGCGGTGGATGGTCCACATCGAGGTGGGCCGGCTTGAGGCGGTCTACCGAAACGCGGTCAGGAGTACCGCCGATGTCCAGGGTGAAGTGCTTCGCCCCGGTCTCCAGCACGCGGAAAGGCCCGTCGTACGGGGGCCGCAGTGGTGTCCGATGGGCATCGTGGTGGACGAAGACGTACTCCGCCGTGCGAAGCTCCGGGGCGACGTGCGTCGGTGGGTGCCCGTGGCATGCCGTTGGCACCGGGGCGAACGTCTGGGCGGTCTCTTGCAGAGCGGAGCGCTGCTGTGCCGCGGACCATGGTGCCGTGGAGTCGGGGAGGAACTCGCCCGGCACCCGCAGCGGTTGCCCGAAGACCAATTCCGCCGCGGATGCGCGCAGGTCCTCCTTGGGTGCCGTCCGGAGGCCCAGCAGGACCCAGGGGAGCCTGTCGACCCAGCCGCCGTCGCGGAGGGTGGCCCGGAGCGCGGCCTTCAATGAGCGGTGAAATCGCTCACACAGGCCGTTAGCCTGGGGGTGGTAGGCCGTGGTTCGGTGCAGCCGGACCCCGAGCCCCTGCGCAACCGCCCCCCAGAGCTCCGAGGTGAACTGGGGGCCGCGTTCGGATGAGATGTCTGAGGGGGCGCCGAACCGGGCGACCCAGGTGGCGATGAAAGCCTGCGCGACATCGGCCGCCGTTGTCGACGCCAAGGGCACGGCCTCCGGCCACCGGGTGGTGCAGTCCACCATGGTGAGGACGTAGGTGAAACCCCGCGAGGGGGGCAGAGGTCCCACCAGGTCCACGTGGATGTGGTCAAACCGGCGTTCCGGCACCGTGAACGGGGTCAACGGGGCCTGGGTGTGCCGGTGCACCTTGGCGCGCTGGCACGCGAGGCACGTCCTGGCCCAGCCGCGGACGGCCTTCCGGAGGCCATGCCAGACGAACTTGTTGGCGATCAGCCTTTGGGAGGCCCTCGCGCCCGGGTGGGACAGGCCGTGGATGGCGTCAAACACCTGGCGCTGCCAGCCCGCGGGCACGATGGGGCAAGGACGCCCGAGGGAGACGTCGCACAAGAGGGCTGCGCCCGCGCCGTCGAACGGCACCTCAGTGACGCGGAGGCCCGTGACGGCGGTCCGCAAGGCCTGGACGTCGGGGTCAGCGGCCTGGTCCGCTGCCATCCGGGCATAGTCGATGCCGAGGTGGACTGCGTGGGCGACGGCCCGGGAAAGGCAATCCGCCACCGGGTTGTCCTTCCCCGCGACGTGCTGGATGTCCGTCGTGTACTCGGACACGGCCGAGAGGTGACGCTGCTGCCGGGCCGACCACGGCTCGGTGACCTTGCCCATCGCGAAGATCAGCAGCTTGTGGTCGACGAAGGCAGTGAACGCCCGGACCTCGAGCAGATGGCGGAAGTGCCTGACCGCCAAGTGAAGTCCGAGCAACTCGCGGTCGAAGGTACTGTAACGGCGTTCGGGCGGGCGAAGCTGCCGGCTAAAGAACGCCAGCGGTTGCCAAGCTCCACGCACCCATTGCTCGTGCACCGCGCCCACCGCGTAGTCCGAGGCATCGGTGGTGAGGGCGATCGGTGCATCGGGCACCGGGTGCGCGAGCATGGTGGCGTTAGCCAAGGCGAGCTTCGCGCCCGTGAACGCCGTGTCCATCTGCTCGGTCCAGGTAACGTCGCCTTTGCCCGGCTTACCTCGGAGAGCTTCGTGCAGGGGGCGCAGGAGCTGGGCGATACGGGGCAGGAACCGATGGTAAAAGTTCACCATGCCCAGGAACTCCTGCAGCCCTCTGATCGTGCGGGGGCGCGGAAACCCCTTCACCGCCTCCACCTTGGCCGGCAGGGGGACGGCTCCGTGCCTGGTGACACGGTGCCCCAGAAAATCGATTGTGGCGGCGCCGAACCGGCACTTTGCGGGGTTCACAATCAGGCCATGCTGGCCCAGGCGTTCGAAGAGCATGCGGAGGTGGCGTAGGTGCTCTTCGCGGGACGCGCTGGCGACGAGGATATCGTCCAGGTAGACGTAGACAAAGTCCAAGTCGCGCAGGACGCTGTCCATCAGTCGCTGGAACGCCTGAGCCGCATTCTTCAGACCGAAGGGCATGCGCAGGAACTCGAAGAGTCCGAATGGCGTGATGACCGCCGTCTTCGGGACGTCCTCCGGCCTGACAGGGACCTGATGGTAGCCGCGTATGAGGTCCACCTTCGAGAAGAAGGACCTGCCCGCCAAACGGGCGGAAAAGTCCTGAATGTGGGGGACGGGGTAGCGGTCGGGAGTCGTGGCGTCATTGAGACGGCGATAGTCCCCGCACGGTCGCCATCCCCCGCCGGGCTTCAGCACGATGTGCAGCGGCGACGCCCAAGCGCTCTCTGAGCGCTGAACGATGCCGAGTCGCTCCAGGGTAGCGAACTCCGCTTTTGCCACCGCCAGCTTCGTCGGCTCGAGGCGGCGTGCCCGGGCGTAGACCGGTGGCCCGACGGTGGGGATGTGATGGGCCACCCCGTGCTTGACGGCCCCCGCCGAGAAGGTGGGCCGCGTGAGGGCCGGGAAGCCGGCGAGGAGGCGGGTGAATGCGTCCGCTGCCGGAAGCGTACAGACCAACGTGGCCGGAACCTAATCGTTCGGCAAGCCGCTTGGCAAGCTGCCCGTTGAGCTGGGCAACGCACAAGCGAGCGAGCTGGACGTCTTGGCCTGGACAAGCCGTCTGCGCTTGACGTCGACCAGGAGCCCATTAGCGCACAGGAAGTCCGCGCCAAGCAGTGCCATGGGCACGTCGGCGGTGACGAACGTCCATCGGAAAACCTGCCCTCCAAACCGCAGAGAGAGGCAGCGTTTTCCGTACGTACGGATGTGCGTCCCGTTCGCGGCAAGCAGTGCGGGGCCCCCACCCGCAGCGTGCTTGTCTGACGTGCCGGCGGGAATGACACTCATCTGCGCTCCCGTGTCGCACAGGTAACGGTGCCCGGAGAAGGTGTCCGTTATGAACAGCAGGCTGCTCGAACGGCCGGCGCTCATCGCCACTATTGAGCGCCGGCCCGGGCGTTTCCCGACCCGTTGAAGGAGCACGGCGGATGACACCGCCGAGCTTTGTGGCCGAACCTGGCGTGGCACCAGCACCAGGTGGTGGAGCTGGAGGAGCGCGGCTGGCTCCGCCAGGCCGGTGGAGTTGGCGGGTTTCCCCGCGGTGGCGGTTTTCGCCGCGGCGGTGGGCGGGGCGTGGCGGCGCTCACGAGGCGCGTATCAGCATGCTGCTGAACATCAGCGTGCTGTAGAAGCTGATGCTGTGGAACATGCTGCTGAACATCAGCGTCGAGGGCCGTGACGGCCACGCCGACGCTCGCCCGCGTGTCCGAAGCGGCGAAGTACCTGTCCGCCTCGGCTGCCAATGCTCGGGGTTCCGTTCGCTCGGTCCCGGCCAACGCGAGGCGAATCTGCGCTGGAAGTTGGCGCCGGAAAAGCGCCCGGAATAGCGAACCGGGGGCTTCGTCGCCCAACAGTGATAGCATATGGTCCATTCGGACTGACGGGCGCGTCTCACCGAGCTCGGGGAGATCCAGGAGGCGGTCGGCCCGTGCGTCGTCCGTGAGGCCGAACGTGGCTAGGAGTAGCCGCTTGAGTGCCTCGTATTTGTGGCCGTCCGGTGGGTGGCGAAGGACGGACACAACTCGAGCGGCCGTGCCGGGCCCGAGGGAGGCGACGACATGGCAGTAGCGCAGGTCGTCGTTGGTGAGGCGCCGAAGCTGAAATTGGGCTTCGGCTTGAACGAACCAGACTTCGGCCTGGGCCTCCCAAAATTCGGGAAGTTTAATCGCCATTGCCTTGTCGTTGGCCATTGCAATGGCGTCGTGTTCGGAAGGATCGCTACGGCAGATCCAACGTCGAGGGTCACCAGTAAAGCGCGGCGTTACGCGTGCTGCTTGTGAGCATGGAGGAAGCGGACAAGCGGTAACATATAAACGTCTTTATTGTAAGAGCACACTGTAACACTCAACTGCTCCGGGCTGGTCGCCCGGTGTATATCATGAGGCCACGCCTACCCCTCGGGCGTGGCCACCGCCCACTTGGTGCGTGGAATGATGTCACCACGCCAGTGGGCTTTTGTGTCCGCCACAAGAAGAAGATTTTTCGGTTTTGGCCGATCTCGGTTTTTTGCCTTTTCCCCTTTTGACGTGGTCTGGCGTACTAAAAAGTGATCCCTGCGTAGACAATCACGTGAACAAATCAGGTAGGTTCTCATATGTAGCCCAAGCGACTTGTTGGAGAAGATACTCCAACATTAGTTTTGTTTGTAGCAGACGGGACCGACATTTTTCCCGCGCCATCCCTACATGGAGAGTATGAGCGCACTCCCGAATAAATCAGGAAAGGTTGCATTTGATTTGATTTGAAACAATCAATTTTACCGGATCGTTTACCTTTTTGGACCTACTTTTGAACACAAGTCTGATTTATCAGATTTTGCTTTTGGTGATAACTTTATCAGACAAGATGACAGTTTATAGCTGGGCTGAGACTCAAACACAGGCAAGACTCCACTCTCTGCCGCTCCATATCTCAACCCTCAGATCGGCAGTCTGCAGCCTCTACACTCTCTGCAGACTTGGAAAAAAAAATCACAAATTGGTCAAACAAGTGGAACATTTCTTTCAATCCTGACAAATCTCACACTCTCACTATGCCTCTCCGAAAAGACCGACTGGCCAACCCTACCATCTACTTTCTGAACAATCCTCTCCAATAAGTTCTGTCATTCAAGCTTTTGGGTCTCACTATCTGCCATGATCTTTCCTGGGAAAACCACATTTCCAAGGTGGCCTCCAAAGCCAGTCGCCGACTGGGCATCCTCCGTCGTGCGAAGTCCTTCCTTGGCACACCTGAGCTCCTCACCACATACAAGGCTTTCATCCGCAGCTCAATGGAATACTGTTCTCCCCCTATGGGCTGGTGCTCCTGCCTCACACCTAGCTCGTCTTCACGCTGTTGAAACCAAAGTTTTCAGAATCATTGGAATCTCCCGCAATGAAGCTAACTCCGAGGGCCTTTCACTCAATCACCGCAGGCACGTTGGTGGTCTTTCTGTCTTCTACCGACTCCTATCTGGCCTAGCTCCCCCAGCTCTCTCTGTGCTCTGTCCCCCAAAATTCCTACAGGTCGCACAAGATCTGCCTGCAACCCTCTTCTGGTGAAACTGCCAAAATCAAGACTCTCTGCTCACCTTCACTCCTTCATTTTTCTTTTTTCCCACCTCTGGAACAAACTCCCTCACTCTCTTCAATCCCACTCCTCCCTCCAGGTCTTTAAAACAGCTGGTCACCACCATCTCTTATCTTCCCCCATCCAAAACCTTGATCTTTTCTACCCCCGCTAATTTCACCCCAAATCCACTTTTTTGAAATACCAACTTCTGTCCTGGACGTCCTTGGTGTCCTTGTGTTTTATACTTCTCCCACCCCGCCCCCCTTCCCATGCCACCTCCCCCCAAGCCCTCTCCCTCCCACACATCTCCCTGCTCTCAAATGTTGTGTTTGTGTGCTTCCCCTTCTCTCCCCATCTTGTCTACCGCTCCCTCTTTTTATATATTTTGTTTGTCTGTTTGATTTGTTTGTGAAATAAATGTTCGCTCTTTCACGAGCCTCGATTCTGTATTTAAAAAAAAAAAAAAAAAAAAAAAATGTCCCACCAAATGTGTTGAGGAGCTAACTCACAGACTCACGCCCACAATTAACCGAATTGCGGAATTGTTTCCAAACTAAACATAAAGCCGGTGGGCAGCATTTTATATACAAGCACAAAACCTAACCTTATTTACAGTTCTATGACCCAGGACCTGTCCTTTTTGGAAAGAAGATTGGAGGGGAGAGAAAGCACAGCAAAGCACACATACACATTCAAAAATCACATTTCATTTGCTGTTGGTCTCTGGCATCTTCTATCTTCGGTGTGCACATATCGAACCGGCAAGCCCCCGGACCGGCATACAGGCCATTCCTGCTCTTCGGGACTAAATAAGCTTACAATCTTCTCGGCCCTAGCACACAAAAACAAAAAGAAATGCACAACAAGTGTGTTCGTTTATTTGCCAGCAGGGCCAACCCTATGTGGTCCAACTGCGTGACATTGATGCCACTTAAAACAAGTGGTCCGAAGATGCAAGGTGAGTTTGCAGCAAAGTGCTGCACAGCAGAAGTGTAAGGCCACAAACTTGTGGTCCATAAGTGTAATGTGATAATGTGCAGCAAAGTGTTTGTAGCAGCAAGGTGCTGCACAGGTGCAGCAAAGTTACAACAAAGGATACGGCAGCAAAGTGCCACGCAGTTCAGCTGCAGCAAAGTGCAGCAGGGGTGCTGCACAGGTGTAGCAAGGTGCAGCTGCACAGTTCCACCTCCAAAATGGTCCTGGGGTGGGGGGAGAGAGACAATGCACCACCAGCAAAGCGGGAAGGGCACAGAGGTACACAGCAATACAAGGTAATGCAGCATGAGGGGCGCAGAAGAGCGAGCAGAGCAAGCTCGTCCCCAACCGTCCGTGCCCCCCAACGTCAGCTTACACTACCCTTGCCCTTCCCTGTATTTACAAATTCGTATCCGTCTCTACGTCCTGTCTCCCATATCTCCCTCTAATACCAAATTCGTCTTCCAATCCCTCCCTGGAAGGAAGGAATGGAACAAACACATTGTCTCATCACGTCCTGATGCGTCTTACTCACTCAACAGTTTACAAAGCCTTGGTGCTGGTGTGGAGCTTCGTCCTCGTCGGTGCATAGATGTGGATGGCGCGAAGGGATTTCTCTTCCTAACTACTCTAATGACATTAACTTTTAAACTAACTGGGGTCGTACCCTGCCAATCGGCCATCTTAAACTATGTGGTTCGAAAAACTGGAATCCCATTGACCACTCTG
Organism: Myxine glutinosa; assembly: GCF_964187855.1. Taxonomy (NCBI): domain Eukaryota; kingdom Metazoa; phylum Chordata; class Myxini; order Myxiniformes; family Myxinidae; genus Myxine; species Myxine glutinosa. Next base: position 91,373,613 of record NC_136268.1, read on the forward strand.
CGGTGCCCCTGAATTTGGGTCTCACTCCCCAATTTTTCACACTGTGCCCTTGCACAATTTCGGGACTGGGTCGTGTGGCTCCACTAGCAGGTCTACCTACCTGCGCACCTCCGCCACTGAAGTCGCCACCCGAGCTTACTTGCTCCTGCGACTACCTAAACTGGGGAAGGCCCCTCCTGGCTCTTTACCCCTCTGATGCCCTCCTTGGCATTGGGCTACCCGGGTCCTTCCCTTGGATCCTCGTGCCCCACTGAATAACTCACGACTACTCTGACTGGCTCCCAGAGCCTACCTGCGGCCTCACCTGGCCGACAGACTACCAGTGGCGGAGTGCCCCAATAACCATACGCACCAATTAAGCCACACGCCCAGCCATGTCACAGACTCATGCACCCTCCAAAGCACTACATTGCCACTACCTGCACCACAGGTGTCAATATCCAAACAATTTACCTAAGCCCTCTACCTGACTTTAAACTACCCCCCGGGTATTCGTGAATGGGTCCATCTCCCCCCATTCACTCCTTCGCACCATGCATTCCACACATTTTATTTCACACCAAGCATTCCACACCATTTATTCGCACACCATTATTTCACACACCTTTTATCTCGCACCCCAAATTCCTCACACACCATGCAAGTCAATCCACACTACTTTCCGTACACCTCAACACAATTCCATTAGTCACAATACACAATTCCACACACACACAGCATCATCTAACTAGCTGCTTTTCCCCTAAAACTCATGCTTCCCCGTCATCCCATTAAACTAAGCACTCCCTTCGTCATTATCAACAATCTAATCTCTCTACATCCCCTCTACAGTACAAATGTCCCTACTTAATTCTCATGTCCTCTACCGTCATCTAATTTCCCTATCAATTATCCTAGCCCGCCCTCGCCTAGCTTCGGTGCCCCATGGAGGTAACCATGGCTGGCACCCCCATGTGCGTCACTGCCATCCCCCTAATATAATGCTCATGAGCCCGGATGTGTGAGGAATGGCGAAACTTCCATTCCTCCACGCAGGGTACCATTCCCCAACACTATTGCTATTTGTCCACTACACTTGAGCCTCTCCGTGTGGAAATACATCGTCCCAGCTCGGCTTCGAACAGCCGAGCAATCCATTCGGTTGGTCAGTCTACTGTAGGTTGGGTCCGTCCAGCATTTTCGATCCAGGGGAGGAGGCACGATTGGGCCGAGGTTCAGAGCTCCATCTCTGCGCGGAGCCTCGTGGTCCCACACACAATGGCCCCAACTGCCCACGGTCGGAGCACCGCACCCGCCAGGGGGCGCGGTTCCAAACTCTCCTACCTCCCCTTGAACCTTGCCGATCGCCTTTCGCGCCAAGGCGCGGCACCAACCATACAGGGCGGGGGCCGGCACGAATCGTGCATGGCGGTCCTTGAGAAACCGCGGCGGCATCGATCCCCGCCGGTCCCCGCAGCACACAACTCACCAAGGGCTCACGTCGGCTATCCGTCGCGCTAAACGCTACACCGGTCTGCGTTGATGCTTGAGCCGCACTCTCACCACACACGACCCATTCCACACTCGCACACCGAGGTGCTCCAGCGCCTCCCATACACTCCCTGCATTCTGTTACAGCACTCTCCTGTGCACACTCTTCCCTTACACACTCAGGTGCACACCACCCAGGCGCACTCACGCCCCTCACACACTCCATTACACACACTCTCGTTACGTACTCCGTAACGTCCACGGGTGTGCACTCTCCTGGTACACACCCAATAACATGCTCTGGTGTGCACTCCTGCACACTCTCTTCAACATGCTCTGGTGTGCATTCTCTCTCACTCTCCTTGGCCATCGTACACTCTTTTTCCATACACCCTCCTCGTGCACATGCCGTCATACACTCGTGCTCGGGTGCACACTTCTCTCGCACACGCGCACCAGTCACCCTCGTACACCGCACCATGGACCTTCCACGACCGCCCGGGTTTAGTCTCGATCCCAAGCGCGCCAAAACCCTTTTCCCACCAAACGCACTCCTACTCACCTTGGGGACCTTCTTCTCCGGCAGCACCACCTGCAAACTTTTCATTTTGTTAGGAAGCACGACATCACAATGTGAACACGAACTTTGTGTGCATTCCATTTCTTTCTCCCGTGATTTATTTCCTGACTCTGCCGTCTCTGCGGCCCCAATTTCAACTATAATCATTTATTCGATGACCGAGTTGTTGTTGTTGTTAGGGTTAGGGTTAGGGTTAGGGTTAGGTAATATATGAATTTTCCCTGTCCAATTCGGCGGCCGTCAGCTTTTCCACACCCCGTGTCGCGACTTCTATACCCTCCGTCAACTTAGCTGCGCTCTGCTCTACCTCACTCTCTACGCGCTCCTCACATCGCGTTACCTCGTCGTGTCCCAATGCGACCTCCTCGCTCAACCTGCGCCCAATGTCCTCCCCTGTTTCTTCCAATTCCCGGGTGAATTTGTCACTTTGAGCGTCCATTTTTGCATTCACTTCGCTCTGGTTACACCTTGCTTCGTCCCTCATTTCTGTTATGTCTTCATTAAACTTGACCATAAATGCCATCATTTCAGCCATAAATAGGCCCATATCCATTGGCGCCACGGGCTCGGCTTCGGCTGCCGCGTGCGAGGCGCCGCCATTTTCTACCCCTGCTGCCGGCCCCTCATCAATGTCCTCCTCTTCTACCAATTCTTCCCGTGGGTCCTGGGTCATTAATTCCTCCTCTTCATTTACCTCATCTTCTATCCCCACCGGCATTCGACCGTCTTGGCTAGCCATGGCACGAATTTAAAATTTTGATTTTAAAAACTAAATTTTGGTTGCTCGTAATTTGGAGCCAATTCGTCCAAAGAAATTTGGTTAGGGTTCCAAATCCCACTCCCGGACACCAATTGTTACGGCCAATGTGTAAAATTGGTGTCCAAAATTTTGTCTAAAAATTTTGTCCAGTGTTCGAAATCCCCACTCCTGACGACCAATTGTTACGGTTCTTCGCCGCCCTACTTCCCCTTACAAAAGGGGGGATTAATCCCCTTGTTCTTGCTGGGCTTGGCGGAACCACATTTCAAATCTGGCCTCCAAAGCCAGTCGCCGACTGGGCATCCTCCGTCGTGCGAAGTCCTTCCTTGGCACACCTGAGCTCCTCACCACATACAAGGATTTCATCCCCAGCTCAATGGAATACTGCTCTCCCCTCTGGGCTGGTGCTCCTGCCTCAATCTAGCTAGTCTTCACGGTGTTGAAACCAAAGCATTCAGAATCATTGGAATCTCCCGCGATGAAGCTAACTCCAAGGGCCTCTCACTCACTCACCGCAGGCAGGTTGGTGGTCTTTCCGTCTTCTACTGACTCCTCTCTGGCCTTGCCCCCCCAAGCTCTCTCTGGGCTCTGTCCCGCAAATATTCCTACAGGTCGCACAAGATCTGCCTGCAACCCTCTTATGGTTAAACTGCCAAAATCAAGACTCTCTGATCACCTTCACTCCTTCATTCCTCTTTTCTCCACCTCTGGAACAAACTCCCTCACTCTCTTCAATCCCACTCCACCCTCCAGGTCTTTAAAACAGCTGTTCACCACCATCTCTTATCTTCCCCCATCCAAAACCTTGATCTTTTCTACCCCCTCTAATTTCACCCCAATTCCACTTTTTTGAAATACCAACTTCTGTCCTGGAAGTCCTTGGTGTCCTTGTGTTTTAGACTTCTCCCACCCCCCCCCCCCCTTCCCACGCCTCCTCCCCCCAAGCCCTCTCCCTCCCACACATCTCCCTGCTCTTAAATGTTGTGTGCTCTCAAGTGTTTGTGTGCTTCCCATTCTCTTGTCTTCCGCTCCCTCTTTTTATATATTTTGTTTGTCTGGTTGATTTGTTTGTGAAGTAAATGTCAGCTCTTTCACGAGCCTCGATTCAGTATACAAAAAAAAACCAAAAAAAAAAACCGAGGCTTGACACGTCCCTTCCTGGCAAGCGCGATGTAGGGTTTCGGGACCAAGTCTCGCACGTACCTAAATACCTGCACTGCCACGGAAGAGAGGAAGGAAGCCTTGCACGAGCCACGTGTGGTTTGAGTACGCCGAGCGGATTGAGTACCATGTGGTCTGTGCAGTCTTAGTTCGTCGAACCCGATTTGAGCGATCCCATTCGTACCACGCTTAGCCAATGAATAAACCACAGGAACGATCGAATCGGAGAAAGGAAGAACACAGGGTTTAATTATTCCCACACGTATGTACAATGATCAGGGACGCAGAGACACAGAGCAGCCTTCGGCAGTCTTAACTTATCCCTTGGACTCGGGCCCGTCTCACACTCACACAGGGAATTGCAGATGGGTAGATGTTCCCCAACGCGTCGACGTGGTCGCCCAGAGACGGCCCCCGTCCGGCTCTCCACGGCCCCAGCACATCCCGCGAATATAGTAGCAGGCGATGGCAGGAAGCTCGTAGTGCATCTCCCGAACAAGGCAGATAACGAGGTAGAACGGCAAAGGGCGGGACTTTCAGCGCGGCGGGGGATTACTCAGCCATTTTCACCCGCGTGACTTAAATGCGCTGTATATCGGTTCATGCGTGTCTGGCTGCGCCCGCTGTCTTTCACAGTTCGCTGCCAACTCTTCTTCCTCGATCCTCTGAGCTGGTTAGTGCGCGCGAGTTCTTTGCTTCAGTCCTTTGTTCATCGGCTTTCCCGCGCTCATCCTCGTGCAAGTTCTTTAGGCAGCAGTCCTTCTCTCGCGAGTCCTTTTGTTCATCGACATTCCCGCACTAGTCCTTTAACCAACCCTTTTCAACGCGAGTCCTTTCGAGGGCTTTGCGCAGCGGGTTTTATAGCTACGCCCCCCGAACCTTCTGGATCCCTCTCAAACCCTCTCACCACGCTCCGCTCGCCTCACCAAGCGTCGTTACTGAGGAAGGGGCTTGTTTTAGCAGAGAATAATGACTGTACCTGAGTTGCTGTGTTGTCATGATTTACACCAATCATAATACAAACAATTATTTTGCACAAATGTATTTGTTGTGTTTGTGATATTACATTTTTATAGGCAATTTAGGTTGAAGATTTAGGTTGAATGTTTTTTTTTCAAGAAAGAACCCCTCAGCACATACATAGGGGAGGGGTAGGTGCAGACTGGAAGTTTTGGACGATTACACCTCACCACACGTGATTTAAAACACCTCACCACCAAGTAATTCAAAACACCTCACCACCAAGTAATTTAGAACACCTCACAGCCATAAAACACGTAATAAAAACACCTCACCACCACGAAATTAAAAACACCTCACCACCACGAAATTGTAAACACCTCCCAGCCATAAAACACGTAATAAAAACACCTCACCACCACGAAATTAAAAACACCTCACCACCACGAAATTGTAAACACCTCCCAGCCATAAAACACGTAAGAAAAACACCTCACAGCCACGAAATTAAAGAGACCTCACCACCACGTAATTATAAATACCTCACCACCACGTAATTCAAAACACCTCACCACCATGTGATTTAAAAACACCTCACCACCACGTCATTTAAAAACACCTCACCACCACATAATTCAAAATACCTCACCACCACGTGATTCAAAACCACCACAACGTTATTAAAAACACTTCACAACCACGGAAACAAAAGTTTGAGGGAGTCGTTAAGTGACAACACAGACACTGCCCAGATGTGTAGATATATAGATAAATGACTGTACCCGAGTTGCCGTTTTGTCATGGTTTAAACCAATCATAATTCAAACAATTATTTTGCACAAATGTATTTGTAATATACGTGATATCACATTTTACAAACAATTGAAGTTGAAAACAAAAAATTTTCCCGAAAAAATTCCGAAAAAAAGGAGACAAATTGGAAATTTTTTCAAAATAAATACCCTTAGGACATACCGACGGGAGAGATATGTGCATACCAGAAGTTTGGTAGGATTTCACAAAAGTTTGAGGGAGTAGTTCAGTGACAAGACAAGACAAGACAAGACACTGCACAGATATATATATATATATATATATATATATATATATATATATATATATATATATATATATATATATATATATATATATATATATATATATATGTATATATTGTTGTGGTTTTGAGTTTGTACAGTGAGTTTAATAAAGGTAAAAATTTCCCCCTCATAGTCACACAAGCAACATGTAGCCTCGCGATAGTATAGTTATGTCTTAGTATTTGTGAGCTTAGTACTTTTCCAATTTTTGGTTTTGCGTTGAGTAGAGTCAGGAGAATAGGCCCTACTTCCAACCGACTTTCCAGCTTCCCTAGCCTCATGCCCCTTTGCGCTAACTTTGGTTCATTTTGGGCGAATTAACACGAGGCAGGCTCGGAGGGTCGGGGCGGAGCCGAAGGGGCGGAGCGGCAGAAGCGCTGACGGTAAGCACGAGCCGCCAATTAGAGCTCAGAGGTGGTGGCGGTGGCGCTGCGTCACAGGGCGTGGTAAGAAGGTTCGAGGGGGTTCCAGAAGGTTCGGGGGCGTACCTATATAACCCGTTGCACAAAGCCCTCGAAAGGACTGAAGCGAAGGACTCGCTGATGGGAGAGAAGGACTCGTTGAACAAAGGACTTGCCCAGGGAGAACTAGCGTGCACTGACCAACTTGGAAGGATCGAGGAAGAAGAGTTGTGAGCGTCAGAGAACGCGGGCGAAGCCAGACGCACATGAACCGAAATACGCGCTTTAATAAGTGATGCTCGGTTGAGTTTGAGGCCGATCGATATGCAGTGCATTAAGTCGCGGGAGTGAAAAACGGCTGTGTAATCGCCAGCCGCGCTGAGAGTCCCGCCTTTTGCCGTTCCACCTCATCGGCTGCCTTTTTTCGGAAGACGCGCTACGAGGTTCCTTCCACCGCCTGCTGCCATCTTCGCGGGACGTGCTGGGACCGGGGAGAGCTGGCCAGGGCTGTTCCTGGACGACCACGTCGACGCGTTGGCTGAACATCAACCCATCTGCAATTCCCTTTGTGAGTGTGACGGGCCCGAGTCCGGGGAATAAGATAAGATTGAATAAGTGCTGCCCTGTGTCTCTGAGTCCCCGATCATTGCACATACGTGTGGGAATAATTAAACCTGTGTTCTTCCTTTCTTCCATTCGATCGTCCCTGTGGTTTCTTCATTGGCTAAGCGTGGTACGAATAGGATTGCTCAAATCGGGTTCCACTAACACTAACTAAGACTGCACGGACCACGTGGTACTCAATCCGCTCGGCGTACTCAAACCACATGTGGCTCGTGCGAGGCTTGCTTCCTCGCTTCCGTGGCGGCGCAGGGAATTAGGTACGAGCGAGAATTGGTTCCGAGACCCTACTCTGCGTTTGCCCGGAAGGGACGTGTCAAGCCTCGGTTCCGCCAAGCCCAGAAAGAACAAGGGGATTAATCCCCGCTTTGGTAAGGGGAAGCAGGGCGGTGGAGAACCGTAACAATATATATATATATATATATATATATATATATATATATATATATATATATATATATATATGTATATGTATATATATATATGTATATGTATATATATATATGTATATATATATGTATATGTATATGTATATGTATATGTATATGTATATGTATATATATATGTATATGTATATATATATGTATATGTATATGTATATGTATATATATATGTATATGTATATATATATATGTATATGTATGTATATATATATGTATATGTATATATATATGTATATGTATATGTATATATATATTGTTACAGACACGACTTTGATGTTAAGGTGGGCCGAGCGGAATGGCCGCCGTGTCCGCACAAATTACCCGATTGTACTCGAACGTCGACGAAGCCGCGCTACGCTGGCTCAATAGGAAAGAGAAGACACCCGGCTGGGTTATAATGACACAATACGACACCAGGGGTTCAGTTCTCAAGACCTCCGGAGGAGGTTATATTCGTGCGGAAGGTCAGATTACAGGGACGAGAGGTACATCATAGGAAGACAGGCACTTAGACACAACCTTATATTATTCCCGACAGACCACAGAGAAACAGGACAAAACTGACTCACACGGGGATTGATGACAAGGAAAGCGGGTATTCGATGGCCAGCACAAGGTGCACCTTGTGCTCAGGGACAGGATGGCGCGGCCCAACAGATGCAGGAGGTCTCTCAGCGCTCGAGGTGGCGTCTTGTCGTCTCAAGCTGGGGGCGCATCTCTCGTCACGTCCGGCAAGCGGCTGCGTATATCCGGCGGGGAGTGACACGCCCTCGGCTCGTTAGCTCCGCCTCGTGGAATCGGCACGTTGCTTCTCATTGGGTGCGTGCGGGGGGGGTTACTGGCTCCGCCCCCGACGAGGAGCTGACAGCCAGCCCCTTCGGGGTAACCCCGTGGAGCGCATGGTCTGGAGCTAATCGAGCCGGTGTGAGGACGCATCCTCCCCCGCTCCGCCGCCATCCCCTCTGTTGTTGTTGTAATTGTTGTTGTAGTTGTTGTTATTGTTGTTGTTTGGGGAAGAAGATGGGAGGAGGTATGGGAAAGGTCCTAAACTCACTACTGATGCCATACAATCACATTCTGGTGCAACGAAGAGTCATAATTAATGGAAACGAGGCCTTAACTGACATAGATTAAGAATAACTAGGAAGATGTCCGAAAGTTGTCTACGTGTGGTGCGGTGGACCTGGGCACGACATTTAATGGGGGAATAAGGGGAAGGTCGGCTCTACTGATTGTTATTTACATGCAATGGGACTAGGGAATGGGGGACTGGGGAAAGTTGGGGAGTATTGGAGAAAATAGGGGAATATTTACAAGCGGATATGGAGGCCAAATTCCATATTCGCAACATTGCACCCTTCTCTACCCTCGGGGCGTCCCGACCCGATAAATTTTTACCTACTTTAGTGTGGCACGCAATGTAGTTCCCTCTACTATTAACTCTACCCTGAGTGCGACAGTTTTACAGATATTCACAAATGAGTAAATATGTCCCCCTGCGACGTTGCACCCTTCTCCTCACAGAAACACACCCACAGGATAACCGAATCCGGAAAGAATCCTCAAACTAAACATACAGCCGGTAGGGAGCATTATTTACACGACTACGCTGCTATTTACACTACGATCCAGGACCTGTTTTTGGAGGAACACATGCAGATGTTATGCATAGAGAGAGAGCGCGCTTGCCAGCATCGATACACCAACCCACGAGTGCTCTGTGGCCGACGGCCTTTAATAACGTGCAGAGCACCCTTCCCGAGCATCAAAAGCACCACCCCACCACCAATCGGTGCAGTCACCATTGTTCATTGGAATAAAAATAAATTCGACAACCCCTAACCCTGCAGGTGTCTCTTGCTCTTCGTGTGGTGCACTTGGTGGTGTTAACTATTAGTGGTTCACCTGTATGGCATAGGTGCCACGTTGACCCATAGGTCCATCCCCGGGTGGTGCTTGGCCGCAAACGAACTGCGGTCCATTGTGGGTGGCCACAAACATTGCGGTCCATATGGTGTATCGATCCCGGCAGCAAACAGCGAAAGTGCAGGCCCACAACTGCGCAGCCAGCACCTCTCTCTCCTCTCTCTCTACCCCAAAGCCAGATCCTCGGAGGTGGGAGACAAAAGAAGAAACAAGTGAGTAAGGTGGTAAGGGCGCAAAAGTGCACGCAATACAAGATGATGCACACTGGGGGCACATGGGAACCAGGTGAGACAGGTACGTTCCTATCGTACGCCCCCCCCCACCAGGTAACCTACATGGCCCCTCCCTTACCCCTTACTGTATCCACAAAACACAACACTACCCATAAACATCTACTTTACAAATCGACAAACATCCCTACTGTCTTCCCCGTTCCTCCCATAAACCAAATTCGTCTTCTCTCCCTCCTAACCAATCAAATTTGCCATTTTCAACTCTCATCAAAATTTGCCATTTTCAACTCAACATCAAAATTTGCCATTACCAATTCATCATCAGTCCCTCCTAGGGAGGGAGAGATGGAATCACCCCAATGTCTCATCCACGTCGTGATGCGTCTCACAAATCCACAGCAATTTCATTTCCTGCACAAAACAAAGAAAACACAGGTGTGGAGTCATCATCATCACCACAGGTAAGTGGCTGCGTATGGTGCGACAGGTTCATCAATCCTAACTATCTCCTAAATGACTTTAACAACTTTACACTACCCGGGGGCTTTCTCCGGCCAAACCATTGGCCCTCTTACACTATGGGTTCTAAAAACCAATTCCCATTGGCCAAACTGTGGTGCTCTTCAATTTGGGGTCTCACTCCCCCGATTCATCTCCCGGTGCCCTCGCACAATTTCTGGGCTGCGGCGTGTACCTCTCCCAGTGGGTCTACCCACCTGCACACCTCCACCACTGCAGTTGCCTCCGAGCTTACCTGCTCCTCACCCTAACCTAACTACCTGGGGAAGGCCCTCTGGCTCTCTCCCCACTCCGTGCCCTCTCTGGCACTGGGCTGCCCGATCCACACCCGGGATCCTCAGGCACCCACTCACAACTACCGGCTCCCAGAGCCCACCTGCGGCCTCACCTGGCCGACATCCTCACAGTGGTGGAGTGCCCAACCAACTACACACACTAACAGGCTACACGCCCAGCCATTTCCACAACACTAATGCACCCATTCACAACACCATTCTGCAACCGCACCACAAATGCCAATATCCAACCACAATTTACCTGCACCCTCTACCTAACACTTACACTACCCGCCCCGGGTGCTCGTGAAAGGGGTCCACTCTTCCCCCATCCACACCTTCGCACCATGCACACCACTCCGTACCACTCACTCCAACTCTCTCCACACACCTGTACCTGCACACCTGTGCTCTCACACCTGGTGCCACTTGCACCCTTCTCTCCCCAAGCGCATTCGCGCTGATCCACACACTCACTACTCATACACTGCTCCACACACCTGTCCAGTTGCACACCTGTGCAATCACACCTGTTCAATTCTCACAAACACGGCATCATCTCAGCTAACTACTCCCTTCTGAAACTTGCGCTTCCCAGTCGTCCCTTTAAACTATTGCGCTCCCACGTCATTATCATCCATACTAATCTACCTGCGTCCCCACTACAGGTATCAGTCACTAACTAAACTTAACGTTACCTAATGTCAATCCTCGCTAGATTCCTACACACAATATCCTAACCCACCCGGGCTAGTTTTCACTGCCATACACCCCCATAAGCTATTGCTCCTTTGCCCCCCATGGGAAGGATGGTGGATTTGCCATCCCACCACATCGGGGGTCTCTCACTATCAATTTTGCACGTCAAATTTCAACAAATCAAAAATTTGCCAATCCTACTCATCATCTGCCAATCACTACTGCCAATCCTTTGCCAATCACCAAATTTTGTTTTTCTCCAATTTTGGGTCCAAAACACTAACCTCATCACCCAGTCGACTCACTAATACCTCTCGGTGCGCCAATCCCTGTCCAAAGCCCGGCTTCGTAAAGCCAAGCAATGGATGCTGGTTGTTTTGTGCCTGCGGCCGGATGCGTCCGGCATTCGGGGCAGGGACGGGGGCTTACCCGGGCCGAGATCCCACGCATCACCTCGGCGTGGAGCCATCCAATGTCCCGATCTCGACCTGCCGGCACGTCTCAACAAAACGTTGTCGCCATGACGACCCTTCCTATCCAGCCGCCCGCTCCGCCTAGTGGAGCACGGACGTTCAAAGCGAGGCCCAGCACGGATCGCGCACGGCGGTCCTTTCGAACCCGCCGTGGCTCGGATCCCCGCTGGTTCTCGCGGCACGCGAAACCCGGCACGCACCGAGGGCCCGCTTCGGCTAAAAGTCGACCTAACCTTTAACCCGGTCACCGTCGATGCTTCACCTGCTTGCTTACACCCCGCAGCCCGTTCCTTGCTCACACCTCCAGCCGTTTCCATGCTCCTTGTACCGTTCCTTACACACCCAGGCACACCCATTCCACTCACAGCCTTGGTCACACACCTGACCACCGAACATTTTGGCACACATTCGTTCGTAGCACACCTCACCAAAACACCTCTTCGCGCCCCCTCCTTGGTCACCTCCTCTGTGACAATCACAGGTGTGCCCTCATTCGCACACCCAACCATGTGCCTCACCACCAACTCCAGCGTGCATTCCCACTCACGCTCTACCATTCCAGGTGTGCATCCTTCCATCCCAGGTGTACATCCTCGCTCACCTGTCACAACTAACTCACGCTCCATGTCACTCTCACTACTTTCACCTCCATTCCTGATAGCGCACTCACCCTTACTCTTGACAGCGCACTCTTTCCCCATGCACCTGTCCGTCACACACCTTTCTCGCGCACACTCTCCCGTCACACCCTCTGTAACACTCACCACAGCTGTGCATTCTTCCTTGCCTTTGACAGCGCACTCTTTCCCCATGCACCTGTCCGTCACACACCTTCCTCGCGCACACTCTCCCGTTACACCCTCTGTAACACTCACCACAGGTGGACACTCTTCCTTACTTCTGACAGCGCACTCTTTCCTCATGCACCTGTCCGTCACACACCTTTCTCGCGCACACTCTCCCGTTACACCCTCTGTAACACTCACCACAGGTGGACACTCTTCCTTACTTCTGACAGCGCACTCCTTCCTCATGCACCTGTCCGTCACACACCTTTCTCGCGCACACTCCTGCGCACACTCTCCCGTCACACCCTCTGTAACACTTACCACACCGCGCTTCCATGTGCTCCCTCGCACACGCGCTACGACCGACTCACTCTCGCCAGCACCCTCACTACTCCTTGGCACGCACTTTTTCCTCACACACCCCAGAGTCGGACTTTCTCGCACACCTCCTCTTTCGCACACCAGACCTGTCGCACACTTCACCAACGGCCTCTCACGAACACCCGGGTCTATCTCGACCCCCAAGCCTCTTAAATCACCTGGCGCATCATACGCACGACCATATTGGTCACCACTTACACCGGGTCCTCTTCCTCTTCGCTTCTGCTCCATCACCTGCGAATCCCTCATCCGGTTAATGAGCACATCATCACGATCCAAACACAGACTTTGGACCAATTCTTTTATCTCCTCTTTTATCTCTTTCTTATCCCCTCTCCGTCGCTTCTTAATTTCGCTCATCCCTTCTTCCACTTCTTCTAATTTGTGCTTCACCTCTTTTATTCCCCGGTACGTCTCCTCAAGCTCATCCTCTAAGGCTACCTTGACCGTTTCCAGGTGCGTCCTCACCTGCCGGTCCTTCGTCTCCATTACCTCTATCACCTCGTCCAACCTCGTTGTCAGTCCCTCACGTACCATCTGACATTCCCTCCGTGTCGCTATCAAGTCGTTTTTAATTTCTTTTTGTGTCGCCTTTAAACCTCCTAATACCGCAGTGTTCCTTTGAACCTGCTCCACTAACTCCGTCTGTCCCACCGTCAGCTGCTCCACCTCCTGCGTCAGGTCCTCTATGCCCCCTTGTAACTTTACAGTCCCCTTTCTCACCTCCTTCTCCATGTGCTCCTTACAGTGCCTCACCTCCTCGCGCACTCCTCCGACCTCCTCACTCACTCCTCTTCTGATCTCTTCTCCCATCACTTGCATCTCCTGCCCAGATGCCACCCTCATCTGCTCCATTTCCTCCCTGTGAGCATCCAGTTTGGCTTCTACCCCCATTCTGACCCCCTCTATCTGCTGCCCCATTTGGTTAACTTCCCTTTCCGCTTGGTCCCTCATGTCCCTCAATTTGCCTTCCATACTGTTTTCTAACCCCTCTAACCCTTTTTGCATCCCTTCCATTTGATTCTCTTGAGCGGCCATTCTGTTTTCTACCCCCGTTAACCCCTCCTGTATTTCCCCTAATCTATCGTCTAATTTCCCAAATTTCATGTCTAATCCCTTAAAATTATTGTCTAATCCCTTAAAATTATTGTCTAATCCCTCACTGGTACCCCTCGCTTCGTCCCTCATTACCCCCATTTCGTTTCCCATTACCCCCATTTGGTTTCCCATTACCCCCAATTGGCCCTCCAATCGCTCACTCTGAGCCCTCATTTGCTCACTCTGAGCCCTCATTTCCTCCCTATTCTGGGCCATAAGGGCCGTCATTTGTATACAAAACGAGTTCCAATCCATCGGGGGCGCTGCCACGGTTGCCGGCGCGGTGATCAGCGAGGCGCCATTTTGCGCGCCCGCTTCTTCGTGCGTGACGGCGCTATTTTGCGAACCTGCCGCCCTCACTGCTTCGCTCTCCTCCTGTCCCTCATTTTGGTCCTGGATCGACCCTACCTCACTCTCCCCTACCGGACCCCAGCTGTCTTGATCCGCCATAGCGCGACTTGCAAAATTCGAGTTTCGTAAAACAAATACAAATTTCGGCCGCTCCAAATTTTGACCAAATTTTTTTTTTTTTTCCTCTATTCGTTTTTTTTTTTCAAAATTTGGTCGGGCCTCGAATCTCACTCCCGACACCAATTGTTACAGACACGACTTTGATGTTAAGGTGGGCCGAGCGGAATGGCCGCCGTGTCCGCACAAATTACCCGATTGTACTCGAACGTCGACGAAGCCGCGCTACGCTGGCTCAATAGGAAAGAGAAGACACCCGGCTGGGTTATAATGACACAATACGACACCAGGGGTTCAGTTCTCAAGACCTCCGGAGGAGGTTATATTCGTGCGGAAGGTCAGATTACAGGGACGAGAGGTACATCATAGGAAGACAGGCACTTAGACACAACCTTATATTATTCCCGACAGACCACAGAGAAACAGGACAAAACTGACTCACACGGGGATTGATGACAAGGAAAGCGGGTATTCGATGGCCAGCACAAGGTGCACCTTGTGCTCAGGGACAGGATGGCGCGGCCCAACAGATGCAGGAGGTCTCTCAGCGCTCGAGGTGGCGTCTTGTCGTCTCAAGCTGGGGGCGCATCTCTCGTCACGTCCGGCAAGCGGCTGCGTATATCCGGCGGGGAGTGACACGCCCTCGGCTCGTTAGCTCCGCCTCGTGGAATCGGCACGTTGCTTCTCATTGGGTGCGTGCGGGGGGGGTTACTGGCTCCGCCCCCGACGAGGAGCTGACAGCCAGCCCCTTCGGGGTAACCCCGTGGAGCGCATGGTCTGGAGCTAATCGAGCCGGTGTGAGGACGCATCCTCCCCCGCTCCGCCGCCATCCCCTCTGTTGTTGTTGTAATTGTTGTTGTAGTTGTTGTTATTGTTGTTGTTTGGGGAAGAAGATGGGAGGAGGTATGGGAAAGGTCCTAAACTCACTACTGATGCCATACAATCACATTCTGGTGCAACGAAGAGTCATAATTAATGGAAACGAGGCCTTAACTGACATAGATTAAGAATAACTAGGAAGATGTCCGAAAGTTGTCTACGTGTGGTGCGGTGGACCTGGGCACGACATTTAATGGGGGAATAAGGGGAAGGTCGGCTCTACTGATTGTTATTTACATGCAATGGGACTAGGGAATGGGGGACTGGGGAAAGTTGGGGAGTATTGGAGAAAATAGGGGAATATTTACAAGCGGATATGGAGGCCAAATTCCATATTCGCAACAATATGTATATGTATATATATATGTATATGTATATGTATATATATATGTATATGTATATATATATGTATATGTATATGTATATGTATATGTATATATATATGTATATGTATATATATATGTATATGTATATATATATATGTATATGT
The DNA here is from genome assembly GCF_964187855.1 of Myxine glutinosa. Lineage (NCBI taxonomy): Eukaryota > Metazoa > Chordata > Myxini > Myxiniformes > Myxinidae > Myxine > Myxine glutinosa. Next base: position 91,389,338 of record NC_136268.1, read on the forward strand.
ATATATATATATGTATATGTATATATATGTAGGGAGCTGTAATGCCCCTCCCCCTTTGTATATCCTTGCTGCTTTACCAATTACCAAGTATAACCAATTATATGTTTTGTTTTGACTTGCTACTGTACTCTTTCCTGATACTGAGTTCTTTCTACTGCATTGAGGATGTGTAATATCCTAATAAGGAGTTCTCTGCCTTTGTGCTCTGGCCTGCGTGGGCGCAATCTCTAGTTCCCCTTTTTTAGGCCTTGAAGGCAACTCTTATCTCTCTTTGCCTGTTTCCTGTTTTTGCCATTATCTTGCAAGTTGACAGTTTTACGAGTGACCACTCCCCTTTGTACTTTCCCAAGCCAGCTGCTATACAGAAAGTTGTAAACATGTTGTCACATAATGCTGACCATCTCCTTATCAGAAGCTAACCCATGACTGGCCTTGGATGAACTTCCTTTAATTAACTGAACAACAGGATGGGACTATGGTGGGGGACCCAATGAGCCCATTCTGTCTCTGTGTCTTGTGAGCTAACTCCACCCCTGACTTTCCTTTATATAAAGCAATGTTAATTGAATTATTTCAGAGCATCTTGTTGTACTGTTGGTCATTCCTTGTGAGTTTCAATGCAACTTTGCTGTCCTCAAGCTTGAGTACTCGAGTTCCAATAAATATATCCGTTGCTCCTTTCTTCTGAGTTCTTCTGAGTCCCAAGTCCTAAGTCCCAATCCGACAACTGGTGGCAGCGGTGGGATCAGTCTGGGCAGTCCGGGACGCGGTCCCAGGCAAGGGAGTGGTGAGAGACCAGCTGGCAATTGATCCGGGTCAGGTGAGCTGTGGTTTTCTTTTGTTTTTTCCTTTTTAGCCCGGGGGTCAGTCCAAATTGTAACCCACTCTCTCTTGCTCGGTCGCCGTACGTTCCGTTCCCTGCTCATACCTGTTCCACGAACCTAAATTTAATTACGGACCGCTTGGGTCCTGGAGCAACTGATTGTTTATGGACTCGTTAGGGTAACGTTACGTAAGGAGAAGTGCCCCACGTTGGGCGCCTGAGGTTAAGGGGTAATAGATCTCTGGGTTGTAAGGGTAAGGATAAGGGCGGCGTCCCGATCCGAGGCCTACCCGGGAGACGTTGGGATTTTAAGTAAGATCAGAACTATTATACGGGCGTAGGACGCCAGGAAAGTGCAGTAAGGATAGGATAGACGGCTGTGTAGGCGGGCGAGCCTCTCAGGAGAGTAGGTAGCGCGGCCGTACCACGCGAGGCGGGCGAACCTCACGAGTACAAGACTGCGAGCCTCTCAGAGTTAGGTAGACGGCTGTAAACGCGAGGCGGGCGATCCTCACGAGTACAAGGCTACGTCGGTAAACTAAAATTTTCCTAGGATGGGTAACAGTATGGGTAATAAGACAGTAAAGGCAGGTGAACCGCTTAGACATACCCCAGCATTTTTTATGTTTAAGAGGTATGGCTATGCTGCTGTGAGACCAGGGAAGTCATGGGTTGCATTGACGAAGGATTTGGGAGAACCGTGGCCCGAAGGAGGGTCTTTTGCGCTGGAAAAATTGGACGTGTTGTATGAGACATTAGAAAAGTTCGAACAGGCCACGAAACACTTTCCGCCTGACTATTGGAAAGTCTTTGGCTGGTGGAAGGAAGAAGCGATGAAGCGACACGCAAAGTCGAAACAGGCCAGCTTGGCTGGTGAGGTAACAAAACTCAAGGGTCTGAGGAAACAGGCGAATAAAGAGCAGGATGAAGCGCTTAAGGAAATAGAGAGGCAGGCCAACGCGCGACTGATGCCGCTCGTTGAAAACCCAGACCCCGCGAGAGGGGAGGCAGTGACCAATCTACCCTCCCCAGCCCCAGTCCTAAGCTCTGTCCCGGGGTTTCAGGCACCACCTATCCTTTCTGCGCCCCCGCTACCACCTCCCTATAACCCCGCTACCATCGCGCCCCAGATACCCCAGAACCACCCGAGCCAGGGAAGGCCGTTTGCACAACTCGGGGCTAACGGAATAGATGACGGGACCGACATCGCAGGGTTCCCGCCACCGATAGGACCGGATGGGTTATACCCCTCACTGGTAGGTTGTAAGGGGAAAAGTACCTCACAAACTACCCCATCGGAATGTCAGGAAATAGAGGAAAGGAAAACATTGTGCCCTGTACAAGTTATCGGGGTTGACGCAGCAGGTCATGGGGTTCGGGAAAGAGTACCATGGAAAGAATCCTCTTTAACTGTAATGCGGGCAAGGATTCAACATTTGCTTATTGAGGATCCACGGCAGATAGTGCCGACCATGTCAAATTGGGTTTTGGATGGCGAGTGCGACTATCGAGACATAACCCATATGGGAGTGTCCGTGCTCCCACCCAAGGTATGGGAAAGGGCTAGACAAAGAGCACACTGGCCGGTGGCAGACCCAAGGGCTGGTGCAAACCCCCTGTTAACACAAGCGCAATGGGATGCTCAAAAGGTCCTGCTGCTAGATTCTATTGAGCAGGCGCTGTTGCCAGCAGGAGGTCCGGATTGGGGAAAGATCGGGGCCATAAAACAAAAGGCAGGAGAACCAATTGGAGAGTACCGAGAAAGGTTGGAAAAGGCCATTGCGCGCTGGGGAGGACTGGGTCCGATGCAGCTGGGAGGGCTACCCCAACCATTGGTAAACCAATATCTAATCGAGGGGCTTCGGCCGGTGTTAAAGAAACAGGTACAGACCGTCCTCTTCGGCTGGAAGGGAATGACAACCAACGAATTATGCGACAAACTGGAACAATGCCCGGGCTCCTCCCTAGAGGAGAAGAAGGATATTAAGGAGGAAATATTGCAAATGTTTGTCCAAGAGAAACGGGCTCAATTTAATCAGAATAAAAAGGGGGATCAGAGTCAGAACTACATACACGAACAGTGCCAGAAGTGGGGACCTGTTCGAGGTCCAGAGGAACATAGGAGGAGTTGTTATCCTCTTTTCTATAAGGGCCAATTCCCCAACGGAGAGTGGATCCACAACGAAAATGAGAACTGCGACGGTTGTACTGAGGAAGATTTTGGACTAATTAATATGAACGAGGTGAAACAACAATGGACAATACCACCCCCTCTTCCTCCTCCTCCTCAAACCCCTCAAACTTGGACTGTGCAAGGGCCCCCTCCCCAAAATTGGTATCCACCAAGACCCCTTCTCCAAAACCCCGGACCACCCCCCAATAGTGGGATGCAGAACGGACCAAGGGGGAACTGGGCCCCGCCTCGGGGTCCGCCGCAGTGGCAACCAGTGAACCAGTCACTTTGGGGGCCGCCAGAACGCAGGCAGGGCGGAAGGGGAGCTGTAGAGGGACGACCTATGCCCTCCGCACCACCGGTTCCGCAGGAACCGTGCCATTATTGCAAGCAGATGGGACACTGGATACGTGATTGCCCAAAGGCTCGTAAGGGGTTTCAGCCCCAATACAATAGAGGGGCCTATTGACGGGACGCTGGCGAGTCGCCCAAGGAGTGTCCTCTCTTGACCATGACACCGGCAGAGGAACCAACTATGATGTTGGACGTGGAGGGAAGACAATTAGAATTTCTCGTAGATACGGGCGCGACTCGCAGCACAATTAACAAGGGGCAATTGCCCTCTTTGCGCCCTACGGCAAGGAACGTTCAAATACTGGGTGTTTCGGGTTTACCCCAAGCGCTTCCTATTTCGGAGGAAGTGCGAGTAACATGCGGCCCGCTGGAGGCTAAACATGCTTTTTTGATGACCACTACCGCCCCGACGAATTTGCTGGGACGGGATTTATTGTGCCGTTTGGGCTGTCAGATCTCATGTACCGAGGAGGGAGTTTTCGTAGACGTCGCGGAATCTAAACGCGACTTGGTAATGACGGCATTGTCTCGGCCCGGCCCCACCGTGTATTGGTGGCGCATGGATGAAGGGGCTCTGGCTACCTGGACGCATATCATAGATAATGTGTGTTTGGACAACGCAGTTCTGCGAGATTGGCTACAACTGCACGAAATTTCGATAAAAACCTTAAAGGATAGTCCACCCCATTGCACTGCGTACTATGATGCAACGGGCGACGACGAGAATTATCGAGAAAAGGTTAAGGAAAAGCTGGGCGAGCGCACGCCTCTACACTTGTCACGGATGTGGATCGGCCGCGAGGGAATAGGAATCGAGGCAGTCCTAACCTCGAGTCAGCGTGCATTGACCCGATACCCCGAAGGAGCGGCCGCCCATGTTACCCTCACTACTGCCAAGGGGTGGCCGCCGGAAAGTGTAGGTTGGATGGTAGGGAGGTTACGTGAAGTTCCCCTACAAGGTTATCGGAGTAAGAAGGGCCGTTGGACTTTGAAACGGCTCCAAAATGGCGAAGGGTTCTCAATTGACTTCAAGACACAACGGAGGGATGGAACGTTCGAAGCAACAGAGTTGCCTCCTAAGGGCACCTATGCCATGAGGGCAGTGCTGACGGACCCGGGTGAGTCAGATTACCTCCTAGCGGAGGTGCCAGACAATTTATGGCCCAAAAGCGACGGTGAGGTTGGACGGATGCGAGACGCCGAACCTCTAGTGATAGCAGTGCAGCCGGGGATGCGCTTGCCAAATGTAAAACAGTATAAGCTACGACCTGAGGCCGACGTAGGCATAGCACCAGTGATTCAATCCCTAGTGGAACAGAAGATTATCGTGGAAACTAACAGCCCATGTAATACACCTATTTTGCCAGTTAAAAAGCCGGCAAAGGACAAATGGAGGTTTGTACAGGATTTAAGGGAGGTGAACAAGGTGATACAGGGCATACACCCACTAGTTCCAAACGGAGAAACCCTCATGATGTCAATTCCACCGGACGCAACATACTTCACGGTCATCGACCTTTGTTCTGCGTTTTTCTCTGTGCCCATCGCGCCTGAGTCACAATACTTATTCGCTTTCACCCATAGGGGGCGCCAGTATACTTGGACAGTACTACCTCAGGGGTTTTCAGATAGCCCCACTCTGTTTTCCCGGGCGCTGCACCGCGACCTGGCGGATGTGGAATTGAAGGGAGGGTCAGTGTTGCTGCAATACGTTGACGATTTGTTGATTTGCTCCCCTTCAAAGGAGGCGTGCGAAATGGATTCTTTGGCCCTATTAAAGGCCTTGGCGGCCAAAGGCCACAAAGTAGGCAGACCAAAACTTCAGTTTGTGCGGCAGGTTGTAACTTACTTGGGACACGCCATTTCGCATGGAAAACGAGAATTGGATGCTGGACGGGTGACCGCTATCATGGAGCTGCCTCGCCCTCGCTGGCAACGACAAATGCTGCGCTTCCTAGGTATGACGGGATATTGCCGCACTTGGATACTTGATTTTGCGCTGCTGGCTAAACCACTGTACGAGGCGACCAAATCAAATGCCCCGGACCTATTGATATGGACGGATGAATTGAGGCGATGTTTTGACGGGCTGAAACAGGCGCTGGTTACGGCACCGTCATTAGGACTCCCGGATTATGCGAAACCATTTACCCTTTACACTCACGCCGTGGGAGGTTTCGCCCAGTCAGTTTTGACACAGACCCATGGGGATAAGGAGCGGCCGGTGGCCTACTTTAGTAAAAAGTTAGACCCGGTCGAACAAGGGTTTCCAGTGTGCTTGCAAGCCGTGGCAGCGGCCAGGTACGCAGTAGAAAGAACAGCGGACATTGTTATGGGACACCCAGTAACGCTACGAGTACCGCATTGCGTCACTTCGCTGTTGTTACAGCGAAGCACACAGCATTTGTCTAACACTAGATTAATGCAATACGAATCCGCACTGATCACTGCAGCCAACATCACGATCGAACGTTGCACGACGCTCAACCCAGCCTCACTGATGCCCACTCCTGAGGAGGGCGAACCTCATGTGTGCTCCGACGTTGTGCAGCTAGTCTCCACGGTGCGACCGGATTTAAAGGACAATCCCTTAGAATACCCCGACTGTATATATTATGTCGATGGATCAGCTAGGCGCGCATGGGACGGGTCTCTGTTGTCCGGGTACGCCGTGTGCTCGGATAGCGAAACGGTAGAAAGCGGGCGTCTTCCACCTACATTTTCCGCACAGCAGGCGGAGCTGTGCGCCTTGACCAGAGCGTGCAGCTTGGCGGAAGGCCTTGCCGTCAACATTTACACAGATTCGGCCTACGCTCATGGCGTAGTCCACGATAAAGGAGCCATCTGGAAGATGAGAGGTTTTCTCACATCTGCCGGTTCAGTGATAAAGAACGGCGCGCTGGTAGAAGGGCTCCTCCGAAGCATTTTACTTCCCCGCGCTATCGCGGTAATTAAGTGTCGTGGCCACCAAAGGGCGGACACTGACGTTGCCCGGGGCAACGCAAGGGCGGACGAGGCGGCAGGAAAGGCCGCCAACCAACAGATAGAACGCAACATGCCGATGGTGACACGAGCACAGAAGACAGCCGCACAGATTGCTGACATACCGACTGCGGGACCACCCGCCACACCAACTAAGGACGATATCATAAATTTGCAAAATGCTGCACCGACGGCCGAACACGAGGTCTGGCTCAAACGAGGAGCGATACGCCCTGGGCCAGGGGAAATGTGGACCCTTGATGAAAAACCCATAGCACCCCAGGCTTTACTGCCTTGGCTGGCACGCATGGCTCATCAGAATGGTCATGTGTGCCAGAGGGGGGTGATGGGACAGATAGACTACACTTGGGCAGCGCCAGGACTGTCACGGATTGTATCCGAAGTGTGCCGATCGTGTGTGGTCTGCCAGCAACACAATAGAGGGGCGCCGCCGAGACATGCACATGATGGGGGACGGCCCCCGCCAAGTGGGCCGTTCGCAACTATTGAGTTCGATTTTACAGAATTGGAACCAAGCATGTCGTTTCGCTATGTGTTGGTAATCGTAGATACGTTCACCAAATGGGTCGAAGCATACCCATGTGTCAAATCCGATGCTCCGACAGTAGTGAAGCGCCTCGTGCGGGATTTTATGTGCAGATTTGGCATTCCCCAGATAATTTCGTCAGATCAAGGAGGCCATTTCACGGCGCAGGTGGTTAAGGGCATCCTGAAGGCGTTGGGCGTTAAACAATCCTTCCATTGCGTCTACCACCCACAGTCCTCAGGACTTGTGGAACGAACGAACAAGACTTTAAAGAATAAACTAGCGAAACTTTGCGCAGACACAGGCTTGAGGTGGCCAGAGGCTCTTCCGCTTGCATTGATGAGCATTCGTTCCACCCCGGGTCGCACTACGGGCCTTTCCCCCCACGAAATATTAATGGGACGACCTATGAGCTTGCCCGTTTCAGCACCAACAGACATGTCCACCCTTGCTTTGCCAGTAATGGATGACATGCTTTTGAGATTTTGCATAGGCTTGTCGAATGTGGCACGCAGCATCCATGCTCGAGTACGAGAGGCGCTGCCTGAACCAATAGGCCACGCCATCCACAACTTTCAGGCCGGCGACTGGGTGCTCGTGAAGCACTTCACCCGCAAGGCTGCTTTGGAGCCACGGTGGAAGGGACCATTCCAGGTGCTACTGGTCACACCGACGGCAGTCTTCTGCGAGGGTAAACCTTCGTGGATCCACGCCACCCATTGTAAGTTGTCCATCCCCGCACCACAAGCCACACAAGACACCGCACCTCACATTGCTGCAGACACCACACCTCACACCGCTGAAGACAATGCACCGTCTAGGGCACCACAGTCTCCTAAGGGCGGCGATGACGGTCATGATGATGGGAATTCTGGGCAGCTGCCTAACAAACCCCGCCAAGGATAGGCTTCTGCAGTTTAACCCACTGAGAGAGGATCTCCCCAAATACCCAGGACACGACAACTACACGTTATTTAAACTTTACTCCGTCAAATACATAACGGCTCCCCGGGGACAGGGGATAGTAGTACATTGCTGTGAGTTGGAGACACATTTCAAGTGGTTATCTGTAAGATGGATGGAAGCCATGGTGGTACACAATGGGACACCACAGGCACGCATGACAACCCCACGCATAGTCTTAACTAAAGTTAGACAGGTGGAAAATGGAAGGTTTACTGGGACCGTGAATAGTCACGCCGCCGCAGGATATCAATGGGGCACGGGCATCGACAATACTACTCTCCTACTGTCGCATGCCCTCGTCGGCCCACACACCACGATAATACTTGAATGTGGAATATGGCCCCCGCGCACGCTGATTAGAAGGAACAAAAAGAGGGGAGATACCCAACACCAATTCCGGCCTAGTTGTGCCGCCTACGTCATTAAACCCCCTCCTGCCCAGGAAGTAAGAAGGAAGCCAGAGGAGAACACATACTGGAAGGTCGCACGGCATATGGCCACAGTACAGAATAGGACACAGTGTTGGATGTGTATGCACCTTCCCCGCACCAGCACAGCAGGCATACCAATGGTAGTGTTACCCCTATCACTCAATGATTTGTGCTCGAAGCCACTAGATACCAAATGCATTAGTACAACTCTGACAAGCCAAGGTTCTGATGAAACCGCGTGTAAACGAGTTTTCCAGTACTCCCCTCCCATCCTGTCCCGACACTTTGAGGAACGTCCGGCGCCGGTTTGGGTCAAGCCGGCATGGGGGGCCCTCTGCTTAGAAGGAAAGGGCCAAGTAATGGTAGGCAAATCCGTGTGTAGAGATACCCTTCCCGCGGACCCGAGAAAAGGGAAACACACGCTCCTAGTGAACGTTACAAGCTCGCCCTTGCATAACCTCACACACCTCCAGTTGGCATGGAAAGGGGAAAACGGGACAAACACTATCCCAGGTCTTCTCACTTGCATGACCACCCATTTAGTGGCCCCGCACGGGACCATGTTTGTATGCGGGAATAAAGCTTACCCGTATTTACCTGATAATTGGGGAGGAATTTGCTATTTAGGATCAGTTTTCCCAGAGATGGAAATGCGACAGCACTTGCATAATACCACCGCACTCATAAGGACACAACGAAGCACCTATTGGCACGACGACGACACCACTACTTTACACGGCGCTGATTGGGAGAAAGCCGTTAGCTTCTTCTTCCCATGGGCTGGGACGGTCATGAACAGTTACCGCATTGACAAAATTGCGTTAATCTTAGAAACTGTGGCCAACGCCACCGCTACAGCACACGACGAAATGTTGGACACAGTTGTCCATCTGCGTACAATGGTTATGCAAAATAGGGTTGCATTAGATATGCTATTGGCAGAACGAGGAGGGGTATGTGGGATAATTGAGGGTAAATGTTGCACTTTTATTCCTGACCCCTCACAGGGTGTCAGTGCTGCTATTATAACGTTAAGGGAAAGCGCTCACTCATTGACAAGGGATCGCTTGGATCGGGAAGCCTCCCACCAGTGGCTTACCGACTGGTTCAAAGGGTGGACAGGCACAATTGTAAAGTGGGTACTAACCGCTTTGGCAATAGTCCTTGGAATCGTGGTTAGTTGTGTGATAATCAAGGCTTTAGTCCTTGCGTGTGTGAGGAAGTTTTCCACAGGATGGACACTGAAGACGACACCGGAAAAGGCCATGGTGATGATCGACCAGCGGATCGCGGGTCCGGATGACACACCAGCTGTCAACTCAACTGCCAGTCGCGGATCCTGGAACGACGACCTGAACGAGTCCCTGGGCCGCGACAATGAGATCTTCGCTTCCGAAGATTGTTCTTCCATTGCTGATATTACCGATAATGATGTCGAGTACACTTATGCGGACCTCGAAGCATTTCAGGCTACTAGAAGGCCGTTTAAACTGGGCCCCGACACGTCGGAAGAAGAAATCGACGATTTCCTGAAGGATTCCTCTCGTTTCTTCACGATATGCCATGCCGTGGCTATGACTATGGGCCGTCCACTCCGCAGGCCTACGCCACCTGAGAATAATGTTACTGTTGATGTTACCAATGATGATGTGGGCCACTTGCGAGGGTCCCCGGCTGATGTTTATGTTTCAATGCAGGCTCTGCCTCTCCATGTTTCACGAGCTCACCTTTATGTCTCACAAGCCCACAGAGAGTCAACCGCCACTGACCCAGTTCGGGATTTGGACCCAGCTGTGAACCCAAGCCCGGATGGAGAGGAACTCGATCGTGAAAATACTCTGAGTTCCGAGTCTGATTGTTTTGGAGATTCGCCCTTGAATAACAGCGAAGCAAGCAGCATCGCCTCGGACGATCTCGACTTTGACCCAAAGGAAGTTTCTCTCCCACCTTTGGATCGTTATGCTTTATTTTATGGCCATAGGTTTGAGCCACCTGATACTGACGATGTTGTGTCTTCCCCAGATCACCAGCACGTAAGAGACCTCATGAACATGAATATCGATTGAGCGCTGAAGATCGACAAGGATTTCACTTGGGGAAGCCTGGGCGAGCTCCAGTTGGGGAGGAGTCCGGCTGCACCTCTGTGGTCCAAGGGTGGGTCGGAGATCTTCCTGGGTGTGGACCCCGGTGGAACCAGAGGTCTTCGTTGTGGATTTGGCGCGCTATTCGATCTTCATGTCTCTACGGTCTCACCTCATACACCCATCTACACCCGACTTACATCATACATCCACTTACACCCACTTGCACCCACACACCCGCGGATCAGCCTGCTGGGTTCGTTGTGCGGTACTGGGTACGGGACATGCTCACTGGGCTGCATTCGTGTGGTACGTTACGTTTAGTTACACTCTCTCTCTCCCACCTCTTTTGGTGGATTTTGTGTGCCATTTGATCACTCTGCTTTTACGGCCTTACATTGCATACTCACATACAGACGCGAATCATCCTACTGAGTTTGTGTGGTGCTTTGGTACGGGACATTCTTACGGGGCTGCCTTCGCGTGATATGTTGAATGATTTTTCTGTTTTTGTTTGAAATAAAGGCCTTTGATTGGCTCGTAGATAACTTTGTATCTTAGATCCAAAAGGGCGGTATGTAGGGAGCTGTAATGCCCCTCCCCCTTTGTATATCCTTGCTGCTTTACCAATTACCAAGTATAACCAATTATATGTTTTGTTTTGACTTGCTACTGTACTCTTTCCTGATACTGAGTTCTTTCTACTGCATTGAGGATGTGTAATATCCTAATAAGGAGTTCTCTGCCTTTGTGCTCTGGCCTGCGTGGGCGCAATCTCTAGTTCCCCTTTTTTAGGCCTTGAAGGCAACTCTTATCTCTCTTTGCCTGTTTCCTGTTTTTGCCATTATCTTGCAAGTTGACAGTTTTACGAGTGACCACTCCCCTTTGTACTTTCCCAAGCCAGCTGCTATACAGAAAGTTGTAAACATGTTGTCACATAATGCTGACCATCTCCTTATCAGAAGCTAACCCATGACTGGCCTTGGATGAACTTCCTTTAATTAACTGAACAACAGGATGGGACTATGGTGGGGGACCCAATGAGCCCATTCTGTCTCTGTGTCTTGTGAGCTAACTCCACCCCTGACTTTCCTTTATATAAAGCAATGTTAATTGAATTATTTCAGAGCATCTTGTTGTACTGTTGGTCATTCCTTGTGAGTTTCAATGCAACTTTGCTGTCCTCAAGCTTGAGTACTCGAGTTCCAATAAATATATCCGTTGCTCCTTTCTTCTGAGTTCTTCTGAGTCCCAAGTCCTAAGTCCCAATCCGACATATATGTATATGTATATATATGTATATGTATATATATATATGTATATGTAATATATATGTATATGTATATATATGTATATATATATGTATCTGTATATATATATGTATATGTATATAGTATATGTATATGTATATATATATGTATATTGTATATATATACTGTATATGTATATATATATATGTATAATGTATATGTATATGTATATGTATATATATATATATATATGTATAATGTGTATATATATAGATATATATATATACTACTATATATATATATTGTTGCGGTTTTGCAATAAAGGCAAACCCCCTGTCGTTAATTGCATGACAACATGTAGCCTGCAGTAGTTAGTTATTTCTTATTAAATGTAAAGATTAGCTCCCTTCCCATTGTGTAATAATTAAAGCAGATATGTGTTGAGTTAGGCAGGATTCCATCCCCCTCGTACTGTGAAAGAAGACGTTGGTTTCATGTGCAGGGAGGCGTGGCTAAAATAACAGTCCACGTGCTCAACCGCGGCAGTGGTAAGGCGGGGCATAAAACCCTTCCAATGAGAGGTCGTGGAACATTCCAGAGGGAGGCAGGGCTAAATGACCGCACGTGACCACCTCGGCCAATGGGAGCCCGTGGAACCTTCTAGAAGGACATTCCACCCAATAAAAGTCCTTGCCCATCGTTATTTGAGCTCTCTCTCATTGTTCGTCTTGAAACTGGCTATCCGACGTGCTGGTTTGTCCTTCCTGCGCTGAAATTCATCCATCCTGGATCATCGTTTGTGCGGACTTCTAAGCGGTGGTTCGGCTGCGGACTTCCTTCAAGTTGCGCATCCTGAACGGCCGTGAGCTGCACGTGGAAGCGGGTGCACCGAAGTCCGCAGCTGCACGAGTGCGATTCATTCCCTGTTAACCTGTGCAATTCATTCCCCATCTGTGTGTGAAGGCGCCTGTCAGGGATTTAGATAGGGTAAGGATTTTTAAGTTAAAAACTGCCTCTCGTCCCTTTTATCTGTGCCTTGTAAATAAAAGGTGTGTACATTTTTTGGTCCTTTTCAACCTGTTCGTATCGTCCGTTTCTTCATTGACCTAGCATGGTCCGAACCGAATTTGACGAGTCGATTAGGCCCATCAATCGATGCATAGATAATCCGCGAGTCACACCAGGGCAAAAACCGCTCGGGCGCAATCAATCGGAATAAGGTGTGAAATTGCGTGAGGGTTCAATCCCCGGTTTCTCTGGCCACGTGTCTCAAAGGTATTTGGGTGTGAGTGACCAGTAACCCATCGGCGAGTGGCTGGGAGATTGGCGATTGAAGTTGCTTCGCAACTCGTTGGACGTGAACTTAGTCGTGGCTGACGACCCTGTGGACCAGGTGTCTGAGGGGAACCGGGGACTTCACCCCTCTTAGTACGTTGACAGACCTGGGATCCGCAATAATAATATATATATATACAGACTTGGCATTTAATATGGAATTTTTTTTTGTGGGTGTGAACTTACTTTTCAAGATGTCTTAGAACCAAAAGTTCATTGGAATTATGTTGAAATTATTCTAGATTTTGTTAATGTGACCTTTAAAAGAAACAAAAACCACATTTGACATTTCTAAACAAATAAATTGATCCTTGAAAGTGATGTAAACTGATATCGAACTCAATTCATGGACAGTCTACTGTGTTAGAACTTCTGTAACGTTTTCCAGAAGTATCCTTTATTTGCCACATTAGCCAAAAATTTTTTTAAAAACAAAAGATAAATTACGACTGGGATTACCGACAGTAAAATTACAGTTCAGTACTTCGTGTAACCCCCACGAGCATTCAGGAGAGCACGTACACGTCGAGGCATGCTGTTCACGAGATTTGCCAAGGTTTGGACAGAATCGCTTGCAGATGCAGTGACTAGATACTCTGCTGGCATATTCACGCACAGGAGGTGGGATGCTGGTCCAAGTGGTCGATTTGACGCGTATGCTGCACAGTCAGAGAGAGATGATATCGGACATGGGCAGGCATGATATGCACGGTCAGCAAGGGTCAAAGCTTTCCGCCAGGCTGGCACGAGGCGATATGGAGAGAATGTATCATGAGAAAGTGAGGGACCTGCACGAGCAAATGGAAGCAATGTTTCTTCCAGAATGGCCTGTACTTGAACTGGTTCAGGTTTCATTCAGAAACCAGGTCAGTTTTGCCCATGCACTGCCAAGTGAGCAGCCTTATCTGGTCGGAGCTTGGACTTTGGCCTATACAATCTTTGTTGTAGGCTTCATGCACTTGTCTGCGCACTCAGACACGGCCATTCTTGACGATAGACCAGAAATCTAGACTCGTCACTGAAGATCACGTGATTCCAGTGTCCTGGCTGCCATTTGACGGTGCTCTCTGGCCCACTGCAATCGGCGCTGGCGGTGTTGTCTGGTCAGGCGTGGCTTTCTCAGGGGACGCCTGGCACGATAGCCTGCTTGAACCAGTCGTTGGTTGACTAGCCTTCTGGATACAGGCACATTTGTCAGTTGCTGCCACTCAGCCCTAAGCCGATTAGCTGACTTGGTACGGCCATTGCGGACTAACTGGTGCAGCTGGCGATCATCCCTCCTTGTGGTTCTGCGGGGACGTCCTGGCCTCGGTATTGGAGTAGAGGACACCCCTCTGAGCATTTCGTTTCAGGATCTTTGACACCTGACCTTGAGTGATGCCATACTGCCCGGGCAATAGCCACGCTGGTTTCATGCCGTAATTTCTTAAAGCCACCACTCCATGACAAACAGCCATTGTCGAGTTGACGGACCATCTCCAGAGGAAGTGGCAATAACTTTTGGAGATGTGCAGCAGTTGTTTTCCACTAATACAGAACGCAACAACCCTTGTATACCTGACTGTGAAGCCAATCATCAAATGCACCTGTCCGTACATTTTGCCGTGCCACCTGTGATATAATCCTGTTGGTTGACTTCTTGCTGCGACAGACAATCAGTGACATGGTTCTTTTAACAAATAAATCACCAAAGTGTAACAAGAAACTCACCAGATTGATATACTGAGTTAAGAAAGTAAACCCAAGTCAACAAAAAAAAATATTCATATTAAATGCCAAGTCTGTATATATATATACTAGCGGGGTCACCCGTGGGAATCCCACGGGCATGGATGTGTGTGATCCCACGGGCATGGATGTGTGTGACATTTCGACATATTGAGTTATATGCTGCACATTCATTTTTACAAAATGGTTACTGGCAAGTCATCAGATCCAGAAATGGTGTGAATTTAGTTATTTCACATAATATGTGACCCCTCACTCCTCTCCACCTGACACTCTCCTGTCTCCACCTGACACTCTCCTGTCTCCACCTGACACTCTCCTCTCTCCACCTAGCACTCCTCTCCTCTCCAAACCCTCACATCCCTCTCCTTTCCAATCCCTCACCTCTCCAATCCCTCACACTCCTCTCCTCTGCAATCCTTCACACGCCTCTCCAATCGCGCCTCACACTCCTCTCCAATCGCGCCTCACACTCCTCTCCAATCGCGCCTCACACTCCTCTCCAATCGCGCCTCACACTCCTCTCCAATCGCGCCTCACACTCCTCTCCAATCGTGCCTCACACTGCTCTCCAATCGTGCCTCACACTCCCCTCCAATCACTCCTCTCCAATCGCGCCTCACACTCCTCTCCAATCGTGCCTCACACTCCTCTCCAATCGTGCCTCACACTCCCCTCCAATCACTCCTCTCCAATCGTGCCTCACACTCCTCTCCAATCACGCCTCACACTCCTCTCCAATCGTGCCTCACACTCCTCTCCAATCGTGCCTCACACTCCTCTCCAATCGCGCCTCACTCGCCTCTCCAATCGGCTTTCCCCGTCTCGTTTCTCTCCTTTTTCTCCCGTCTCGTTCTTTTTCTTGCTCCAAATCGGCCCGTCGGAATCGGAAATCGGCCCGTCTCGCCCGTCGGCCCGTCGGAATCGGAAATCGGCCCGTCTTGCTTTTGTGCTTGTGCGTAAATAAATTGTGTTCATGACACCATTTCTGGTGTTGGGCTAGCGGCTAGGGTGCCGGCTTAGGATCCTGGGTTCGAATCTCGGTCGATCGCCGAATTAATGCCAGGGGGGTTGACTCAGCCTGTCATCCTTCCGAGGTCGGCTAATTGAGTACCAGTTCACTGGTAATTCCCTGTTTGTCGTTGAAGGCGGCAAAAAGGGTTGGCGTCAGGAAGGGCATCCGGCCGTAAAACATTGCTTCAAAAAGGGGACAAAAAAACAACAACTACCACGGTCCCCGAAAAGGCCAACCCCCGCTTTGCGGGGAAAAATGGCCTCTAGACGGTGGTTTTTACACCATTTCTGGATCTGATGACTTGCCAGTAACCATTTTGTAAAAATGAATGTGCAGCATCTAACTCAATATGTCGAAATGTCACACACATCCATGCCCGTGGGATTCCCATGGGTGACCCCGCAAGTTTGCATTGACGTTCGTCGATGGACTCGTTCGCCCGTCTCATTCGTTTTCTTGCTGCATCCTGTTCAAGTCTGCGTTCTTCATCGATCGTCTCATTCATTTTGGAAATAGAACTATAGAAGTTTCCACGCAGCGCATGAATTGTCACGATCCTCAAGAGGAATTTGTCTCGTAATCATCAAATGATAAATGGCAAGTAAATTATATTGTGGAAAATTAAAGATTTCAAATAAACCTATTTAAAGTGTATTCGCACATAACTAATTTTAAAAAACGAAGAAATATCTCTCGGTAATTTCCTGAAACATATTTTACTTCCGGCTAATAATGTTGAATTAAATAAAAACGAAGAAATATATGTCGGCATCATTGTTGACGTTTTTGTGACGACTGTCATCAAACGAAAAAGTAATATATCTTAACGGAAAAGCAAAAGCGAATTTTTAATATATATCGACACGTTGCCGTCGGTGTCATGTTGGGCGGTGTATGATACACCATGACGCGATTTTTAAAAATATATCTCTGCATTTTCCCGCGTGTGTGGAATGTTCTTAATTATTGCTGACACCGAGTCCAAAACCATCGATAAAAATGAAATCATATGGTGAGTTAGATTGGAGATAAAGGCGTGAGAGAGACTCAATGGCCTTGAAGTTGAAGTTACAGGCGTTTGAGAATTCATTTCGTTCTATAAACGGCAACTTTCATTGGATTTCCTTCCCGTTTTTTTTCAACCGAGTCGAAAACTATGTTAGCGACTGTGAAAAATGAAATGATATATCGAATTTTTAATATGTATCGACACGTTGCCGTCGGTGTCATGTTAGGCGGTGTATGATACACTATGACGCGATTTTAAAAAATATATCTGCATTTTCCCGCGTGTGTGGAATGTTCTCAATTATTGCTGACACCGACTCTAAAACCATCGATAAAAATGAAATCATATGGTGAGTTAGATTGGAGATAAAGGCGTGAGAGAGACTCAATGGCCTTGAAGTTACAGGCATTTGAGAATTCATTTCGTTCTATAAACGGCAACTTTCATCGGATTTTCTTCTCGTTTTTTTTCAACCGAGTCTAAAACTATGTTAGCGACTGTGAAAAATGAAATGATATATCGAATTTAAAATAGATATCGACACATTGCCGTCGGTGTCATGTTGGGCGGTGTATGATACACTATGACGCGATTTTAAAAAATATATCTCTGCATTTTCCCGCGTGTGTGGAATGTTTGTGGAAAATTAAAGATTTCAAATAAACCTATTTAAAGTGTATGCGCACATAACTAATAAAAAAAACGAAGAAATATCTCTCGGTAATTTCCTGAAACATATTTTACTTCCGGCTAATATGTTGAATGAAATAAAAACGAAGAAATATATGTCGGCATCATTGTTGACGTTTTTGTGACGACTATCATCAAACGAAATAGTAATATATCATAACGGAAAAGCAAAAGCGAATTTTTAATATATATCGACACATTGCCGGCGGTGTCATGTTGGGCGGTGTATGATACACCATGACGCGATTTTAAAAAATATATCTCTGCATTTTCCCGCGTGTGTGGATTGTTCTCAATTATTGCTGACACCGAGTCTAAAAGTAAAACCATCGATAAAAATGAAATCATATGGTGAGTTAGATTGGAGATAAAGGCGTGAGAGAGACTCAATGGCCTTGAAGTTACAGGCCTTTGAGAATTCATTTCGTTCTATAAACGGCAACTTTCATCGGATTTTCTTCCCGTTTTTTTTCAACCGAGTCTAAAACTATGTTAGCGACTGTGAAAAATGAAATGATTTATCGAATTTGATTTGAAATAAAACTGGGGGAGAGCAAGACACCACGGGCCTACAAAACAGGACTCAAAGCTATGCGAGTTAATAAAATGGTGGATATTTGTTTATAGCCACTCCCAGAATGGGTGGAGCTATGGGTGGAGCTACTCTGCAAACCGAGTAAGCCACACCCCGGACAGACACCCAACAGATAGACAGACAGACAGACAGAATCATCTACGGCTATTATAATATAGATATTATATATATATATATATATATATATATATATATATATATATATATATATATATATATATATATATATATATATATATATATATATATATATATATGTGGCGGGCCACGTGAAAAGGGGAAAAGGGGGCTTATCGGTGTTCCTTGGGTAAACTGACTTTTCATCGTTTTCTGACCACCCGTAAAGCCCCCTTTTTACGTGGCATGCCATATATATATATATATATATATATATATATATATATATATATATATATATATTTATATATATATATATAGTATATACTGTATATACTGTATATTCATATAGGCTTAGTTGCCAATTCTCCTAGTAGATGATGACTACAAAACGAATCCATCCTCTTTATCAATGGCGATGCACAGCAGTCATCGGCAGTTGAAAGCATGTCACCACCATAAGTGCCTAAAAAAACAAATAAACAAAACAAAACAAAACAAAATACATATATACATACGTTCTATATATGTCCATATATATATTTCGGAGGACAGTACAGTATATAAATGTACTGCATATTTACATATATGCATTTTTTGTGTGTTTTTTGCACTTCATAGACGACTGTATCTCATTCATATAAGTTTTCGAACGACCCGACTCTATCTTTTTTCGTCTTTCTCACCAACAACCAAGGTATTTTAATAACGCTCCTTCCAGATCTTCACAAACGGTCATCAATTGCAAACCATGACAAAACAGCTATCTTATCCCTCCAACTACAAAAATGTTGGTGCTTATCTGTAAGTCCATGCAGCCGATCACTGACCAGGTAACCTGTATGGGCTACGGTACCGACAGAGGTTCATTATACACAGTGCGAGACGCTGAGCCAGAGTTGCAGCAAGCTGCCAGGGAGATGCCGTGAGCGGCGTGACGTGTGCATTGTGTTTGACCATAGCATGAGCGCGCGCTGCGCCATCGCAGATTCATATGGAAATGAGGGCGAAGCTCAGGGACCGCGGTACTCTCCATATGGGCACAAAGCCCACGCATCTCACGCTGTCCCCAGGGGAATGGAAATGGTAACGGAGTGTCACGCCATTGCACAGAGAATGATGAGCGTCAGCAATCAGAAATATTTCATCTCGAGCTGGAGGCATCAGCATCACTTGAATGTCTACATATATATATATATATATATATATATATATATACAGTCACGTGAAAAAGTAAATACACCCCATGTAAAGTTTTGACTTTTTCAACACAGTTCAACATACAGCTATTTGGTCTTCATTTCAACAATATTGATAGATAAAGGTGATATAATACAACAAATATCATTAAACATTTACATTTTGTAGTCCATTGTATAATTTAAATAAACATAAATGCAAATTTCGCATGTGGAAAAAGTAAGTACACCCCTACATTTATCTCTACTTCAAATACCTAAAATTAGAATCAGGTGCACCAGCTCAGGTGCAAATGATTAGAACATCGTCAGAGAGGATCTTGGAGGAACCTGTCTTATTTAAACCTCAGACATTTACTTTGGTTTGCTCTTTGTTGTTGAAGTGTGCGGTGTCACCATGCCTAGATCAAAAGAGCTCTCTGAGGCCTTCAGAAAGAAGGTTATAGATGCCTACGAATCTGGGAAGGGATTTAAAAAGATCTCACAAACAATTTGAAATCAATCATTCGACTGTCCAGAAGATCATCTACAAGTGGAGAAGATTCCAAACAACTGCCAACTTGTTCAGGCCAGGCCGCCCCAGCAAGTTCAGCCCGAGAGCAGACCGCAAGATGCTGAAAGAAGTCTCTAAGAACCCCAGAATGTCATCACAGGACCTATAGGTAGCTCTTGCCACTGTTGATTTCAAAGTGCACGAGTCTACCATAAGAAAGAGGCTGCACAAATTTGAACTACATGGGAGGTGTGCCAGGAGGAAACCTTTGCTGTCCAGAAAGAACATCAGGTCAAGACTAAAGTTTGCCAATGAACACCTAGGCAAAGACCAGCACTTCTGGAACAATGTGCTCTGGACAGATGAGTCAAAGGTAGAGCTATTTGGCCACATTACCAGAAGACATGTTTGGCAAAAACCAAAGACAGCATTTGACCACAAGAACCTGATACCAACTGTAAAGCATGGTGGTGGAAATATTATGGTTTGGGGCAGCTTTGCTGCATCAGGGCCTGGGCAACTCACCATCATAGAATCCACGATGAATTCTTCATTGTACCAGAGGGTCTACCAGAGAGTGGATAATGTGAGGCCATCTGTCGGAAAGTTTAAGCTCAACCGAAGGTGGATCTTGCAACATGACAATGACCCTTAACATACCAGTACATCCACCAAGGAATGGCTGAAAAGAAAGAAATGGAGGGTTCTGGAATGGCCAAGTCAAAGCCCGGATCTAAATCCCATCGAGATATTGTGGGGGGATTTGAAACGAGCTGTGCATGGTGTTGGCTTAGCGGTTAGGGTGCCGGCTAGGGATCCTCGGATCCTGGGTTTGAATCCCGGTCGATTGCTGAATTAACGCCAGGGGGGTTGACTCAGCCTGTCATCCTTCCGAGGTCGGCAAATTGAGTACCGGCTTGCTGGGATGAATTATCACGGTGTGTACCCAGATTTAGAATAGGTACACCGTATCCCTGCACATCATAAGAGGCGACCAAGGGTTGGCGTCAGGAAGGGCACCCGGCCATAAAAAATAAACATTGCCTCAAACAGGGAACCATGATTGTCATGGGGCCCGCAAGGCTAGCCCCCACTCTAGCGGGGAAAATGGCCTTAAAACGATCATTCCTTCATTCATTTTTCATTGTGCAAGCAAGAAACCCCTCAAACATCGCACAGCTGAAAGAATTCTGCATGGAGGAGTGGGCAAAAATTTCTCCCAGTCGATGTCAGAGACTGGTAGAGAGTTATAAGAAACGCTTACTTGAGGTTGTTTCTGCCAAAGGGGGCAATACCGCCTATTAGAGCCAAGGGTATACTTACTTTTTCCACATGCGAAATTTGCATTTATGTTTATTTAAATTATACAATGGACTACAAAATGTAAATGTTTCATGATAGTTGTTATATTATATCACCTTTATCGAACAATATTGTTGAAATGAAGATCAAATAGCTGTATGTTGAAATATGTTGAAAAAGTTAAAACTTTACATGGGGTGTACTTACTTTTTCATGTGACTGTATATATATATATATATATATATATATATATAAAATGTTTTGTATCTGTAGATATTTTATATTTATATATACGAGTGCACCTCTTTGGGGTATATAGATTACAGTCGATCTATGGTCGGGTCTCAAGAACATTGGGTGTGTGTTCATTTACCAAGTTTCTTGTGGAGAGATCACCAAGTGGTTTCGGCATTCGAGGAAGCATTCCATTCAAAGCCGTTAAGGAACGGCTAGCTTGGCAAGCGCTAGCTAGCTGCTTGGTAAATCAGCACACCCCGGGCTTCCTTCCTTTCAGTTTTGTGTTAAACAGAAGGAGTGAGTTTCAAAAGTTCACAGGGAAAAAGGCCACGTTAGCGCCAGGGAGGGTCATGTTATTAACCCAACACTTATGGGGTGCCTAGAGTACAGTAGATCTTCGCTGTAAGGAAAACTTTCCTCACGCATGTCGGGATTCCTCCAAATTTCTTCATTTAGTGTTATAAACAGCATCAGCGACTGTTTAAAAAGCTAATCATGCGTGTTCGTGGTTCATAATATTCATTACTGTTCATTAATGTTCACAACACTCTGGTAGAAGCCGTTGCTCCGACAAAAACCCCATGATAAGGTATTTATATACGTTGACTTGCCAAAAAAAATCCCTTGGGGGGGGTGGGATATTATTGGTATTAATATTGTTTTGGAATAACATCAATATTATCGTTAGTTTTGTAATTCGATGCGGCCTTGGAAAAACACACCCCGATAAAGCTAACTTAATATGGCTATACACCTCAACACGCAACCCATTGACGGCAATGGCGGGAAAACCCTAGTTCCGGACACTACCACTGACACCACACAGTGAATTATCTCGATGGGCGCCAAGAGAGACCGCGAGGCCACGCCCCACAGTCCGATTGGTTAAAGAACGGAGGAGCGATGTGATGGCGCGGCACGATTGGTGAGAGTGTGAGGTCATCGTCGAATATTCCAGCACTAGAAAAAAAAAAGGCGAAGCCCCGCCATTTTCTCTCTCTCTGTGCTGGGCTTCGTCACGAACTGACGCATTTGCATTCCATGTCTCGCTCTTGGTCCGGGCTCTTGACGCATATGTTCTCTCTCTTTGGTGCTGGCTTCGTGACGGCTGCGTGTGGTGCCGTGTGAGCCTGAAAGAAACATCGGAGCATTGGTAGCACGGGAAGCTCGAAGGAGGAGGGATTCGGCTGCCTCGCACGGACCGGCTGGCTACCGACGCGACTGCGCACCATCTTGTACGGTTCCCATGCGGTGGTTCAGGGACCGGTCAAGGACACCAGGCGGAGTATCAGCCAACCCACCACACTACGCATTTATTTTCATTTATCATTCCCTTGTGTTGTATACGAGTCTGTCTGGAGGGTATCTCAATTTAGGAATTTAGTGTCACCTTTTTATTGTATTGTGTTTATTTTCATTAAACCATAATTTGCTGCATTTTTATTGTTGTATGAATGATTGTCCTGTCTTGTACGTTTACTTGTTGTGGGGATCAGATAACCCCCATGCCGTGTCCACCCGTACAGGTGAGGACCTCACTGCCCTCCACTACCCCCTGTGCATACACAAGGTACTGCCATAGTTGGGTATACGCCTTGGAGTTAAAGCTCGTTTGGTCATCTGTCACCCTGAGGTCTTCACTACAGGAGGATTCAAAGGACACAGGACAACTGGTGTCAGGTAGTGGGATTCGAACCTGGCGGACACTCAGTGTCCGAGGGCTGTGAGTTTGACACCCGCTGAGGGCAAATTGCGCTCAACATTTGGATTCGAAATTTAATAATCACCTCTCTCTCGGAGGGAGGATCGATTGTAGTACCGGGGTGTCCAAATTTTAGTCGATTGGGGTGCGAAAGCGCAACATCGCACTTTCAGAAAATTCCCCAAAAAAATTTGTTTGAGATAAAGTAGGCGTGAGTGGGAACTGCCGGCCAGCACGTAATGGCGGACGTGAATGAAATGGCCGAGCAGATGGAGGGCTCTGAGGGACACGGAAGCAAGCTGGGGATAGAGGGATTTGAGAATAGTGTTGGAGCTTCCCCCGTCCCGAGTATTCAAACTTCCTCCCCCATAATGTCAGAGTCTGGGATGCGGGAACAGATCCGTTAGGTATCCAGGCCATGATAAAACAACTAATGAGGGAAATGAGTGAACAATTGGGGAGCCAAATTAATGGATTAAATGATAAAATTAATGCTCAGAATGAGCATGGGGAACGATTGGAAAATAATATGAGGGGAATGAGCGACGATTTGAAGGGAGACATGAAAGAACAAATGAATGCAAAAATTGATGGATTGAAGGGAGATATAAAGGGACAAAACAATTAAATGGAAAATAAAATTGAGGGATTGGTGGGAAAGATAGAGGGAATGAACAAACGAATGAATGAACAAGGGAATGAAATAAGGGAGATGAATGGGCAATTGGAAGGCAAAATTGAAGGGGAAATAAAGGACATTACTGATCAAATGAACGGAATGAAGGAGGGAATAACACGGGAACTGGGGGAACGAATTGATAAAATAGAGGGTAGAATGGATAGTCAAATTATTGACAGACTGGGAGAATTCTAGATAAAAATGGAGACTAAATTCGGGGAAATGGAGAAGGTAATGGGGATTGAATTTGAGTCAAAACAAGAGGACATCGTATTAAAAATAGAAGAGGGTAATACGCAGGCTGTCCAAATGGGGGAAAAGTTGGAAGACAAAATTGGGGCACAGGAGAGGGAATGTTCGGAGGTAAATAGGAAATATTTGACTGGAAATGACCTGGAAGGCTGTTGGGCCTGTGTGGATGCCAGAATGCACCAGCAGGGGGAGGAATTGGAATTTGTGCAGCACCATGGTGGTGGTTCAGCGGAAGAGGTAAAGGAATTGGAGGTCCGTGTTACGGAACCAGAGTGGGTGGCGGTAGGTAAAGACCTGTTGGGGCCACAATTGATTGGGGATGAGAATGATTTGACACAGGAGCGGCCAAGCACTTTGGACAGGTGGAGATCGCTCGGGTCCAACTGAGTCTGGGTGATGAGGTGAGTATGTCCGTCGAATGTCCCGAGGACGAGATTAAAGTGACCGGAGGGACCCTCACCACGAACCACAATTGGACACTGGAGGCTCCGAAACTGTATACCCAGCAGGGGAGGTGTTTTGGCCCCGAGCTGGATTTGGACGTGAAGGAGTCGGAAAATACAGCCTTGGAAAAAGTGATCCCCATAGCAAATTTGGAACAGCTGCAGGGAGTGGCAGAAAAACCTGAAGAAGGGGTTGCAACCTGCAGCTGCGGTTGGGCACGCAAGGCCAAATGTTTTAAAATGAAATTTAAATTGAAATGAAAATGGGAGTTGGTCCCCGGGCTGTGGTATTCGGACCAGGAGAGGTCATTGGGGTCGGTCTTGGGGAAAATTTCCCCCTTTCAAAATTGGGTTTTATCAGGCAGCTGGAGGGCTGTACTAGCAGGATTTGGACGTGGGATCCGACCATGGGTGTTGTGGTACGACCTGAGCCCCACGGGGGGTCTGGTGGAGTGTGGCGTCCCTGGTTCATCGGGGTGCCGCCGAGCAAGTTTCTCGGGCCAGCAGGGTCGCTGGACCCTGGAGGGGGTTGGGACCTCTGGGGGTGGCATGGTGCATCATGTCACCACATCCTGGGCACCTGGCATGGTGCATCATGAGGACCACTAAAGGGAAGTGTGGCAGGTCGTGCTTTGGTGGCGGCACCACGGAGGGCCAACAAGGGCCTGATGTGGTGACCGCCCGGGAATGCACCCTGGCAGCCTCTCCCGGAGACTCTGGGACAGCCAGCATGTGATGACCTGCCATGCTGTGCAGGTCTATGGACGCATGTCGAACTGCATGGGCAGGGATGGATTATAGCCCACCGGACAACCAATGGAGCATTTGTGGAAAGTGATGGTGTGAGCATGATCTCCCACAGATATTCCGTTGTGATTTGTGGACTCTCGGCTTGGGAAGAAAGCCCTGGGAATAAATTTGGGAAATTAGAACGAGCTGAACATACGGGACCATGCTCGGCTTGAAAGTGTGTGGAGAAGCGCCCTCCTTTGGTGAAAGTAGTGAATTGCGGAAAAATTGGCACTGGTAATCTGAGGGTTAGATGCAAAATTGAGGGAGAATTTTGTGAAGCCGTGGTGGACACTGGGGCCAGTGATACCATTATTAATCTGAATGTGTTAGAACAGAGTGTTGGGGGCTGGGATAAAATTGATAGGTTGGTAGGACATAGCCTTCAACTGGATATGGGGGTGACGGCGCCAATATTGGGAAGCGGGTGGTGAGGATGGAGTTGGGCAGTCTGGAGGGCAATGTGGTGGTATGGGTGGCCGAGGTGTGCGACCAGTGTCTTCTTGGTTGAACACGACTTGAGTTTCTTGGTTGAACACAACTGCCAACTGGACCTTGGGCCAGGTCACATGTGGTTGGGCACTGAGAGGCTGCAGTTGGTTGGACTGGGGGATGATGAGGAGGTGCAGAGGACGTGGCTGGAGGTGCCACACACTGTGGCCGTGCCTCCCAGGTCTGAGGGTGTGGTAATGGCGGAGTTAGCAGCAGATGCTCACCACATTGGTCAGCTTGGGCTAGTGGAGCCGTTGACCTCACAGGGGGCCGAAGGATTGATGGTGGGTTGTACCCTTGTGGACACTCGTGGGCCTATGTTGGCGGTTCGGCTGCTCAACTTGTCCGATAGCCCTCACACGGTAAGGGGCGGAGCCGTTGTAGTCAAATGTAGTGGTGTCGTTGAGGTCACTGAAGGAGGCGTATTCACATGCTTGCCAGTATAGCTGTAAAAAGGGGAAAATTCG
The DNA here is from genome assembly GCF_964187855.1 of Myxine glutinosa. Taxonomy (NCBI): domain Eukaryota; kingdom Metazoa; phylum Chordata; class Myxini; order Myxiniformes; family Myxinidae; genus Myxine; species Myxine glutinosa. The sequence continues at coordinate 91,415,489 of NC_136268.1, forward strand.
GGGAAATGTGATTGGCCCGAGGGAGTGCGGTACATGATTACACCCTCTGAAGAGGGCCTAACATTGGAGCAGGTAGAGACATTGCACAATTTGGTTGGTAAGAACTTGGATGTTTTCTCTCTCTCCCCCGAGGATGTTGGACGTGCGAGTCTTGTCAGGCACCAAATTACTACTGGTGATGATCGGCCTATTCGCCAACTGCCACGGTGGCTCCCTTTCGCTAAGAAAGAGGAGGCAGAAGAACAGGTGAGAAAAATGGAAAAAGCCAGATTTATTGAGCCCTCGGTGAGGCCTTGGGTGTCACCCATTGTGCTGGTGAAAAAAAGGACGGGCCCACTCGGTTCTGCATAGATTATCGCCAGCTCAATCATGTGACACTCAAGGACTCTTATTCCCTGCCAAGGATTGATGACACCCTCGATGCCGTTTCAGGCTCAAAATGGTTTTCGACTTTGGATTTAAAGAGTGTTTATTGGCAGGTGGAGATGGATAAAGCGGCGAGAGAGAAAATAGCGTTCACCACAGGAAAGGGTCTCTGGCAGTTTGTTGTCATGCCTTTTGGATTGTGCAATGCCCCTGCCACGTTTGAGCGTCTGATGGAACGTGTCTTCATTGGCTTACCATGGCAGACTTGCCTAGTCTATTTGGATGACGTATTGGTCCACGCTCCCACATTTGAACATGCTGCCAAAAATTTTGTCGGAGGTATTTCAGAGGTTAAGGGGTGCCGGGTTGAAATTGAACCCGAGCAAGTGCGAAATTTTCAGGAGGCAGGTAACTTACTTGGGTCACGTGATTAATGAGAGCGGCGTGGCCACTGATCCTGGCATGGTAAAATCTGTAAAAGAGTGGCCCGCCCCCCAAAATGTAACAGAAGTCAGAGGATTTTTCGGCCTCTTCTCTTACTACAGGAGATTTATGGCAAACTTCGCAGAAATTGCAAGACCCTTGCACAAATTGATGGAGAAAGGAGCCAAATTTGTATGGTCAGAGAGCTGCATCGAGGCATTCACTCACTTAAGACAACATCTGGTGGAGGCCCCAGTTTTGGCATACCCGACGGATGATGGCAACTACATCCTTGATATGGATGCCAGCCAGGAAGGATTGGGAGCTGTACTGTCATAAATACAACAAGGAGTCGAGAGGGTTATGGTGTATTACAGTCGGGCACTTTCAAGGCCCAAGTGAAATTAATGCGTTACCCACAAATAACTATTGGCCCTACTGTCTGCAGTTGGACACTTTCACCCTTACCTTTATGGGAGGGAGTTTGTGATCCGGATAGATCATGCCTCCTTGCAATGGCTTCTTCGGTTCAAGGAACCAGAGGCACAAATTGCAAGGTGGCTTGAGAACTTGCAGCAGTATAATGTCCACTGTGCAACATCAGCCTGGCAAAGCACATGCCAATGCAGACGCTCTTTCTCGGCGACCCTGTTGGGATGCACAGTGTAAATTGTGTAACAGGCAAGAAGCCAAGGATTCAAAAGACCTTCTTGGAAAGAAATTGCTCCACATGGGGCCTAGGTAAAGGCCTATTGGGCACAATGGAAGATGTTGGGTTTGAAGGATGGCCATTTGTATAGGGAATGGCTCACACCAATGGTCGACGTAGCTTCCTGGTAGATCATTGTACCAGACAAATTGAAGGAGGTGGTTATGGGGCGCGTACATGGGACTAGGACAATGGGACATTTGGGCGTGGCAAAAACTTTGGCAAAATTGCGGCAGGAGTTCTATTGGGTGAATTCGGGCAGGGACATTCAAAATTGGGTGAGATCCTGCAACCTCTGCCACGGTAAGAAGGGACCCCCACGTGCGTGCAAGGCCCCACTCTAGGTGTACAACATGGGAGCGCTGCTTGAGCGGGTGGCAGTAGATGTGGTTGGGCCCGTGCCAGCCATCCGCCGAGAGAACCAGTACATCATGGTGGCAATGGACTACTTCACAAAGTGACCAGAAGCCTACCCATTGTCCAACCAGGAAGCCCGGCTGGTAGCTCAGGTTCTAGTGGAAGCATTATTCTCCCGGTTTGGTGTACCACGGGAGCTGCACACTGACCAGGGCGGAACTTTGAATCCTAGCTCCTGCGGTCGGTGTGCAAACTGCTCCAAATTAATAAGACCCGGACGACCTCTCCTAGTCCCCAATCGGATGAGATGGTGGAGAGGTTTAACTGCACTCTGCTAACGCAGTGGGCCCTCTTCACCTCCGAGCACCAGCAGGATTGGGACGAGCATCTCCCTTTTGTGTTGATGGCCTACCGGACCGCACAGTATGCGACCACTCGGTGCATCCCCACCTTGTTGATGTTCGGTCGGGAAATGCGAGTCCCCACAGATTTGTTGATGTGACCATCACCAGAGGAACCGGGTGGAGCATCTGTGGAAAGTTATGCAACCAATTTGAAAAAGAGCATGGAAAAGGCTCACGAGTTTGCACAGATCAGGAAAAGGCTCACGAGTTTGCACACGTGTACAGATCAGGCTCTGAGGAGTGATGCCTGCAACCCACCTCTGTGGCAATTACCCCTGGCAGCCAGTGGTATCTGGAAATTGGAGCTCGTCGGTGGAGGGTCTGGTTGGGCGCCGTGGGGTAAAGGAGTCCCCCGGTGACCCGTGTTGCTGCGCTGAAGCGGGAGGCCACGGTGGAGCCTGGTGTGTGTGGAGATCCTCACCGGCGAGGTAATGGCGGAAAGGGCTGTTGGGCTGCCACGGGGCCAAGAGGTAAAGGGGGTTGGGGGTGGGGCAATGAACTTGTAAATCGGTTGACTTGTTTTGGGACTGCGGGTGCGGGCACCACAGCCTGAAGCGCCCCCACCATCTTACTTGTGCGTTACCTCCCCACTGCCGAGTTGAGGAATGCACACATGAATGACAACAATGCCATGGTCCTGCAAGGGGGTGAAATAAGTGCTTGAAATGATTTTGTGTGTTATGACTTATGGACTGTGTATGAGGGGATAAGGGGTTTGTGTTGTATGAATGTGGGCGAAATCCACCGAGCCATGTCACTCACCTGTAACATCTGGAGAGGGCCCACGGAAATTTAGGGGCGCATTGGGGATGTCCCTGCAGGTAAGGTTGCGTCTTATAGCATCCACTGGGGGACGCGGTCTGTAGACCGGGGTATGTACAAATGTATAGAGTTTTGAATTTTTGCGAGATAAGGGTAAGTTTTGTGGGTAAGGTAGGAGTTTTGTGTGTTGTTTGTTCCTCCCACCACAAGAGCGATGGAATGAAGACCATTGTACATATTTGATTGCATGACTGTTAAGGGGATTAGCATGTTAAGGAGTATAGGTAGGAAGTCCGACTCACTTCCCACAGCCCTCCTGATTTATTTCATAGGTTAATTAAGTGTGAGACATCAAGTGTTAAGGCTGGGATGGTAGCGCCTCCAGTGAACCTAGCAGGAGCTACAGTTCCAGGTGGGGGGGGGGGGGGGGGCTGTGTTATGTTGGTGGGGTAGCAATATGTGGAGCCAGATAGATCTGTGTAGGTAGGTATTCGTCTGTCGCGGTAAGGAATCTGACCTTCTAATAAGTTTCATGTGTAGGCGTTTTGTCGGGTAAGAGTATATCTGTGAACATACCAGGATGTTCGAGTGATAGGTAGTATAGGGATTAAAGATTAACGCCCCTGTGTGTCACACCTGGTAGCTAAACCTTTGTCCCTAATGGCAATGCACACCTGTAGACATGTAGTTAGGTCCCTAGTGCAACACTAAATAATTCCCTTCCCTGACATGACTTTGAAAGACGAACAGGCAAGGAAACCAGGCCGGGGCACAACCGATGATGGCCGCCGCCAATTACACCTCCGACAGGCCTAGCCACATCGAGTGTCACGCGCTATGACCACCGAACAGGGAACGAGTGAAGGGGCAGCGCGGTAGGCATGGACCTCCAGCCGGCGAGTCGGTGGAGGGCACTGATTGGGTGGCGTGCCAGGGCTGACGTCACCACCACGGGAAGGTTATTTAAGGGCGCGCCGAAGGACATTTTCTCTCTTACGGTTCGTGCTCTGGCAGATTCCTGGCCCTGGCAGTCCCGGTGCGATACTGAGTGGAGAGAGTCCTGTCTCTGGTTGCGTTGGCTGGCAGTCTTGGCCCTGGTTAAGTTGGCTTGAGACACCACTCCAAGCACCACGAGGGTTTTTTTTTACCTCGTGGTGCTTGGAGCTGTGCTTGTGCTTGGAGCAGTGTTCGGTGCTGTGGTGCTGGAGCGAGGGACCTCGTGGGTGCATCGGGGCCGAACGGAGCCATGTTGGACGGCGGACAAGACCAGACGAGGGACAGATAAGGCCAATCCCCATTACATTTTACACGACGAGACAATTATTTTCCTTTAATCCATTCCTGTGTCTGTTTTTGAGTCTGCTGTGCGGTATCCCGATTTAGGACATTTTATTACCGGTGCGTATTTTCCTGTCTTTGCTTTTATTTGTAATAAACCCCTGTATTATTTTCCCTTCCCATTCAAAATCTTGGTTGTTCGCTTGAATTCATTCCCTTACAGGACCGGAGCTACGTCGGTGCGCTGAAGGTAAGCTTTTGCTGCAGCATTCCATTTTCCTTCTTCCTCCCGTGTTTTATAGCCGAATCCGTGTTTTGTCTTCACCTCCAATAAAATCGTTTAGGCCTATCCGCGGTCTCTGGTGTTAACCGGAGTCGCACAACAATATATACTGAAACGCAAAAGAAACTTACCACCTTTGAAACCTTTAAATATCAACAATAACACTGCGTGTAGTAAATGTGTGAACTTATTTGTGGACAATAGTGTCGTCACTGTCAGACAAAACGGTCACGGATGGTCACTTGAACCTTCAATGGTCACTTCATAGCACAGCTGTTGAACAGCCGTTTTGACTGTCAGTGAATAGCCAAGGGGTACGGGATGATTTTAATGAGCTGCACGTGATGTCTTGATATTGGCTTTAAAAAGGCCAGTGCAAAATGGGCATTTCAATCAACATGCCACGATTGCCAAGTAAAGGGATCAACGGCAGCGTGCCCTGGGCATGCTGCAAGGCGGACTGAGCTACCGTGAGATGGCACGTCGCCTTGGCTGTTCACACCAGACGATATCGGCCCTGGTGGACAGAGACACTCTCCACAACTCTGCAGATGACAGACCTCGATCAGGGAGGCCAAGAGTCACCACTGCAAGGCAGGACAGGAAGATGGTCCGAAGTCACCTGCGGGATCGATTCCCTCCAGCATCCCGCACTGCGGCAGAAACTCCGGGGCATGCAAACCCACGGATCTCCAATGATACTGCACGAAGACGACTGCATGACTATGGTCTGACTGCCAGAAGACCATACAGAGGCCCCGTGATGACGGCTGCCCATTGCCGCAATCGACAGAGATGGTGCCAGCAGCATCAGCGGTGGACCTTGGCGCAGTGGAACGAGGTCGCTTTCAGCAATGAGTCAAGGTTCTGTGTGGACAGTCCTGATGGGCGTGAGCGTGTCTGGAGAAGAACTGGCGAGCGATATGCCGATTGTTGCGTGCGTCAAGCCAACAGGTGGGGTGGCCCAAGTGTGATGGTGTGGGCCGCCATATCAGGCCGGTACAGGACGCCACTGGTGGTTGTGGATGGGAATCTTAACGCCCAGCGGAATGTGGATAACATCCTGCGACCTCATCTGCTGCCATTCCTGCTAAACCACCCAGAACTGAGAACCTTTCAGCATGACAATGCTCGTCCCCATGCTGCTCGCTTTACCACTGCATTTCTCCAAGGCGAGAACATCAACACCATGCAGTGGCCTGCGCTCTCCCCTGACCTTAATCCCATAGAGCACCTGTGGGATGAGCTTGGGAGATGCGTAGTTGGCAGGGCCAGGACACGGGCAGAGCTGCTTCAGACATTGAGGACCGAGTGGGACAGAATCCAGCAGCAATCTATCCAAAGACTGGTAGGCAGTATACGCCGACGATGCACTGCCTGTATCCAAAACAATGGTGGCCACACACGCTATTGAAAGGGGACTGACATTGCACCCTGTGCTGTTCTGTACTGTAGAACAAACTGATGAGATGGTGTATCTTGGTCAAAAACTTGACATGTCATCAATAAAATGCCAATGTTTCAATTAGCAATTGTTGGTTTGTTTTATTTTGAACTGTTACAATTTTATTACATTTAAAACAAGTGGTAAGTTGCTGGCACCATCTCTGTCGGTTGCGGCGATGGGCAGCCGTCATCACGGGGCCTTTGTATGGTCTTCTGGCAGTCAGACCATAGTCATGCAGTCGTCTTCGTGCAGTATCATTGGAGGTCCGTCGGTTTGCATGCCCCGGAGTTTCTGCCGCAGTGCGGGATGCTGGACGGAATCGATCCCGCAGGTGACTTCGGACCATCTGCCTGTCCTGCCTTGCAGTGGTGACTCTTGGCCTCCCTGATCGAGGTCTGTCATCTGCAGAGTTGTGGAGGGTGTCTCTGTCCACCAGGGCCGATATCGTCTGGTGTGAACAGCCAAGGCGACGTGCCACCTCACGGTAGCTCAGTCCGCCTTGCAGCATGCCCAGGGCACGCTGCCGTTGATCCCTTGGCAATCGTGGCATGTTGATTGAAATGCCCATTTTGCACTGGCCTTTTTAAAGCCAATATCAAGACATCACGTGCAGCGCATTAAAATCATCCCGTACCCCTTGGCTAATCACTGACAGTCAAAACGGCTGTTCAACAGCTGTGCTATGAAGTGACCATTGAAGGTTCAAGTGACCATCCGTGACCGTTTTGTCTGACAGTGAGGACACTATTGTCCACAAATAAGTTCACACATTTACTACACGCAGTGTTATTGTTGATATTTAAAGGTTTCAAAGGTGGTAAGTTTCTTTTGCATTTCAGTATATATATATGGGACCATCGTACATATTTGAGGGGATGAGGGGATACCGTTCACGTTACAGTTTGTGCACGTGCATATACAAATATATATATAACAGGTGTAACATATATATATATATATACATACATATATAAACACACAAGCATATATTCATATACCATTTATATTTATATAAGTATGAATACACTACCTCCATTTGTAAATGACATACAAAGGTAGAATGAATGAATGAGTGAAAGTGAATGAATGGGTTACGGTTAATGATTTGATTGGGTTGATGTTGAAACATTCTTTAATCATCAAAATTTATGCCATGAGAGATTTTTGTCCGAAGTTTATGTGTCCAAAAGGACTCACGTTTCAGAATCGTGATGTGTGATCGATTTGTAATTGATTCAATGGCAGAGATTTGAATGTCATTTATAGAGTGATCTGGTTGATTAAAGTGTATCGTGTAAGGTAGAGATTTGCCCTGACTGGTGTGGAAGTTATTGATTTCTGACCGGGTGTTATTAAATCGTGTGTAGAGTGTATTCTCAGTTTTTCCAACATATTGTTTGGTGCACTTTTGGCAAGTGATTAGGTATATGACCCATGTAGATTTGCAGTTCATATAGGAGGCGATGGGGAATTTTTGTCCAGTTCTAGAACTACAAAATTTGTTTCGTTATAGTAAATGCTTGTGAATAATACATTTGTTTGCTGTGCATTTATAGAAGCCAGGGATCCTAGTTTCTTTGTTGTGGGGCTGTGGGTGCTTTGCTTTTACCAAAAGGTTCCTGAGTGTCCGACCACGTCGAAATGATGTTAGTGGAGGTTGAGGAAATGTGGTGCCGAGTGTTTCTGATTGATGGAGAGGAAGGGCCTTATTCAGAACACTTGGCAATTGGGATGAGGTAGGAGAGTAGGTGGTTACCAGTGGGACACTGTTAGTTGCAGGTTTGGGTTTGTAATTCAGAAGGTCTGCTCTCGGTATTCGTTTTGCTCGGTTTATTGCTTCTTTCACAGAGTGAGGGTCATAGTTTCTTGCAATGAAGTGTGTTTCTAATTGGCAGAGAGAAGTTTCTTCTGCCATTTTGGTTGAGCAAATGCGTCTTACTCTGATTGCTTGACTGTATGGTATGCTTGCAATTGTATGTTTAGGATGAGATGAAGAAGGGAGAAGGTAAAAGTGAGTGTCTGTTGGTTTGGTGTATACAGTCACGTGAAAAAGTAAGTACACCCCATGTAAAGTTTTGACTTTTTCAACATATTTCAACATACAGCTATTTGATCTTCATTTCAACAATATTGATAGATAAAGGTGATATAATATAACAAATATCATGAAACATTTACATTTTGTAGTCAATTGTATAATTTAAATAAACATAAATGCAAATTTCGCATGTGGAAAAAGTAAGTACACCCTTGGCTCTAATAGGTGGTATTGCCCCCTTTGGCAGAAACAACCTCAGGTAGGCGTTTCTTATAACTGTCTATCAGTCTCTGACATCGACTGGGAGAAATTTTTTCCCACTCCTCCATGCAGAATTCTTTCAGCTGTGCGATGTTTGAGGGGTTTCTTGCATGCACAGCTCGTTTCAAATCCCCCCACAGCATCTCGATGGGATTTAGATCCGGGCTTTGACTTGGCCATTCCAGAACCCTCCATTTCTTTCTTTTCAGCCATTCCTTGGTGGATTTACTGGTATGTTTAGGGTCATTGTCATGTTGCAAGGTCCACCTTCGGTTGAGCTTCAACTTTTTGACAGATGGCCTCACATTATCCTCAAGCACCCTCTGGTGCAATGAAGAATTCATAGTGGATTCTGTGATGGTGAGCTGCTCAGGCCCTGATGCAGCAAAGCTGCCCCAAACCATAATATTTCCACCACCATGCTTTACAGTTGGTATCAGGTTCTTGTGGTCAAATGCTGTCTTTGGTTTTCACCAAACATGTCTTCTGGTACGGTGGCCAAACAGCTCTACCTTTGACTCATCTGTCCAGAGCACATTGTTCCAGAAGTGCTGGTCGTTGCCTAGGTGTTCATTGGCAAACTTGAGTCTTGCCGTGATGTTCTTTCTGGACAGCAAAGGTTTCTGCCTGGCACACCTCCCAAGTAGATCAAATTTGTGCAGCCTCTTTCTAATGGTAGACTCGTGCACTTTGACATCAACAGTGGCAAGAGCTACCTGTAGGTCCCGTGATGACATTCTGGGGTTCTTCGAGACTTCTTTCAGCATCTTGCGGTCTGCTCTCAGGCTGAACTTGCTGGGGCGGCCTGGCCTGAACAAGTTGGCAGTTGTTTCGCATCTTCTCCACTTGTAGATGATCTTCCGGACAGTCGAATGATTGATTTCAAATTTTTTGGAGATCTTATTAAATCCCTTCCCAGACTCGTAGGCATCTATAACCTTCTTTCTGAAGGCCTCAGAGAGCTCTTTTTATCTCGGCATGGTGGCGCCGCATACTTCAACAACAAAGAGCAAACCAAACTAAATGTCTGAGGTTTAAATCAGACAGGTTCCTCCAAGATCCTCTCTAACGATGTTCTAATCATTTGCACCTGAGCTGGTGCACCTGATTCTAATTTTAGGTATTTGAAGTAGTGATAAATGTCGGGGTGTACTTAGTTTTTCCACATGCGAAATTTGCATTTATGTTTATTTAAATTAAAGAATGGACTACAAAATGTAAAGGTTTCCTGATATTTGTTATATTATATTGTAGCGGTTACCGGTAGCATGACACAATTACCCTGCACCGACCGATGACGCAACCGGCGAGCGGTCACGTGTCCGGACTCGCCCTGGCGTGTTGAGACTTGCCTTTACCGGGCGAACGCTTTCCTTGCATACCACGCCCCGTTGAGAGGCTTGGCTTATCTATTTGCATACCATGCCCCGCCTGAGAGGCGTGGCTTTTGTGTGTTGAGTTTCTGATATATATTGCCGCCCGTTCGATGGGCTGATTCGGTGCTTTTTGAGTTCTTTCGAGTGAGCTGGAAATAAATAGCTCAGAGAAACTTAATTCCTGGCGTCGTCCATTTTGTCCGATTTTATCATGCGAGCACAGCTCCCACAATTAGTGACCCCTTTCTACGAACACGGCGATGGAGTCAGCTGTAGCTTTGAAGCTCCCGGGCTTTTGGGAATCTCATGCGGCCGTTTGGTTTGCTCAAGCGGATTCTCTCTTCGCCCTGCGGAACATCACGGAGGACATGACGCGCTACCACCACGTGGTCTCCGCGCTCAATGCCTCCTCCGCTTACCAGGTTCTGAGCTTTCTACAGCACCCGCCGGACGCCGACAAATACGGCGCGCTCAAAGACCTACTCCTCGGTGCGTTTGGACTCACGGAGACCGAACGCGCACGACAACTACTACACCTCCTGGAGCTGGGCGAGGCCCGTCCGTCCGAGTGCATGGACCACATGCTTGCTCTACTCGGCGACCACAGCCCGGACTTCCTCTTCCGCGAGCTGTTTCTCCAGCGGCTACCAGGGCAGGTACGATTAGCTTTGGCTACCTCGCCCATCACGGACCCTCGTGCCCTGGCCAAGGAGGCCGATAAATTTTGCTCGGCCAGGCGACACGTCCGAGCGGCCGCCTGGCACCCTGGGCCGACCGAGGCAACGCCCGCGCCACGACCGGCGCCACCACCAGCCGAGTCCGCGCCACTGACGGCTTCGGCCGCCGCAACGCCCCGTTGACCGAACCCGACGCGTCAGCCAGAGCCCCCACCAGAGCGGACCATGTGCTATTACCACGCCAGGTTCGGGCAGAAGGCCAGAACGTGCCGCCCACCATGCACTTTCGGCGGGTCGGGAAACGACCAGGCCAGCATTCGCTGCCTGCCATGAGCGTCGGCCATTCAGGCAGCCTTCTGTTTATCACGGACACGGAGTCCGGGTGGCGTTTTTTGTGCGACACCGGCGCTCAGCTGAGCGTGATACCCGCCTCGGTGGAGGACAAACAGGCCGCGCTTTGCGGCCCCGCTTTGGTCGCCGCAAAGGGTTCCTCCATCCGCACCTTCGGTTCGCGCAGCATCGAATTCTGCTTCGGGGGCCAGCGCTCCAGGTGGGACTTCATCACGGCGAACGTGCCCATGGCCTTGCCGGGTGCAGATTTTCTTTGCACGCATGGACTTTTGGTCGACGTCAAACAGCGTCGGCTCATCAACGCGGAGACCTTCAGCTCGCTCGCTTGCTCATGGAGTGGCTCCATTCCGACCAAGCTAGCCTGCGCACTCCCGGCCACGGACGATTTCACCCGCCTGCTCGCCGAGTTTCCCGCCCTCACGCAGCCGACGTTTTCGGCCGTCGCCATCAAGCACGGCGTCGAACACCACATCCCGACCACAGGTCCACCGGTCTACGCCAGGGCTCGTCGCCTCGACCCAGCCAAACTCGCCGTAGCGAAGGCGGAATTCGACGCGCTGGAGCGATTGGGAATTGTGCGACGCTCGAATAGCGCGTGGGCGTCGCCCCTGCACATCGTGCCCAAACCGGGTGGCGGATGGCAACCATGCGGCGATTACCGCCGCCTCAACGACGCCACCACCCCCGACCGGTACCCGATACCACACATACAGGACTTTTCCGCCCATTTGGCGGGGTGGGTGATCTTCTCCAAGGTCGACCTCATTCGGGGCTACCACCAGGTACCTGTTTGGCCGGCCGACGTTCCGAAGACGGCTGTAATTACACCTTTTGGCCTCTTTGAGTTCCTCCGAATGCCGTTCGGCCTTAAAAACACGGCCCAGGCCTTCCAGCGGCTGATGGACAGTGTGCTGTGTGATCTCACCTTTCTGTTTGTCTACCTGGATGACAATCTCATCACCAGCACTTCCCGGGCGGAGCACCTCGTCCATCTGCGCACGCTTTTTGAGCGCCTCAGCCAGCACGGCCTCATCATCAACCCGGCAAAATGCCAGTTTGGCGTAACGGCCTTCGACTTCCTGGGGCACCGCATCACGAAGCGCGGGGCCATCCCACTGCCTACCAAGGTGGAGGCAGTCACAAGTTTCCCGCGCCCTCGCTCCATCAAGGCCCTACAGGAATTTTTGGGGATGGTAAATTTTTACCACCGGTTCGTGCCTCGCGCCGCCCAACTCATGCGCCCCCTGTATGAAGCCCTCCGGGACAAGCCGGCCAAGCACGACATCGCCTGGACCACAGAGATGGATGCGGCATTCACGGGCGCGAAGCTGGCCCTTGCCAACGCGACCATGCTGGCGCACCCGGCGCTCGACGCACCCATCGCCCTCACCACGGACGCTTCCGACTACGCGGTGGGTGCCGTGCATGAACAGTGGGTGAACGGAGCTTGGCAACCGCTGGCCTTCTTCAGCCGGCAGCTTCGCCCTAACGAGCGCAAGTATAGCGCTTTCGACCGCGAGCTCCTCGGCCTTTACCTGGCTGTTCGCCACTTTCGCCATCTTTTGGAGGGCCGCCCGTTCACGGCGTTTGTGGACCACAAACCCCTGGTCTTTGCCATGGCCAAGGTTACGGAGCGGTGGTCGGCCCGCCAGCAGCGCCACCTCTCCGCCGTGTCCGAATTTACGACGGACATCCGGCATGTCGCGGGCAAGGACAACGCTGTGGCCGATTGCCTCTCCCGGTCCGGCGCGAACGCCGTCCACCTGGGTGTGGACTTCGCCCGCATGGCGGCCGACCAGACCGCCGACCCCATGGTGCAAGCCCTCTGGACAGTGGACACAGGCCTGCGGTTGACCGACGTCCCCTTCGAGGACACAGGCACAGTTCTCCTGTGCGACGTCTCCCTGGGCCAAACTCGCCCCATCGTGCCCACCGGATGGCGGCGGCACATTTTTGACGCCCTCCACGACCTTTCCCACCCGGGCCGGAAAGCATCACAGAAGCTCGTGGCAGCGAAATTCGTCTGGCACGGGCTCCGTAAAGACGTCCGCGACTGGGCCAATGCCTGTGTCGCCTGCCAGCGCGCGAAGGTCCACCGGCACACCCAGGCCCCGTTGGCATCATTCGACGTGCCCGCGCAGCGCTTCGACCACGTAAATGTGGACCTGGTGGGACCCCTTCCCTCCTCGCGGGGCTTCAACCACCTCCTCACAATGGTGGACAGGACCACCAGGTGGCCGGAGGCCGTCCCGCTGGCATCAACAACATCCGCCGACGTGGCGCAGGCCTTCATTGGCACCTGGATTGCCCGTTTCGGCGCCCCCTCGGACATCTCCTCCGACAGAGGCCCGCAATTCACCTCCGAGCTTTGGGGCGCAGTCGCCCAGGCCTTGGGGGTCAAACTTCACCGCACCACGGCCTACCACCCCCAAGCCAACGGCTTGTGCGAGCGGTTCCACCGCTCGATGAAGGCCGCTCTCAGGGCCAGCCTCCAGGACGACGGTTGGGCCGACAGGCTCCCGTGGGTCCTATTGGGCCTCCGAACGGCCCCTAAAGAGGACCTCCAGGCTTCCACCACCGAGCTGGTCTACGGCCAGCCACTGCGCGTGCCGGGCGAATTCATCCCTGACGCCACCGGCCCCTGGTCTGCGGCTCGCCAACGCTCGGTCCTCCAGGAGGCCGCCAGGAGATTTGCCCCCATGCCCACGTCCCACCACGGCTGCCCCCAACCCCACGTCCCCCCAGCACTTCGCACTGCGGAGTACGTTTATATCCGGCACGACGCACACCGGGGACCACTCCGGCCGCCGTACGATGGACCTTTCTGGGTCCTGAAGAGGGACGACAAGTCGTTCACCATCGACATCGGCGGCAAGGCGGACCGCATCTCCATGGACCGCCTCAAGCTGGTCCATTTGGACCTCGACCAACCTCCACGGTTGGTCCTTCCTCCACGACGGGGCCGTCCCCCGTCAACCAGGCCCCCCGCCCGACCATCCACCGCCCCGCCACCTACCACCCCCACACGAATCGTCAGGGGTCGTTTCGGCCGGGTCATCAAGACCCCCCTCAAACTGACTCTCCCGGTGCATGTTAATTCTGGGGGGGCGCGTGTAGCGGTTACCGGTTGCATGACACAATTACCCTGCACCGGCCGATGACGCAACCGGCGAGCGGTCACGTGTCTGGACTCGCCCGGGCGTGTTGAGACTTGCCTTTACCGGGCGAACGCTTGCCTTGCATACCACGCCCCGTTGAGAGGCATGGCTTATCTATTTGCATACCACTCCCCGCCTGAGAGGCGTGGTTTTGTGTGTTGAGTTTCTGATATACTAGGGCATGCCCGTACTATATATATATCTAAAAGTATATCCCCCCCCCTCTATTTACATGCAATGGTTTGGTCCAAAGCGAACGGCTTGCGAGTACGGTGACAATCCCCCCCCCTCTATTTACATGAAATGGTTTGGTCCAAAGCGAACGGCTTGCGAGTACGGTGACAATCCCCCCCCTCTATTTACATGAAATGGTTTGGTCCAAAGCGAACGGCTTGCGAGTACGGTGACAATCCCCCCCCTCTATTTACATGAAATGGTTTGGTCCAAAGCTAACGGCTTGCGGAGTTTGGTAAAGAAATCGCCATCGCGTGCACAAATGCGCAGGAAAGCGAATGAATCGCAAATTAGTTTTAATTAGTTTTAAAACATAGTTTAACGCCCGAGCGAGTTTAACGCAATCGCAAATCGCATCGCAAAGCGAAAGAATCGCAAATTAGTTTTAATTAGTTTTAAAACATAGTTTAACGCCAACATAGCGCCAACATAGTTTGCCGACGGGAAATAAATGAATACGCTCTCAAATGTGCCGTCCGAGGCAGAGTCTGTTCGCCACGTTCGGCACACGTGATAGCTCGCTGCTCTCTGATTGGTTGAATCGTTTTTTGGACATAGCTCGGTAACTACTTCTCCGATTAATATGAAACCTTGAAAAGGCACATCCTCGGGTCCCCAGCAATATACCTGGCAAGTTTAAAGTATATCGGACCCGTGGTTGTCGAGAAACAGCGGTCACAGACAAACATACAAACATACAAACATACAAACATACAAACATACACACAGAGATTACTGGAATTATAGATAGATATTGCCGCCCATTCGATGGGCTGATTCAGTGCTTTTTGAGTTCTTTTGAGTGAGCTGGAAATAAATAGCTCAGAGAAACTTAATTCCTGGCGTCGTCCATTTTGTCCGATTTTATCGTGCGAGCACAGCTCCCACAATATCACCTTTATCTATCAATATTATTGAAATGAAGACCAAATAGCTGTATGTTGAAATATGTTGAAAAAGTCAAAACTTTACATGGGGTGTACTTACTTTTTCACGTGACTGTAGTTCTGTTTCGAGTCGATTATTTTGAAGCGTGAGTGATGTGTCTAGAAAGTCAACTTGTGACTGTGAGCTGTCGAATGTAAACTTGATGGTCGGATGAATCAAATTTAATTCATTTTGGAATTGTGTGAGACTACGGGGGGATTTTGACCAGATGAACTGGATGTCATCAATATAACGTACCCAGGATTTTTCCAAGATGCCGTGATGAGGTTGTGCATCGATCTTGGCCTCTATCATTCCCATGAAGATGTTAGCGTACGATGGTGCAACAGGGGTACCCATAGCGTTACCTTGAGTTTGAATGTAATGTCGTCCGTTGAATTGGAAATTATTCAGTTTGAGTGTCAGTTCTAATAGGCGCATAAGGTCTTAAGTAGGTGGCATTGGGACTTGTCGTGTATCTAGTGCTTTGCGGCATGCAGACAGGCCTTCTGAGTGTGGAATATTAGTGTAGAGGGATGTAACATCTGCTGTGACTAAAATTGATTGGGAGTTGAAAGGTGAGTATATTCTGTTCAATCCTTGGATGTGGGTCAGAAAACTGGTTGTGTCCTTAAGGTATGAGGAGAGATTCGTCACGAGAGGACGTAAATGACAGTCAACAAATTTTGATATTAGAACAGTTGGACATGTGCAGCCAGATACGATTGGTCTTGTATTAACAGTGGCACTTTCACTGAGCCACATCAGTCTTACATCCAGCTCACACCAAAAGGTGAGTCTTGCCCCTCTGCATGCCAGCACGCGTACTCTGTGTATGTGTACGTGCCGCGTTTTTCAACCCCGCCGGTAAGACTCTAGCTCGTTCATGTGGTGTAAACAACAGCACGTTCCAAACTAAGCCTCGATTTCCAAGAGAAAAAAAAACAGGCATTTAAAGCCGGTGAGGTTCTTTGACGCTGTTTTGCAATCTGATGCCAAGCGAGGCACATGGGTTTGTTGTGAGTGGTGGACCGCACGCCGGACTGAGCAGGTAAGCACTAGCCTTGGCTAGGAGACAAGTTTAGGCCCAGCCCATGTCCGTCAAACTGTCAGAGTCCAAGTGAGCAAAGCGCATTACGATATGCGGATGAGTAAAACTAGAATTTATGATTTTAGGATGAAAATGGTATCGGCCTTCTTACGACAGTGGAAGCAAATTGCCACAAACTGTTGACAAAGTGGCCATCAGAACCGGAAAAATCACAAAGGCAAAATATGCATAGAATTGAAACTAACACACTTTATAAAAAAAAACTTTTGTACAGGTGCAAGAGAAGGAGCTACACAACTAGTCAATGCACTCGAGTGCAAGGGTAGGAGCGAGACAACTAGTCAATGCACTTGAGTGCAAGGGTAGGAGACATATAGTCAATGCACCTGAGTGCAAAGGTAGGAGACATATAGTCAATGCACTTGAGTGCAAGGGTAGGAGACATATAGTCAATGCACCTGAGTGCAAGGGTAGGAGACATATAGTCAATGCACTTGAGTGCAAGGGTAGGAGACATATAGTCAATGCACCTGAGTGCAAGCGTAGGGAACATATAACCAATACTCCTGAGTGCAAGGGTAGGAGACAACTAGTCAATGCACCTGAGTGCAAGGGTAGGAGCTAGACAACTAGTCAATGTACCCGAGTGCAAGGGCAGGAGACATATAGTCAATGCACCCGCGTGCAAGGGTAGGAGACAACTAGTCAATGCACCCGAGTGCAATGGTATGAGCTAGACAACTAGTCAATGTACCCGAGTGCAAGGGTAGGAGACATATAGTCAATGCACCCGAGTGCAAGGGTAGGAGACATATAGTCAATGCACCCGAGTGCAAGGGTAGGAGACATATAGTCAATGCACCCGAGTGCAAGGGTAGGAGACAACTAGTCAATGCACCCGAGTGCAATGGCAGGAGCTAGACAACTAGTCAATGTGCCCAAGTGCAAGGGGATGAGACAACAGGTCAATGCACCTGAGTGCAAGGGTAGGAGACAAATAGTCAATGCACCTGAGTGCAAGGGTACGAGACAACAAGTCAATGCACCTGAGTGCAAGGGTAGGAGACATATAGTCAATGCACCTGAGTGCAAGGGTAGGAGACAACTAGTCAATGCACCCGAGTGCAATGGTAGGAGCTAGACAACTAGTCAATGTGCCCAAGTGCAAGGGGAGGAGACAACAGGTCAATGCACCTGAGTGCAAGGGTAGGAGACATATAGTCAACGCACCCGAGTGCAAGGGTAGGAGACAACTAGTCAATGCACCAGAGTGCAATGGTAGGAGCTAGATAAATAGTCAATGCACCTGAGGGCAAGGGTACGAGACAACAAGTCTATGCACCTGAATGCAAGGGTAGGAGACATCCAGTCAATGTTACTGAATGCAAGGGTAGGAGACAACTAGTCAATGTACCTGAATACAAGGATAGGAGACAACAAATCAATGCACCTGAATGCAAGGGTAGGAGACAACTAGTCAATGTACCTGAATGCAAGGGTAGGAGACATCTAGTCAATGTACCCGAGGGCAAGGGTAGGAGACAACAAGTCTATGCACCTGAATGCAAGGGTAGGAGACATCTAGTCAATGTACCTGAATGCAAGGATAGGAGACAACAAATCAATGCACCTGAATGCAAGGGTAGGAGACAACTAGTCAATGTACCTGAATGCAAGGGTAGGAGACAACTATCAATGCACCCGAGTGCAAGGATAGGAGACAACAAGTCAATGCACCTGAATGCAAGGGTAGGAGACAACTAGTCAATGTACCTGAATGCAAGGGTAGGAGACAACTAGTCAATGCACCTGAATGCAAGGGTAGGTAGGTGTACATAGGAGAAGAGGATCCTCGCAGTCATCAGGTTTGGTAAAGCTCAGTGGTGGAAATGTGATATACCATGAAAGATTAAGGGCAGCAAACCTGAAATTCGGTTGACACGACCTTACTGCAAACTGACTCAGGAAGACGATTCCATGGGTGAGAAAAGAGGGTACCAAAGAAGGCTTGAAATTAATCTAATATTGTTGATTCAGCGATCCTGGGTTCGAATCCCGGTCGATCGCTGAATTAACGCCATGGGGGTTGACTCAGCCTGTCATCCTTCCGAGGTCGGCAAATTGAGTACCAGCTTGCTGGGATGAATGATCACGGTGTGCACCCCGATTTAGAATAGGTACACCGTATCCCTGCGCATCGTAAGAGGCGACCAAGGGTTGGCGTCAGGAAGGGCATCCGGCCATAAAAACATTGCCTCAAACAGGGAACCATGATTGTCATGGGGCCCGCAAGGCTAACCCCCGCTCTAGCGGGGAAAATGGCCTTAAAACGATCATTCATTCATTTTTTCATTGTTGAATTGTTTCGTCCGGCAAATCAAACGATACTCTCGTGATTTCCCTCTTCCATGGACGCTTTAGTTGTGTTTGTAAATCCATATGCAAGAAGCTTTTTTTGGGTATAAAAAAAAAGTTTTTCTCTTAAAATGTTTTTACCTTGATGCTGATGCCAAATTTGGTGCACGTGATTAGCTTTTGCTATGCACCTTAATCTGAACCCAGTATTGCACATTCTTCTTCACAGTGCTGAGTGAATTTCCTGATGTCATTGAAAAAAGTTAAACTTGAATATGCCACGTGTTCTGGAAGCTCTCTTAAAAACTGTCAATTATTGATATACCTTCGTCCTTCATAGATGCACTGACATTACATTCAGAATATGTTTTAACTTTTGTTTGTTCTTTTACCTGCGACATGTCACAGGTCGACAAGAGCTTTGCGTTGCTGTTGTTGTTGGGGTTCTGGTGGGGTCGATTTTTTAAAAATGTTCACCCATTTGTCGGATAGCTGCTGGACCACACCCACATCTTTCGCTTGACTCCGCCCACCATGGCACTGACAAAATGATATGGCCGCCATCTTGGTTTTCTGGTGGGCCGAACCAACAACTCGGTCATTCGTGTTAAAATATAATTAGAAAATCACGGATGAAGAGATTAGATGCTTCTAAGTTCAACAAAATTGGTTGATTTTGCCAATTTGTTGCCAACATAGTAGTCAGGTTCACTTTGTCAATAAATTATATTTCGTTCAAAATCATGGTAGATTAGCAAACCTATACATTTTTGGAAAGGTTATAGCATAAGGAAACTAAAAATCAATGTTTACATTTGGAGAGATACCTGTATGGCGGCCATTTTGGATTTTCAAAATGGCCACTGTAAAATACATATTTTGTTCTATTTTTGCCTCTAATTACCCTAAAAACTTTTTAAAATATACTAAACCTATATTTTCAGGGACAAGGAATCCAATGAAAGTATCAAATTAGTGCTATGGGGAATGGTAAGACACGAATCAAAGGTTTTGAATTGCAAAATACTGTCTTTATATTCGCGATAAGTTGCATAATCAAATACATGTTATCATTTTGTACAGGCGGTTAATAACATCAAAATGTGTCACAATAATTCATATCACCAAACATACACAGGCAGTCAGCAAAATCATATATACACATGCAGTCAGTATAACTTCACATCTACACAGGCAGTCAATGACAAAATATACACAGGCAGTCAATGGCATCAAACATACACGATTACAGAATATGCCATTTAGAGTTCGTCATCACTGTCCTGTGTGTCGTATCCGACAATATAGTCCGCATCGTTTTCACAGTCCGTTCCACACAAGCAAAGGTCGGTCAAATTGATTGGCAAATCGAATTGGTCGAATGGTCGATCGAATCGAATTCGATGAATCGAATCGAATCGATCGAATTGGTCGAATGGTCGAATGGTCGATCCAATCGATTGGTCGAATGGTCGAATTGGTCGAATGGAATTGGTCGATTGGTCGAATTGGTCGAATCGAATTGGTCGGAATTGGCAAATGTAAACATTGATTTTCAGATTTTCCATGTAATAACGTTTCCAAAAATGTATAGGTTTGCACATCTACCATGATTTTGAACGAAAAAACATAGTGAACCTGATTATAGTGAATAAAATGGAAATAGAGTTTGTATCATACATGTGCGAGGCTTAAATATAGAAGCAGACATCCTTAGTTTGGCAATAAATTGATTTGTAAAAGTCAGATTTGTGAACAGCTTGGCTAATTCGTGAATGCCTATTTATACTGGAGGGCTTTGCTTCATGATCAAGGGGAATACACGCCTTTCTAAATGACAAGTAATCCGCCCAAAAATGCTTGTTACGCATTCGCAGAAACGCCAGGAAACTGCCTAGTTTGGGGCAAAATAAAAAATATTAGCAGGGACCCATGGAATTCTGAAAACCCTCCCTTTTTTAGGTGGTGTATAGGCAACAAAGTGCTGCCTCATATGCTCTCGGAAGTTTATGTTTAGCAATGTAAAGGTAGGGCATGGTGATTGTGAATATGACAGGTATGACGATGTGTTCGGCCTGAACTGCATGAAAATAATAATGCCGGTGGGTGGAGTCAACCTTCCTAATAATGACGTCGTTCTGGGAGGAGTCAGGCCAGCTGTCAAACCAACAGGTGGAAAGAGAGAAACAGACTGACAGAAAAGTACCGTTACTTTAATTTTAATATAGAGAACGTGTGTCCAGGATAAGGATTGTTATCTGAAATGACTCACCAAGATTCTGAAAGAAACCGAAAATACTTGGAAACGTACATGAGAGAAAGGGCTGCACCTCTGTACAACAAAGGACTTGGAGAACTTTCTGAGGTCACTGATCGTACTTCAGATGCCCGACCATGTGGGTCTGTGCAAGGCCTGAGTGGAGGGGTGGGTGTTACCCAAACATGCGTAGCGCATATACAAAAGGCCTCGTTTCGCATTCATATGTCATTTTGAAAATCGTGTAGTGGTGACCTGACAGGATGGCCTAGAGGTACGCACACTCACCCGAATGCTGTATAGTCTGGGTTCAAATCCTGACCCCACTATAAACTGTCATCCTGGTGGTTCCCAGGCAAGGTGATTCATCAATGTGTGTGCCGTCCCTCGAATGGACGTTAAAATGGGTGTCTCGTCTCCTGGCATTAGTCGGTGGACGTTAAACATTCCAGTCCTTCATGAAAAGTAGGCAAGCTATCACTGGCACGATGAATAATTTACCAATTCCTCCGCTAACTTACACAGGGCATTGCAGCACAGCCACGCCCTCAGCCAACGATGCTGCCCCGCACACCTTCGTGTGTTGCATGTGAAAGACGAAGATGGGAACTTGGTGCTTCATCTCACTCTGTTCTGTAAATGGCATGAGTATAGGTTGGAATGGGTATTTTGAAGACCATTAAAGATTGTGAGAACCTATTGGTTGGTAAGAACAGGGTGAATATGCCGCCATCATCGAGGCTACGTGATGGTTTAACTTCTCACCTTGTTTGAGTTCTGTGTAAATCAGCTGACCAGAATTTATATATTGGCGGCACAACGGCTTATGCTCGTCTTTATTTGTCTGTACTCTATAGTTTAAGTACGACTCTGATGAACTGGACTAGGGGTGCTGCATCTCGGAGCATGCCGTGATTCCAGTGCAGGTGTAATGTAGACTGTTCCGTGTACCAACAATCACTTGCGGATGTTAAACATTCAAAAGTGCCTTTAAAAAAAAAA
The DNA here is from genome assembly GCF_964187855.1 of Myxine glutinosa. Lineage (NCBI taxonomy): Eukaryota > Metazoa > Chordata > Myxini > Myxiniformes > Myxinidae > Myxine > Myxine glutinosa. Next base: position 91,437,205 of record NC_136268.1, read on the forward strand.
GAGTAGGTTATTGAGTGCCATCATTCTAGGCAAACATGTAATATATACATACACCTTGGATGCATTTCTGTAATTATATGTGAATGCTGATAGGTGGTGTTGTAACATTATCCAAAACGGAAACAGCACATACACAAAGAGAAGTGTGACGTCATTTCCTGTCAGTGAAACATTTAAGCATTTCCAAGGAAATGCTGCCCAGGGTGGTTTTGGGAAATAAGGGATGTGATGATATACCTGTCAGAATGCCATGGATACCATCAGATTGCCGAAATGATTCAGCAATACCACCCACATTATGACAATTCTACCTTCAAAAATTTGTGGCTTCCTGGACATAGACCGTGGTATATGACTCATTTTGTCTTCTGTGGACTGTGCATGGCCATCATGCCTTTTAAGGAGAATCCTGGATTCGCCAATGGACAAAACACTTGCCCATTGCAGTGTCCATCGGACCAGCTACAATGCTTTGGATATGTCATGGTGCAAGTGTTGGGTGCTGAAAAGGACGACGAGCACGGCATTGTAATGGATGTGAAAGAATGGAACCAGTGTGCTCCTTGGATGATCCGCATGCTTGTGTCTTGAGGCAAGACTTTCAAATTTGTTCAGAATGCCTTGTGTTACTCCTAAAAACCTATTTTAAAAAAACAACCTAAAAGTTGCACATGATGAACGAATATTGCATGAGGCAGCTAAAATGTCACTCGAAAGAGCGCATACCTCCGCCAGGTGAACAGTTTACGTTTTGTATCCCACTGATAGGTCGTATCTGGATCGGGACCTGAAACAAAATCTAATCGGCTTGTTCTTGACATCTAACCAACTCATCCTCCCAATTTTGTCAAAATCTGTCCATAACGTTTTTGAAATATCATGCTACATGTGAATTATCATGTCGAACCTGGTGTTGGCTTAGCGGTTAGGGTGCCGGCTTGGGATCCTAGGATCCTGGGTTCGCATCCCGGTCGATCGCTGAATTAACGCCAGGGGGGTTGACTCAGCCTGTCATCCTTCCGAGGTCGGCAAATTGAGCACCAGCTTGCTGGGATGAATGATCCCGGTGTGTACCCCGATTTAGAATAGGTACACCGTATCCCTGCGCATCGTAAGAGGCGACTAAGGGTTGGCGTCAGGAAGGGCATCCGGCCATAAAAACATTGCCTCAAACAGGGAACCATGATTTTCATGGGGTCTGCAAGGCTAACCCCTGCTCTAGCAGAGGGAAAATGGCCTTAAACGACCATTCATTCAATCCTTCATGGCACAAGTCGTTTTTGGCCCTATCTTTGAATGGTGAAGAATCACTTTGAAAATTTTTGTATCCCCATCATGAAAACATAGAACATAAAATGTTTTAACATGGGAAAAGTAGACGCTTCAATGATACTCACCTTAATAAACAGTTAAACATCTATTATACATAAGATTATTTGAAGTTGGACAACCAACTCATAAAACTTAGTATGAGGGATGTGCAAGTTTTGTCAAAACCAATTTCGCAATTCAAGGGGCAGTTTTGGACACAGAAACTCGCAGGTAATTCTCCACATTAAGCTGGGCACGATATTTAGTTTTCATGTTAAACAATGCTGAGGACACTTGCACACAGATACAGTGTCTATAGAAGTCTACACCCCCTTTTCAAATTTTTTAATTTGTAGTTGAAAACTGAGTTGACAGAAGTTGAGCAAAAATTTATAATATTGGGGGGTTTTGGGTCGTAAATTGAATTTTTGGTGTAAATTTTTTTAGTTCACAAGGTGGAAGGTTCGTATATCGGGACATTACCCTAACTAGCAATGGTACCCGCCCTACGGGTGGGGCTTCAATTGGGAGCAAATGAAAAGGCAAAATATCAGAAATTGAAGGCTTTTTATTTTATTTTAAACGATTTATATAAACATCCGTTAAATCATATCACACGCAAATCATCAAAATCTAAACAGTATTTGTAGAATTTCAATAAAAGCCACATAATACTGTTCATATCAGTAAATATTATTCCATTGTGCTTGGAAAAACGTGAAAATTGGAAAAATTGGAAATTGGAAAAATTAGGAAAAAATGGAAAAACAATATAGCCGATTTTACTCCAGGGGGTCCCAGGATTACCAACCCAAAATTTCGTTGCGATCGGTTCAGCCTTTTTTGCGGTACCTGGGAACAGACGGACAGATGGACAGACAGACATTTGGTGAATTATAGTAAGACTAGCAACGGTACCTGCCCTATGGGCGGGGCTTCAATTGGGAGACCTAAATGAAAAGGCAAAATATCAGAAATTGAAGGCTTTTTTTTATTTTAAAGGATTCATATGAACATCCGTTAAATCATATCACACGCAAATCATCAAAATCTAAACAGTATTTGTAGAATTTCAATAAAAGCCACATCACTGTTCATATCGGTAAATGTTATTCCATCATGTTTGGAGAATCGGGAAAATTGGAAAAATTGGGGGAAAAAATTAGAAAACCAATATAGCCAATTTTACTCCAGGGGGTCCCAGGATTCCCCCCCCCCCCCCAAATTTCGTTGCGATTGTTTCAGCCGTTTTTGCAGTACCTGGGAACAGACAGACAGAAATTTGGTGAATTATAGTAAGATGATGTTGACAAAACCAACAACACCTCGAGAGTTCAGAGAACACCTTACCGCACACATTCGTGAGAGAAAAAAGGGACATGGGAAGGGTCTTTTAAACTATTGCTTATTGTGTTTCCGAGCACAATCTATATTTCTTACGAGCCGCCATTTTGACTGAATTTCAATATACTCCAATGCTGACAGTGGCAATTTTTATTGGTTGAGATTACGTAAAATAGTCTAATATTTTGTGCATGTACTGCTAAAATGAAGGTTTTTGAAAGTACGAATGTGATTTATGTTTACAGGGTTAAAGTGTATAATTCAAATGAAATATAATAAAGATTTTAAAGGACATAGAAAAAAAATCTGCAGTTTACTGCCATTGATGCAGCTTCATTTACACCGCCTTATTTAACACATTACATTAGTTCTTAGTTCCTGTTGTTTGTGTCCTTTATGACGTCCCTATAAACAGTAGATTTCTTGATTGAAATTATTTTAAATTTTGTTTTTTTGTTGTTTGAAATTATTTTTGCCAGGCAGGCAGAGGAAAAGTTATCTCGCTCCTCTCTGCGCATGTTCTACAGTGTTCAAATGATGATATTCAATTTAAATCAAGTAGTTCCTCGATCATAAACTGACGTCTGTAGACAGACAGACTGACAAAGTTAACTAATTGCTAAACCCGGATTTTCGCTCATGCGTGTGTGGGGTAATAATAATAACGAGTAAAAAAAAACATCATAAATGATGGGCTGGAGCAGTTTATTCGATGGTGAGCATGCAGCCTGGTGAGCATACCAAAGTCTGAAGCCTCGGTCTAGTGTCAGGTATGCTTATATCTTCTTTGTTATTAGGCATCATACGGATGTAAATGAACACACGTTTTACTCTGTGCGTGCGTTGCACATCACGTGCAGCGAATTTCCCCTCCCTGCACCTTGTATTTCGGAAACATGGTGGAGGGATGATGAAGTTGGAAAGAGGATTGACGAGAAGAGGAAGAAGTTCAAGGAGTGGCAGAAGGCGAAGGGTACGGGAGCAGAAACAGCAGAGCATGAAAGTTATAAGGCAGCCAGGAAGGCTGCAAAGAAAGAGGTAGCAAAGGCGCAGGAGGTATGTAGGAAAATGTTCGGAGAACGCTTGGATTCGGAAGAGGGTCAGAGAGCGGTATTCAGGATTGCAAAGCAGATAGCGAAAGAGAGGTGTGAAGTGATGGGGGTGAGTTGCTTGAAGGATGAAGTGGGACAAATCGTTGTCGACCCAAATGGAATTAAAGTAAGATGGAAAAGATATATGGAAATGCTGTTGAATACAGAGAATGAATGGGATGGCAACATAGAGAGTAACCCAGTTTTAGGACCGGCAGAGAAGATAACTGAGAAGGAAGTTGAGGAAGCGATAAAAGCAATGAAGGGTAGAAAAGCGGGAGGGCCAACGGGAGTTGTGGGAGATATGTTGAAGGCAGCAGGAAGTTGGGGTGTGAAGAGAATGACAGAGATCTGTAATCTGGTGGTGAAAGAAGGCCGCATTCCAGTGGTTGGGAACTGAGTACCCTCGTCCCTCTATACAAGGGGAAAGGTGACCTTCTGGAGTGTGGCTCGTACCGAGCGATAAAGTTATTGGAGCATGGAATGAAGGTATTGGAAAGGGTGTTGGAGAGGAGGATAAGGAAGAAGGTGAAGATCGACGAAATGCAGTTTGGATTTATGCCAGGAAGAGGAACGACAGACGCACTTTTCATTGTGAGGCAGTTGCAGGAGAAGTACATGGAGAAGAGGAAGAAGTTGTTTCTTGGGTTTGCTGATCTGGAGAAAGCATTCGATCGGGTTCCACGCAAAGTATTGACATGGGCATTGAGGAAGTTAGGAGTGGAGGAATGGTTGATCAGAGTAGTGATGGCAATGTACAAAAGAGCGCGCACAGCTGTAAGGACGAAGGACGGGAACAGTGGTGAATTTGAGGTGAAGGTGGGAGTGCATCAGGGGTCGGTACTAAGTCCACTACTATTTGTAGCTGTGATGGAGGTGCTGGCTCAGAACGTAAAGGAGGGTTTACCGTGGGAGTTGTTGTATGCAGATGATCTGGTGTTGATTGCGGAAAGTATGGATGGACTGAAGGAAAAGATGAACACGTGGAAGGAATGTATGGAGACAAAAGGTCTGAAGGTGAATATCGGAAAGACGAAGGTGATGGCAAGTGGTAAAGCATGTGGTGAGGTGGAAAGAACTGGGAAGTGGCCCTGTGCTGTGTGTAGGAAGGGTGTCGGAGTGAACTCCATTCAGTGTACAATGTGCGCTGAGTGGGTTCATCAAAAATGTAGTGGTCTGAGAGGGTCAATAACCAGTGTGGCAGCTACATTCAAATGTAAGGTGTGCACAGAGGGAGCTGCAGATGGAGGAAATGTTGAGTTGGATCTTGGAGACGGTGTGAAGCTGGAAGGTGTGAAAACATTTTGCTACCTCGGAGACATGCTGAATGGAGAAGGTGGATAAGACTCGGCAACGGTTGCTCGAGTGAGATGTGCATGGAAGAAGTTTCGGGAATTGAGTGGCGTGCTGATGATGAGGGGAGTGTCGTTGAAGCTGAAGGGAAAGGTGTATGCTGCATGTGTGAGAAGTGTTATGATTTATGGGAGCGAGACATGGGTAATGAACGTAGAGCAGCAACGAAGGTTGGAAAGGGTGGAAATGCGAATGGTTCGACGGATGTGCGGAGTATCGTTGAGAGAGAGGAAGACAAATGATGAATTGCGAAAGATGATGGGAATAGAGCCTGTGATTGATGCTGTGAAGAGGAATAGGTTGAGATGGTTTGGTCATGTGTTGAGGAAGGATGAAAGTGACTGGTTGAGAAGAGTGATGGAAATGAATGTAGAAGGAAGTAGAAGACGGGGAAGACCGAGAAAGACTTGGCTAAAGATGGTGGAAGAAGAAATGCGGGCAAAGGGGTTAACAAGGAGAGATGCAGAAAATAGGGCAAAATGGAGAAGATTGTCATGGGGACCGCAAGGCTAACCCCCGCTCTAGCAGGGAAAATGGCCTTTTAAAATGCATGTTGTGTTGTTGTTGTTGCACCTTGTATTTATTGTTATTTAAAAAAAACGTTTCTGTATACTGCCCTTGAGGCTCGGTTTGCAATCCACCGTCTACAATTCCAATGGAAGAGAAATAATTACTCTTTTATGGAAAATGGTTTTCGAGTTTGTTTTATCCTCAAAAATAGACAGCAGTGAACAAAACTTCGAGTTAAAAGATTGGCCTTTAAAACCTACCCTTATGAAGGGGTCAGGCATCTGTACAAACACACAAACACACAAACTCACATTGTGTTTTATATGGTAAAGGCCTACTGACGAAGTAGGCCTTATATTCACCTTTTATATGGTGAGGGCCTTATATTTATGCTTATTGACTCAAAAAACAGACTCCCAAGGCAAAAGCAAAGGTTAAAACCAAGACTAGACATTCAACAGCTAAGCAGGCCAAACGAGGTTACAAGATTTTGTTGCAGTTACTCATTTTTTGTTTACTCGTGTTTAATATCTGAAGGGTTTTTTTTCCACAACTTCGCTCTAGATTCTACCAATTCTCACCAATCGCGAAGGTGATATGGCCGGACATTTAACCACAGGTACTAAAAGTAAGTATTGGCAGATAATCAAATATATAATAAAAAGTTTTTCTATTATCTGGCTTGATGTCATGTGGAAGAAAATAAAACAATATAATCAATATTTCCTGGTATAGGTAACTTACCAAAATTGTGGTGAAAATGCATAAAATGAGAGAGCTTGTTTTTCGTTGCTCTCTAAAGAGAAAGCTTTTTTCATTTCTATTCTATTTAATATTGTTTCTTTTTTAATCTTTCATAAATAGTACTGCTGCATCGCGTGATGCCCTGGTTTTTGCAACATACCTCAATTATGATGGAAAATGTGCAGAAATGAGGTGTTGGAGGTGATGTGGTGACAACCTGGGAAGAGTGGGTGAATCAACCGAGCAGATGATTGTAACGGCGCAAAATGTTTCGCAATCATACTGCCAGAGGGCAGCACTTGGGGACGTCTAGTGGTTAGTTTACAAATTGCAGCAAAATACTGCATTTAACAGCGAAGACAAAATTTTTGGTGCACGGAGATAACTCGCTGACCACACAAGATCATTATATCACCACATATGAACCAAAAGTGGTGAAATAACTGTATTTGACGTTAATTTTGGCCAATTCTCCACATACCAGAAAGGGTACATGTACTTTACCCCACGTTTAGAACCCAAGGTCTAAAGGGTAAAAAAAGTCTAAAAGATTCAAAGGGTTTTCAAGGTCTAAAATGTTCTAAAAGGTCTAAGGGGTATAAAGGTCTAAAATGTACTTTCCAATAGTCCATAATTAATATACGTAATTAATAGACAGTCTTGAACCAATAGTACATCATTTAGAGACGTACTAACAGTCCACATCACATTCAAACAGTACGTAATTAATAGACATGCTCACATGGGTCGACCGAGGCTTCACCTCGACAAAGGTACACCTCCCGGCCATATTGTTTGGTCTAATAAACATGGTCTAAACACCTCGGAGACATGCTGAATGGAGAAGGTGGATCAGACTCGGCAACGGTTGCTCGAGTGAGATGTGCATGGAAGAAGTTTCGGGAACTGAGTGGCGTGCTGATGATGAGGGGAGTGTCGTTGAAGCTGAAGGGAAAGGTGTATGCTGCATGTGTGAGAAGTGTTATGATTTATGGGAGCGAGACATGGGTAATGAACGTAGAGCAGCAACGAAGGTTGGAAAGGGTGGAAATGCGAATGGTTCGGTGGATGTGTGGAGTATCGTTGAGAGAGAGGAAGACAAATGATGAATTGCGAAAGATGATGGGAATAGAGCCTGTGATGGATGCTGTGAAGAGGAACAGGTTGAGATGGTTTGGTCATGTGTTGAGGAAGGATGAAAGTGACTGGTTGAGAAGAGTGATGGAAATGAATGTAGAAGGAAGCAGAGGACGGGGAAGACCGAAAAAGACTTGGCTAAAGATGGTGGAAGAAGAAATGCGGGCAAGGGGGTTAACAAGGAGAGATGCAGAAAATAGGGCAAAATGGAGAAGTTTGTCATGGGGACCGCAAGGCTAACCCCCGCTCTAGCAGGGAAAATGGCCTTTAAAATGCATGTTGTTGTTGTTGTTGTTGTTGTTGTTGTTGTTGTAATAAACAGTAATATATACATATATATATATATATATATATATATATATATATATATATATATATATATATATATATGTGAAGAATCAGCTCTTCGTTTGCAAAAGAAGTCCACAATAGCCTGGAATGGCGCAGCTTTATTAAAAACCAACTTATACAGATCCGGAGGAGGCCAAGACATCTATAGCAAGAGCCAGTCTCATGCCACGTCAAGCCTTCCTGAAAACGCATTGATTCTCATTCACTTATATACGAATACGATTATCAGAAAATCTCCGAGAGAACGAAGCGACTGGCGAGAGTCCCTCCCACCGTTATCATTCGGGGGAGTCAGCCCTTCCTTATCATTTGGACCAATTGTTTCTCTGGGCTCCGAGAAAACAGAAATATAACTCACAAAGAGGAGAGTGTATGCTTAGCCAAACAAACCCATATATTTTATGGGTTTGTGTACATGAGTAATCCAAAGCATGTTTATACAGAGTCATGCGTTGCTGAGATTAAAACAAAATATATATGGTTAACGATCATGTCATTCTACTAGCATTACGCAAAAACAAGCGCATGTGGGCGTGGTTTTACGACCAGCCTCGAAAAAAGCACACATATACAATTTGTTCAGCATGACCTCAGCGAGCCTTTTCTCATCCAAAACTAAAACGAAGCAAAAACCCTTTATTAACTTTATGAAATAGCATTTTTAAACATCATATAAATCATAACACATTAGCACCCAACGTCTATAACTGAACTTTAGGCAATAACAAATCTACTACTTGACATTCCTTCCTCTTGTCTCGTCGAGACAAAGTATCTTAAGAGACAACGTGCCACATCGGGTTTTATTGAAAAATAATTGTGTAATGCGGGTATTGAAAAAATAATTGTGTAATGCGGGTATCTCCCAAGGGCATATCGTGCGCCCAAAGCGCCTCGCCCGTGCATTTGGCGAACGTGTCGTGTGGTGCGTGCTCGGAGCCTGAGGGCTCAGAACATGAAAGTCCATTAACGTTTCGGATCCACAACGAAGAGGTCTGGTCCAGATGAGGTTCTGCTCCGCCAGAGGGCCCATCACCTCCCCTGCGGAACTTGCTCCCCCCACCCTTTGCAGACCCAGTCCTTGCAGATCTTCGAAGTTAATCAACGATCATGCCCATGAGGTCCCTCACGTGCTGCTGTTCTGGGGAATACATAGTATTGTCAGTATCTTGTGTCTCAATTTCCTGGTCAGGGTACAGAGCGTAAAAATCCGATTCACTTGAAGCATTTGAACTTAATACATATGAAGCAAAGAGAGGAACTTCCTTTATGTCAAAGTCTCCCATGGGCGCCTGGTCGGCTTGCGGGTCTAGGATATCCACGTCGGGTCCCTCGACCGCCAGACCCAGTGTCGCAATCAGATCCATAGTTGGGTCGGAAGGGGGCGTGCAGCTGTCAGCTTGTAGTACATAAGCAGCGTTAGCCAGTACACGCAAGGGGTTTATAGCACAAGTATCACAGTCATCACATACACCGTTACAGGCAGCAGCCAGTTCCCACATGGGATCCACACAAGTATCACAGTCGTCACAAAATTCAATACAATTTTCTGGAGCGCTGGTCGCAACTGCCTTGTTGAAGGACCCGTTCAGGTCGACGGCCTCTGTGGTCAGAACCATAGTCGTTGTCGGCGGCTTCTTCACTTTCCATCCTGTAAAGCACTTTCTCATACAGAGGAGGACTAGAGATTTCATTAGTGCCCCCCAAATTACTACCCCGATTATCACAGCCAGTGCGGTCAATAACCACTTCACTATGGTGCCCGTCCATCCCTGGAACCAGCCAGTGAGCCAGCTAAATGTATAAGAATTTTCGCGCGCGATCCGATCGATCCAATAGTATGTCATGAGCCGTAGCGGTGTCGTTTGCCACCTTTTCTAGGGCCAAAGCCAATTTGTCTATCCGGAAACTATCCATGACTGTGCCCGCTCCTGGGAAGAAGAAACCAAACACCTTTTCCCCTAGGCTCCCGTGTAGTTTAGTGGTTCCATCTTCGTTCATGACTGACCTCTTATAACGCCTGTCCAAGGACTTTGGGTCTAGCTCATCCAGTATCTCAACGTCAGGAAGGACTGAACCCAGATAACATGTGCCCCCCCAATTATTTGGTAAATAGGGGTAAGCCTTGTCGCCGCATATAAACATTGTCCCATGGGGTGGGACCAGGTGGGTGGATAAGCACTGGAGTCCCTTTACCACCCCATTAATCCTACTAACCCCCCTAGAGAATGTTATAGCCGTTATGTTGTGGTTGCGTTTATCTTGCAGTACTATTCGTAATGTAATCCCCGAGCTCCCTTGTCCCAGCTTCCCGGGGAGAGTGTAGGCGCATTCTGATTCTCCCATACGCAAGTGGCCGGAACCCTGGAGGCAGACCCTCCCTTTCTGTGGTTTGACCCAGACGGGGGCAGGCCTCTCGGCCACATGGGCAATCATTGACGGGCGATAATTAAATTGTCGATTGCAACTCTTGCCGTTGTCAACCCCTTCTCTTTCCAGCGTGGTGACTAAACATGGGGAATCGATAGGTTGTGAGCAGAGGTCATTGAGGGACAGAGGTAGCACTATCATGTGTATTCCTGTGGTGCCTGCTTGGGGAAAGTGCATGCACGACCAGCAATGTGTCCTATTTTGAATTGTTGCCACCTCCCTGGCCACTTTCCAATATGTGTTTTCCCCCCTCTTTGGGGCCTTATCCTGGGGTTGCTGTGGTGTAGTGTCTGGTGCTTGTATGGCCAACTTACAGTGCGTGGCGTGGATCCACGAAGTCTTGCCCTCGCAAAAGACTGCCGTTGGTGTAGTCAGCAACACCTGGACTGGTCCCTTCCACCTTGGTTCCAAGGCGTTCTTGCAGGTGAAGTGCTCCACGAACACCTGGTCTTTTTCCTCTGGTGGAACACCTGGTCCACAAGTCTCCTGGGAGCGCCTGGTCTACAGGTCTCCAATTCATAGATTCAATTCATTCAATTCATAGTTTCATAGAACACCTTTTCTCCAATTTCCTAATCCACTTTTTTCAAGTGGATCCAATTTTATCCAATATTCAATTTTTAAATTCAATCCCATTTAATCCAGTCCAATTCAAATTAAATTCAATCCTTCTCTCAGCATCCCATTACCTGTTTCCAACATCAATAAAAAAAAATTATAAAATTAATAAAAAATCAATCATCTCAACTCTCAAATCGAATCAAAAAATAAAAATAAACGAAAATTACTTCAGCGAGAGTTTCAACTAGAATTAACACAAACAAACCCCCATTAACCTCCATTACCACAAACAAACCACCATTAACCTCCATGAACCTCCCCCTATTATTTATTTATTTTCACGAATAAACAAATAATAGAAATAACCTGGTCTACTTCCAATTTCAATTCTGGTCAGTTCTGGTGTCTGGTCACACACAATGTTTTCCTCACCCACTGTGATTCGCTCACAATAGATTCTCACTGTTATGTCTGAAATTAAGCTACCCTACTGGGTATTCGTGAAGGGGGTCCATCTTTCCCAACCCCTTCCTTCACACCAGCCACTTCACGTTGTCCACCATACTCACTGAATTGTCATCAATTCTGAAATTCGTCTCATGAAAACACATCCCAGAGTCTAGTGTAACAGCCAGACAAACACATAGACACGCTGAAGACCCCAGGGTACCCATCAAACTAGCTTGTCCGCAGATCCACAACACAGCGAAACATGTAACTTTACTAAAATAATCACTTACTCATAACTAGCTGGATAACTAGCATAACTAGCTCAACACCTGGAACTCATAACTAATACTCATACCACTAATTACTCATAATAACTCATAATTACTTATGTAATTACTCATGCCAATACTTACTCAAAATAATGTAATATCCCAATCTTCACCCCTTATGCAAATCGAAGCACCCCGGACAACCCACAACCAATATCAACCACTGTAGCCGCCTTCCCCTCCAGGCAGCCACACACAGCCACATACATCTCCATCCACGTCACACAAGACAACAGCCAACGAGTGTGTCCACCACACAGAAACCTTTGGCAATGCAACAACCGAACACCCAGACAACCAACAACAAAACCCAATCCATCTCCATGGCTCATCAAGCAGTTCCAACTTAATCCAGCTTCACATACCGATTTCCCCAAAAACTCGTGAAACTTCACCCCCATTCTGGAAAAACCCTGGACTAAACCCTGACACCCTAAATAACTTCAGACCCATCTCCAACCTACCCTTTCTGTCAAAAGTTTTGGAACGTGCTGTGGCCACTCAACTCAAACATCACCACTCTGCCAATAACCTGTATGAAACATCCCAATCCGGATTCTGCTCCAGCCACAGTACTGAAACTGCTCTCCTCAAAATCACCAGCGACCTTTTCTCTCCTCTGATGCCGGCAACCTCAACATTTTCATCCTCCTCACCTCAACGCCTCCTTTGACATCATCAATCACGCCATCCTCCTCACCCTGTTTAGACCAGCTTGTGCCTATTAAACCCAAATCAGTTCACTCCCAAGCCCCACAAGGACCACCTACAGCACTGCAAAGATGTCCTCTACTCCACCTACTACCCTCAAATTATCCACTCTGGCTCCGGAATCCCAAAAGCACTCTTTTCTACAATAAACAAACTAAATAAACAAACTTTACAACGTGAACAAACTCCTCAGCGCCCTGGATACCGCCACCTGTCATTCAGAGTAGACAACAGCATCTCCTTTCTGGCTTTCAGCATCTCCTTTCTCCTTTCTGGCATCCAAATAAAATTCTGGCTTCAAATCAACTTCCTCGAACTTAACTATGATAAATCTAAATTAATCTTCGTTTGCCCACAACCACTCATAACTTTTGCCCCCCAAAAAACAAGTCACATTCTTTGTATATTGCCAACATTGTTCATCGTTTAAGTATCATCCAGAACTAAATTTTTTATAAACCATCAACTTGTAGATGCATTTATTTATATCCCATTAACCCAAGAACTCTCAATTGCTTGGTTATATTTTAGTAATGTCATATATCCATATTTCTTTTCCAAAATGTTCCTGATATACACATTAATCCCATCTGTCTTTGTTTCCAGATCAACTCAAATCAGGAAATCAACACAAATCCTTATTACCTCCAATCAATTCAAAATTAAATCAAACAATTCAAAACCAGATCGGATCAGCGATCAAAAATCACTTTTCCAATCAACAATTCATTCAAAGACCAAGCTTAAAAACACAACTCTCGTCTTACTGTGACAAATAAGCAACCAACCTACTTCACACTAAAACAAATAACTTTTCATCACCCCTTTCTTCTCCACCGCCTCTTACACTTAAACAGATCATAATTACTCACTCATACACTGTTGCCCATCACCCAGTTGCCCCAGACCCAAACACAGGTTTGAAATCCCAGTAGGTTGTTCTTCAATCCCAACCATCATGTGATCCCAACATCTCTCCATTTATTTCGTTCCTCATGGGGTTGGTGTTTTATGGCCTTTACCTCTTACCCAATCACACTGCACATTATTCCCCGTCCTTGATGGATAATTTTACATCCAGATGGGCACAGCATCCCATTTTTGGCGACCCAGCCCTAAAACAAGCCCCTGGACTCCTTGCAGGCTGGACCAAAACCCCCGGACGAAGTTGCATCCCCAAACCCGTCCATATAAACTCCATTGTTGTCCTGTTCATCTCTCTGTGTTACATTTACATTTTGTGACTCACAGCTCCTGCCTCCATGGAACAATGACGCCTGAGCACTCAATTAGCCCTCCCAGTACCAAAGACTTACAATCAGACCGACAGACAGACAAATAACAGAGGCATGTCGCCAGCCCCAGCACAGGACATCCCCTTTCCGGGCAGGCACAATATAATCCACAGCATCGAAATGCCAATTTCTATCCGGAGCCTCGCAAAGCCAAAATCCATGCATGCGTGCTCCATCATGCAACCCGATCTGTACTCGGTGCGCCCGGCGCCCCCTATAATCAGTGAGTTATAATAACCACAATATCTCTGGCACCCAACTCGTGATACCACAATTTAATCCACGTTACTTGCATCTCTTCATCCTCACAAATGTCCTCCATTTAACGTGACTCAAATCCATCTCAAATCCCCTGACGCTTCCACAACAACAAAAAACTCGATATTCTCTGTCCACTAATTATGTACATGATTTTGGTTTTACCCACAATATAATGTCCCGATATTCTCCAGATTTAAGTCCTATATATCCTGTCGTTAAAGCAACACCCTGTAGACTGACTCCGCCTGTCGTTCTTCCAAGGTTAGTGAATTACCTCTGACCTTTCCCTTGCATATCTTGAACAAAGGTCAACTAAACTTTAAAAGGTCAAACTTCGAATTGGTCAACACAAATGCATCGATGCATCTTCCAGCCGCCACTCCGCACTGTACCTTACTGTATGAACAAGACTTCCTGTTGGAACTTGGCTCCGGAAATTAATTACTCTGTCTTGAAATCGTTTATTTTAGCCATCTTAAATAAATCCATCCATCTATCCATCTTATAAATCCATCTTAAATAAAAATCCATCTTATAAGTAACGTATTCGTCCTGTGACATTGCCTGGCATATATGTCGCAGCCGGCCACTATTCCGACATGGCTCGTCTGACATGAACGTCCGACATCCAGCAAAGTCGAAATGACCCACAATGCATTTGGGCACACATCCTCCTCTGAGAGTGGGCGAGTTATCGCCAGCACTCTGAGCAAATCTCATACAGCACACCCGTGACTCGCGGCTCGCTCGGCTCCTGTCTGAACACACAATATCCCTCTACCCAAACTTCCACGGAGCCGCACGGCGGAAACACAGGTTTGTACCACACTTTAGTTAAACGACCATTGCCAGGATTCTCGGATAGACGTTTAATTTCACAACACACATGACAAAAATCCGATTTAAATTCAGAGATCGCCGATCGACCTGGCACAACCATCTCAACGCGACGACGCCACGCCGCCCCCCGTCTTGGCGCGCACCCTCGTGCCTCCACACGAATCCCAACACTCCCTGCACGCCGCTCTATTCGCGTTCGCGGCGGGGTTTACCTCGCGTTGGGACATGCAGTCGGCTGTCATAACAAAGTGCTGTCATAACAAATCTACGACCTGACATGTAGTGAGCTGTCAGAACATTGAGCTGTCAGAACTCATCCCTAGCTCGTGAACATCGCAAAAAAACAGGATCTCCGACGCTCCACCTCTCTGACCCAAAATGCACTATATGACACCAATTCCAAAGGTGAGCTGCCTCAGCGATACATCCCACACATACAATCCACAATATCTGCCATTGAATGAACTCTTCAATTCAAGTAAAACACACATATTGATTCGAATTCTGCAACCATCTCCAAGAAACCGCTTCATATCAACAGTAGATCGACAAGGGCACTCCGGGTGCTTTCCTGACCCGATTTATATCAATTCGCTTCCCAAACAACTCCCAAACAGATGAAAATCCGGACTCAGTTCAGGACCTCGCCTGTTCTCTCGGATAGACGTTAAAATGGACATTCCCGGCCTGAATTTCCCCCAAGTCGAGCAGATCGCTTACAAAGTTTCACACCGAAACCCTCTGCTTTGCACATGACACACAGACAAACACATTGGCCAGACACACACGTCAATTAACATCCCAATATACATTCATTCCTCATTCATATACTCATAGAAGTCTCCCAGACTTCGCGCGAAACTCAGATCGACTCAAATCATGCCTTTCTCCAGCCACTCCCAAACAATCTTTGCTCATTCATGTTACGTCTCTCATTCAAGGAAAAGGATTTTTGGGACGGGTTGGACGGGGGTTGGTTGAGGTGAAAAAAAAGGGAAGGCAGGGCGGGGTGTTGGGGTGTTGCCTAGAGCCCTGGGACTGAGCTCAGGTCTTGGGGGGGGTGGGGGGTCTTGGTCTGGTATCTGGTCCAGCGGCATCACTCGCTGATTTACTTGTTTAACTACCTCCTTAATTGTTTTGTCCTGAACTTTGCTTCCTGAACTTGCTTCCTTTGGCTCTGAAGCTTCAAATTCCTACAATGCAGCTCCTGCTTCAATTTTCAATATTTCAAAACCTAACCTGTCCTTCTCACCCTGTGGCCACCTGGCCCATTTCCTGTGAGCTTATTTATTTTCTCTTGTCCACCAGATCCTGGCCTGCTTTATCTGGACCTCTTGTCTAGAACTTAGTCTAGAGCTTCCTGGCTTGACCTCGTAGTTGTCACTACCTTCTTGTCAAACCTACCTGGTACCTACGCATTTCACCCTTCCTGGCCATGTCCCTTTGGCCGTCTAAGTTAACCACAGCCCTCCTTCCCTGGCATGCAATGGCATACCCCATCTTGTCTCTGGGCTGTTCCTTCCTGGAAAAATCTTGGCCACCTGGTTTCAGCCTATATGGCTGTCCGACCTCATTTTCCCCTCCTGGTGCTAACTGTAACTTTAAGCTTACTGTTAAGTCCTTACTGGTTTATCCTTACTTGTTTATCCTGGCTTTAACAAAGCTACGTCATTCTGAGGCCTAAATGAGCCTTTACTTACAATTTCTGTTCGAGTGCAGACAGCGCGGAAGACAAGGAGACTGAACCCGCGCGAGGGAGGAAGGTACGAATTTGGAATAATAGCCCTCTGATATAAAACAACTCCCACCTTTAATCAAATCAGCGTGCCGGCGCCGGCCTCAGGTCAGCCTTCCTCCTGTCCCTCGGGCTCCGTTTCCCGTCCTCCGCGTCTGTTGACACCCCACTCCTGGTACCATCTGTGAAGAATCAGCTCTTCGTTTGCAAAAGAAGTCCACAATAGCCTGGAATGGCGCAGCTTTATTAAAAACCAACTTATACAGATCCGGAGGAGGCCAAGACATCTATAGCAAGAGCCAGTCTCATGCCACGTCAAGCCTTCCTGAAAACGCATTGATTCTCATTCACTTATATACGAATACGATTATCAGAAAATCTCCGAGAGAACGAAGCGACTGGCGAGAGTCCCTCCCACCGTTATCATTCGGGGGAGTCAGCCCTTCCTTATCATTTGGACCAATTGTTTCTCTGGGCTCCGAGAAAACAGAAATATAACTCACAAAGAGGAGAGTGTATGCTTAGCCAAACAAACCCATATATTTTATGGGTTTGTGTACATGAGTAATCCAAAGCATGTTTATACAGAGTCATGCGTTGCTGAGATTAAAACAAAATATATATGGTTAACGATCATGTCATTCTACTAGCATTACGCAAAAACAAGCGCATGTGGGCGTGGTTTTACGACCAGCCTCGAAAAAAGCACACGTATACAATTTGTTCAGCATGACCTCAGCGAGCCTTTTCTCATCCAAAACTAAAACGAAGCAAAAACCCTTTATTAACTTTATGAAATAGCATTTTTAAACATCATATAAATCATAACACATTAGCACCCAACGTCTATAACTGAACTTTAGGCAATAACAAATCTACTACTTGACATTTATACAGTATATATATATATATATATATATATATATATATATATATATATATATATATATATATATGTTACGTGCTCCTCCCCAACCCCCTGGTCACGGTTGTACCTCCGAGCCCCGAGAGGAGTCACGGCAGAAAAATATGTTATTCTGTATGTCAAAGATCAATGGTGAAGCCACACCAATTGTTACCAACAAACAAATATTGTATTAAGATCACACAATAATAACAGTACAACAATAAGAGTAATCAAAAGTACAATCAATATATATCCTGTGATGGTACCATCAGGTTCGTACAATATAACTCACTGTGCTCCAAGTGAGCGAAAAGAAGAAGATTCCAATGTCTCTAATCCCGGCTTCAGCCAAAGTTGATTCCGGCTTCAAGCCAAGGTCGATCACTCCAGCGATCGTCAGATCAATGTCCAAACGAGACCAGAATCCCATTCGGATGACAGTCACAGACACGCGGCCAAAGCTGTGCAAAGGTGCCCTCAAGGCGACTGGGAAATCAAAGGCGCCCTCCAGGCGACTGGGAAATCACACCCTCGGGTATGGACGTCACGGCTCACATTCGGCGAACCGCAAATTAACCTTGAAAAGCCACGTTGCACACACACACCAGATCGACATCTGAATGCGGTGAAAATGGTCGAAGCGAGATGAAACCTTGAGCGACGCGCAAAGCGCGCGAGTCAAAATGGCCGATGGCCCGTTCTCGGGGCGTAACGGTCCCGACGATGATTCTCCTCGAATCCACCGCCAAAAAACCTGACACGCAGGTTGATCTGTCACAGCGATAACAACTCTGTCGCAGGAATGCCTTTCCTGGGAAACCCAAACTTCACTCGTGACTCTTGCTCGCCAACGTTCGCTCCAGACCGCAAAGCAACTATGCTTCTTCTCTGACTCACTCGCTCCGCCTTCTTTTTTCACTCCATCTTCTTCTTCATCGTCCGGTTCCGGTTTCATTTAACTCTAACTTTTTCACCTTTTGAAACAGTTCATAAACAATAAACCTTTTGAAAACAATAATAGTAAATGGAATCAAAAATGTTTACAGTGGATGAAAACCACCACAACGGAAGTGACGAATCCGTAACAATATATATATATTATATATATATATATATATATATATATATATATATATATATATATATATATATATATATATATATATATATATAAAAATATATATATATATATATATATATATAGTTCGGTTTTTAGAACCTTCACTAGTAAATTTTAGTAAATGTTTCCCTTATAAATGATCCCCTGTAAATATCCCCATCAATTGGCTTTACTAAAGATCGCACCCTAGTTAGTCCATGTACAACACGTAGAGAACCATAGGACCTCTCTGTAGTTATTTCATTATTATGTGTTTCAGTTAAAGATCTGTTCCCAATAGTTGAATCTGCGTTGCATAATCAAATAAGATAGGCCCCATTCCATCCATTTTGCTCTCTCTCTCTCCAAATTGTGGTACTTTGCTTGCCAGCAGCGTTCGCTGCCGTTTGCATTGGGCTGTTTGCTGGCACCACGCCGCCATAAGCCATGCGGTTAGGCCCGAGAAAGGAGGCGGAGTGCCAAGAAGAAGGTGTGGCCACGTCATCCAGTCGTCAAAGGCGTGGCCGGTAAGCCCTCACCAGCCAACCAGGGCTGAAGGAACATCGCTGGCAGGCGTGGCTTTTTGCCTCGCGGAGTGATCGCTGGTCGCGTTATATAAGCGCGAACGCAAAGCCTTTTCACGAACTTGGATGGGAGAGCGCTGGTTGTACGGAACTGGTTGGAGGCGCGCACGTTGTAAACTCTTTGATGAGAGAGCACTGGTTGTAAGAGACTTGTTGAAGAAGGGCGCGCTTGCATTAGAGAACATTGGAGAGGGTGCGCTTGGCACGAGCGTGCATTTATTACGTACGCCACAGGACACCAGCTTCCCCCCCCCGCTATATGAACTGTCCGGTCACGTTCAACCATACGCGGAGCTGCCTGCCGGGTTTCGCCCACGGGACCGGAGCCTGGACCCCATTGCCAGACCCTCTACCTGTTCTACAATCCAGCTACAATCCCCGTGTGAGTGTGTTTGTTTGTCCGGGGTATAATATAAGACTGCTTAAGGCTGCCCTGTGTCCTGCTTTTTCTTCTTCTGTATATTACTTTCGTTTCCTCTTCTTTGGGTTTTCGTGTGCATAATTAATAAATATCTGTTATTCCTTACTTTGGCTTCTTCTTTCCCCCGATCGCTTTAGTCCCTTCTTCCCATTGAATACCGGTGGCGCAATTTTGGCCAAGCGCTTTATAGTCGGGTTTAGTCTCTTGCTAACGGCCCGAGTCACAGCTCGCTTCGCTCAGCGCAATCCAATCATGCTGCGGCCCGGGTGGGAGTATTTCCTCGCTTACGGCCAGTGGTAGTAATTAGGTATTAGACAAATTGGGCTTACAAGTTACAACCCTACTTACCATCGACCGGAAGTGACGTCATACCCCCAGGACCGGTCGGACGGCCAGCTTAACAGGACAAGGGGATTAACCCCCCCCCCCCCTTGCTAACGGGAGTGCCGTCCCCCGGATCCGTAACAATATATATATATATATAGTTCTATTATAAACACAGAACATGAATATACAGTGTCCTCTGTAAGTATTGGAACAGTGAAGTCAAATTTGTTATTACTGCTATATACTCAAGAAATTTGGATTTGAGATCAAAATATGAATATGAGGCAAGAGTACAGAAGGTCAGCTTTTATTCCTTGGTATCTCTATGTATATATATATATTTTACCATTGTAGAACAATAGCACTTTGTATGTTCAGTCCCCAAATTTTAGGTAAGCATAAGTAATGGAACAGATTAACTTAAAGTAAATTGAAGTCGTATAATAGTGTTATGTCGGTGGGGTAGTGATAGGTAGAGTCAGGTAGATTTGTATAAATTAACATGCTCCGGATGTCGGGTAAGAACCATCACGATGTAATAAGTTTTGTTTAGCCGAATGTTGGGTTAAGTGTATCTTCGTGGTCATACGAGGATGGCCCTCGTGATTGCTAGTTGTAGGGATTATGGAATAAGTGACCTTGTTCGTCAAACCTCAGTAATTTATTTCCTATGTCCCTTTTGGCACCACAATAGACACTAGTGAGAATGGCAATTAAAGCCCATTAAATAATAATAATAAAACCAACCGGAAGCCAGGCATCAAGCACGAGGGCTAAAATCCCCCCTGGCAGGCACACATAGCTCGGGCAGGCTGGGACATGCCCCAAGGAGCCGTGATTGGCCAGGGCTCTTGATTGGCAGAGAGAAGGGCAAGCAAGAAGTGGCGCGCTGATTGGTGGAGAGCTGGACAAGGTAGTGGTGGCCTGCGGGTATTGGAAGAGAAGCGACAATGACGTCAGAGGAGGGACCTAAAAACCGCGTCCAGCCAGGATTCCTCCTCTTCTCCCTCTTCTCTTGGCACTTCTGGTGATGGATGTGAAAAGAGACGGTTGAGCACTGACGATTCTCCCCCCTTGTCTGCATGTTCTGGACCTTGGTGCGGGTGGTAGTGTGCCGAGACCTTGCTGCGGATTGTGAGGAGGCCAAGTTGCGAACGAGGAGCTGGGAACGAGGAACGGTGCGACAACCCCAGTTCGCTTCATGCTCGACGGGGCCAGGAGTGATAGGACGCTCGGTGAGGCCCAGAGGCATGCAAAAGGGCGAACTGCGGCCTTCTTCCCGACAAGCACGGAGCCGTGTATGGACGGCGAGTCTTAGGGTTTTCGTGTGAGTTTATTTCCTGCAGTTTGGGACTGCCAGCAATCGCGACAGGTAAGCTTCAGCCTCCTCTTCCCCTTTCATCCCCTACGTATATAAAGTCCGCATTTGGGCATCACCCTCGGAGTTAACAGCTCGCTATTGGCCATCTGTGGCTCTCCTGGTATTAACCAAGGGGAGTCATGCGACAATATATATATATGTGTATATATATATATATATATATATATATATATATATATATATATTGTTGCGGATATGGGATTTGGCCTCCATCCATATCCGCTTGTAAATATTCCCCTATTTCCCCAATACTCCCCAACTATCCCCAATCCCCCATTCCCTAGTCCCATTGTCTGTAAACAACACTCTGTAGAACCGACCTTCCCCTTTTTCCCCCATTAAATGTCGTACCCAGGTTCACCGCATCTCACGTAGACAACTATAGGACATCTTGCTAGTTATTCTTAGTCTATGTCAGTTAAGGACTCGTTTCCATTAATTCTGACTCTTCGTTGCACCGGAATGTGATTGTATGGCACCAGTAGTAAGTTTAGGACCTCCCAATACCTCCCCACAATCTCATCTCCGCATCCTCCCATCTTCCTCATGAAACTACAACAACAACAACAACTACAACAACAGCGGGGGCGGCGCGGCGGCGGCGCGGGGAGTGTGCGTCCTCACTCCGGCTTGGTTAGCCGCCATTGCCCATGTGCTCCGACGGGGTTACCACACAGGGGCTGACTGTCAGCTCCTCGTCAAGGGCGGAGCCCGGTAACCCCCCCCCCCCCCGCACCCAATAAGAAGCGGCGGACCGATTCCATCTGGGGCGGAGCTAACGAGCCGAGGGCGTGTCACTCCCCGCTGGATATACGCAGCCACTTACCGGAGGTGACGTGAGATGCGCCCCAGCTTGGAGAGAGAAGTCGCCACCTCCGAGCGCTGAATACCTCCCCGCATCTCTGGACCGGACCGCGTTGATTCTGCCCCTGAGCCAAGGTGCACCTTGAGCCAGCGACTACCTGCCCTACCTTGCCATCAATCCCTGTGTGAGTCAGTCTTGTCCCGTTTGTCTGTGGTCTGTCGGGGCTAAGATAAGACCGTGTATAAGTGCCTACCTTTCTGTGCTGTACCTCTTGTGCCGTGTAATCTCAACGTTCCGCATACCCAATATTATATCCTCCTCCGGAGGTCTTGAGAACTGTACCCCTGGTGTCGTGTCATTTAACCCAGCCGTTGTGTCCTTTCCTTCATTGATTTAGCATAGCGCGATTCGGCCAACGTTCGAGTGGAATCGGGTAAACTGTGCAGACGCGGTCATACCAAACCGCTCAGTAAACTAACATCCAAAACCGCGTCTGTAACATTTGGTGTCGGGAAGTGGGATTCGATCCGGAGCGCGTTTCACGCGCTCGAAATTATAACGGCGAAATTTGATTGTGTTTTACAAAAAAAAAAAAAAACCCGAATTTTGAAAGTCGCGCTATGGCAGACCAAGACGGCTGGGTTCCGATAGAGGAGAGTGAGGCAGGGTCGATCCAGGACCAAAATGAGGGACATGAGGAGAGCGAAGCAGTGAGGGTAGCAGGGTCGCAAAATGGCGTCGTCGCGCACGAGGTTACGGGCGCGCAAAATGGCGCCTCGCACATGGCCACGGCGACCGCGCCCGCGACCGTAGCAGCGCCGCAGGTGGATTCGAACCTTTTTATGTTGCAAATGGGGGCCCTTATGGAGAGGCTAGAAGCAAAAATGGGGGTAATGAATAACCAAATGGGGGTAATGAGGGACGAAGCGAGGGGTACCGGTGAGGGATTAGACAATAATTTTAAGGGATTAGACAAGAAATTTGGGAAATTAGACGATAGATTAGGGGAAATACAGGAGGGGTTAACGGGGGTAGAAAATAGAATGGCTGCCCAGGAGAATCAGATAGAGGGAGTGAAAAATGGGTTAGAGGGGTTAGAAAACAGAATGGAAGGCAAATTGAGGGACATGAGGGACCAAGCGGAAAGGGAAGTTAAACAAATGGGGCAGCAGATAGAGGGGGTTAGAATGGGGGTAGAAACCAAACTGGATGCTCACAGGGAGGAAATGGAGCAGATGAGGGTGGCATCTGGGCAGGAGATGCAAGTGATGGGAGAAGAGATCAGAAGAGGAGTGAGTGAGGAGGTCGGAGGAGTGCGCGAGGAGGTGAGGCACTGTAAGGAGCGCATGGAGAAGGAGGTGAGAAAGGGGACTGTAAAATTGCAAGGTGGCATAGAGGACCTGACGCAGGAAGTAGAACAACTGACAGAGGGACAAAAAGAACTAACGGACCAGGTAAAGAAGAACACAGCGGTAATAGGAGGGTTAAAAGCGACAAAATGACCTAAAAAATGACTTGGTAGCGACGAAGAGGGAATGTCAGATGGTACGTGAGGGACTGACAACGAGGTTGGACGAGGTGATAGAGGTAATGGAGACGAAGGACCAGCAGGTGAGGACGCACATGGAAACGGTCAAGGTAGACTTGGAGGACGAGCTTGAGGAGACGTACCGGGGAATAAAAGAGGTGAAGCAGAAATTAGAAGAAGTGGAACAAGGGGTGAGCGAAATTAAGAAGCGACGGAGAGGGGATAAGAAAGAGATAAAAGAGGAGATAAAAGAATTGGTCCAAAGTTTGTGTTTGGATCGTGATGATGTGCTCATTAACCGGATGAGGGATTCGCAGGTGATGGAGGAGAAGCGAAGAGGAAGAGGACCCGGTGTAAGTGGTGACCAATATGGTCGTGCGTATGATGCGCCAGGTGATTTAATGAGCTTGGGGGTCGAGATGGACCCGGGTGTTCGTGAGAGGCCGTTGGTGAAGTGTGCGACAGGTCTGGTGTGCGAAAAAGGAGGTGTGCGAGAAAGTCTGACTCTGGGGTGTGTGAGGAAAAAAGTGCGTGCCAAGGAGTGAGGGTGCTGGCGAGAGTGAGTCGGTCGTAGCGCGTGTGCGAGGGGGCACATGGAAGCGCGTAGTGAGGAGTGTTACGGAGGGTGTAAAGGGAGAATGCACGCCTGTGGTGAGTGTTACAGAGGAGGTAACGGGAGAGGGTGTGCGAGAAAGATGTGTGACGGACAGGTGCATGGGGAAAGAGTGCGCTGTCGGGAGTAAGGGTGAGTGCGTTGTCCAGAGTGGAGGTGAGAGTAGTACGAGTGACACGGAGCGTGAGTTGGTGGTGACAGGTGAGAAAGGAAGCACACCTGGAATGGTAGAGCGTGTGTGGGAATGCACGCTGGAATTGGTAGTGAGGCACGTGGTTGGGTGTGCGAGTGAGGGCACACCTGTGATTGTCACAGAGGAGGTGACCGAGGAAGGGGTGCGAAGAGGTGTGTTGGTGAGGTGTGCGAGCAACGAATGTGTGCCAAGGTGTTCGGTGGTCAGGTGTGTGACCAAGGCTGTGCGTGGAATGAGGGTACCTGGGTGTGTTAGAGAAGGTACGACGAGGAGCATGGAAATGGCTGGAGGTATGAGCAAGAAAGGGGTAGCGTATGCTTGTAACCATGCAGGTGAAGCATCGACGGTAACCGGGTTAGAGGTTAGAACGACTTATAGCCGAATCGGGCCCTCGGTGCGTGCCGGGCCTCGCTTTGAACGGCCGCGTCCGTGCTCTACTAGGCGGAGCGAGCAGCCCGATAGGAAGGGTCGTCATGGCGACCACTTTTTGTTGAGGCATTCCGGCAGGTCGAGATCGGGCCATGGGATGGCTCCGTGCCGAGATGGTGCGTGGGATCTCGGCCCGGGTAAACCTCCTTCCCTGCACCGAATGCGGGACGTATCCAGCCGCTGGCACCAAACAACCCGCATTCATGGCTTGGCTGTACGAAGCCGGGCTTTGGACAGGAATTGGCGCACCGAGAAGCATTAGTGAGTAGACTGTGTGATGAGGTTAGTGTTTTGGACCCAAAATTAGAAAAAAACAAAATTTGATGATTGGCAAAGGATTGGCAGTAGTGATTGGCAGATGATGAGTAGTGATTGGCAAATTTTTGATTTGTTGAAATTTGATGTGCAAAATTGGTAGTGGGAGATGCCCGATGTGGTGGGATGGCAACTCTGTCATCCCTCACAAACGTGGGGCAAATGCGCTATAGTTTATGGGGTGTATGGCAGTGAAAACTAGCCCGGGTGGGTTAGGATATTGATAGGGCCCTAGAAGATGACATTAGGTAACGTTAAGGTTAGTTAGTGACTGATACCTGTAGTGGGGACGCAGGTAGATTAGTGTGGATTATAATGACGTGGGAGCGCAATAGTTTAAAGGGACGACTGGGAAGCGCAAGTTTCAGAGGGGAGTAGTTAGATGAGATGATGCTGTGTGAGAACTGGACAGGTGTGTGGAGCAGTGTATGAGTAGTGAGTGTTGTGGATCAGCGCGAATGCGCTTGGGGAGAGAAGGGTGCAGGTGGCACCAGGTGTGAGAGCACAGGTGTGCAAGTAAAGGTGGTGTGGAGAGAGTTGGAGTAAGTGGTACGGAGTGGTGTGCATGGTGCGAAGGGGTGGATGGGGGAAGAGTGGACCCCTTTCACGAGTACCCGGGGCGGGTAGTGTAAGTGTTAGGTAGAGGGTATAGGTAAATTGTGGTTGGATATTGGCATTTGTGGTGCGGTTGCAGAATGGTATTGTGGATGGGTGCATTAGTGTTGTGGAAATGGCTGGGCGTGTAGCCTGTTAGTGTGTGTAGTTGGTTTGGGCACTCCACCACTGTGAGGATGTCGGCCAGGTGAGGCCGCAGGTGGGCTCTG
Organism: Myxine glutinosa; assembly: GCF_964187855.1. Taxonomy (NCBI): domain Eukaryota; kingdom Metazoa; phylum Chordata; class Myxini; order Myxiniformes; family Myxinidae; genus Myxine; species Myxine glutinosa. Next base: position 91,463,084 of record NC_136268.1, read on the forward strand.
GGAGCCGGTAGAGTTGTGGATGGGGCCCGAGGATCCGGAGGACGGACCCGGGTAGCCCAGTGCCAGAGAGGGCACCGAGTGGGGAGAGCGCCAGAGGGCCTTCCCCAGGTAGATAGGTTAGGGTAAGGAGCAGGTAAGCTCGGAGGCAACTGCAGTGGTGGAGGTGTGCAGGTGGGTAGACCTGCTGGGAGAGCTACACGTCACAGCCCAGAAATTGTGCGAGGGCACCGGGAGATGAATCGGGGGAGTGAGACCCCAAATTGAAAAGCACCACAGTTTTGGCAATGGGAATTGGTTTTTAGAACCCATAGTGTAAGAGGGCCAATGGTTTGGCAGGAGAAAGACCCCGGGTAATGTAAAGTTGTTAAAGTCATTTAGGACATAGTTAGGATTGATGAACCTGTCGCACCATACGCAGCCACTTACCTGAGGTGAGGATGATAACTCCACACCTGTGTTTTCTTTGTTCTGTGTGCAGGAAATGAGAATTGCTGTGTGGATTGGTGAGACGCATCACGACGTGGATGAGACATTGGGGTGATTCCATCTCTCCCTCCTTAGGAGGGACTGATGATGAATTGGTGATGGCAAATTTTGATGTTGAATTGGAGATGGCAAATTTTGATGAGAGTTGGAAATGGCAAATTTGATTGGTTAGGAGGGAGAGAAGACGAATTTGGTTTATGGGAGGAACGGGGAAGACAGTAGGGACGTTTGTTGATTTGTAAAGTAGATGTTTATGGGTAGTGTTGTGTTGTGTGGATACAGTAAGGGGTAAGGGAGGGGCAATGTAGGTTACCTGGTGGGGGGGGGGGTGTACGGTAGGAACGTACCTGTCTCACCTGGTTCCCATGTGCCCCCAGTGTGCATTACCTTGCATTGCGTGCACTTTTGCGCCCTTACCACCTTACTCACTTGTCTTTTCTTTTGTCTCCCACCTCCGAGGATCTGGCTTTGGGATAGAGAGAGAGGAGAGAGAGGTGCTGGCTCCGCAGTTGTGGGCCTGTACTTTCGCTGTTTGCTGCCGGGATCGATACACCATATGGACCGCAATTTTTGTGGCCGCCCACCATGGACCGCAGTTCTCTTGCGGGCAAGCACCACCCGTGGATGGACCTCTGGGTCAACGTGGCACCTATGCCATACAGGTGAACCACTTTTAGTTGGCCCCCTGACGGCCACAATAAAGAAATGGACGCGGTTGGCGCCTTTCTTTATTTTTGAAAGAAGCCAGAAGGCCAAGTGCACCACATGAAGGCAAGACCAGCGGCAGAACATCGGCCGGCTGCGACACCACCGGTGACTATAAACACTTTATTGGTGCACCGGATGGTGCTGACTGTGTGATGGGGTGGTGCTTTTGGTGCTTGGATGGGGTGCTCTGCACATTATTAAAGGCCGTAGGGCCACAGAGCACTCGTGGGTTGGTGTATCGATGCTGGCATGCGCGCTCTCTCTATGCATAACATCTGCATGTGTTCCTCCAAAAACAGGTCCTGGATCGTAGTGTAAATATCAGTGTAGTCTGGTGTAAATAATGCTCCCTACCGGCTGTATGTTTAGTTTGAGGATTCTTTCCGCGATTCGGTTATCCTGTGGGTGTGTTTCTGTGAGGAGAAGGGTGCAACGTCGCAGGGGGACATATTTACTCATTTGTGAACATCTGTAAAGCTGTCGCACTCAGGGTAGAGTTAATAGTAGAGGGAACTACATCTGAGTGCCACACTAAAGTAGGTAAAAATTTATCGGGTCGGGACGCCCCGAGGTAGAGAAGGGTGCAATGTTGCGGATATGGGATTTGGCCTCCATCCATATCCGCTTGTAAATATTCCCCTATTTCCCCAATACTCCCCAACTATCCCCAATCCCCCATTCCCTAGTCCCATTGTCTGTAAACAACACTCTGTAGAACCGACCTTCCCCTTTTTCCCCCATTAAATGTCGTACCCAGGTTCACCGCATCTCACGTAGACAACTATAGGACATCTTGCTAGTTATTCTTAGTCTATGTCAGTTAAGGACTCGTTTCCATTAATTCTGACTCTTCGTTGCACCAGAATGTGATTGTATGGCACCAGTAGTAAGTTTAGGACCTCCCAATACCTCCCCACAATCTCATCTCCGCATCCTCCCATCTTCCTCATGAAACTACAACAACAACAACTACAACAACAGCGGGGGCGGCGCGGCGGCGGCGCGGGGAGTGTGCGTCCTCACTCCGGCTTGGTTAGCCGCCATTGCCCATGTGCTCCGACGGGGTTACCACACAGGGGCTGACTGTCAGCTCCTCGTCAAGGGCGGAGCCCGGTAACCCCCCCCCCCCGCACCCAATAAGAAGCGGCGGACCGATTCCATCTGGGGCGGAGCTAACGAGCCGAGGGCGTGTCACTCCCCGCTGGATATACGCAGCCACTTACCGGAGGTGACGTGAGATGCGCCCCAGCTTGGAGAGAGAAGTCGCCACCTCCGAGCGCTGAATACCTCCCCGCATCTCTGGACCGGACCGCGTTGATTCTGCCCCTGAGCCAAGGTGCACCTTGAGCCAGCGACTACCTGCCCTACCTTGCCATCAATCCCTGTGTGAGTCACTCTTGTCCCGTTTGTCTGTGGTCTGTCGGGGCTAAGATAAGACCGTGTATAAGTGCCTACCTTTCTGTGCTGTACCTCTTGTGCCGTGTAATCTCAACGTTCCGCATACCCAATATTATATCCTCCTCCGGAGGTCTTGAGAACTGTACCCCTGGTGTCGTGTCATTTAACCCAGCCGTTGTGTCCTTTCCTTCATTGATTTAGCATAGCGCGATTCGGCCAACATTCGAGTGGAATCGGGTAAACTGTGCAGACACGGTCATACCAAACCGCTCGGTAAACTAACATCCAAAACCGCGTCTGTAACAATATATATATATATATATATATATATATATATATATATATATATATATATATATATATATATATATATATATATATATATATATATACTAGCTTGGCTCGGCTCACTACGCTCGCCTCACCACGCGTCAATACTGAGGAACGGGCTTATTTTAGCTGAGGCTAATGACTGTACATGAGTTGCTATGTTGTCATGTTGATTTACACCAATCATAATACAAACAATTACTTTGCACAAATGTATTTGTTGTGTTTGTGATATTACATTTTTATAGGCAATTTAGGTTGAAGATTTAGGTTGAATGTTTTTTTTTCAAGAAAGAACCCCTCAGCACATACATAGGGGAGGGGTAGGTGCAGATTGGAAGTTTGGGACGATTACACCTCACCACCACGTAATTCAAAACACCTCACCACCAAGTAATTCAAAACACCGCACCACCACATAATTCAAAACACCTCACCACCACGTAATTCAAAATACCTCACCACCAAGTAATTCAAAACACCTCACCACCATAAAACACGTAATAAAAACACCTCACCACCACGAAATTAAAAACACCTCACCACCACGAAATTGAAAACACCTCACAGCCATCAAGCACGTAATAAAAACACCTCACAGCCATAAAATATGTAATAAAAACACCTCACCACAACGAAATTAAAAACACCTCACAGCCATAAAACACGTAATAAAAACACCTCACAGCCATAAAACACGTAATAAAAACACCTCACCACGACAAAATTAAAAACACCCCACAGCCATAAAACACGGAATAAAAACACCACAGCCATAAAACACATAATAAGAACACCTCACCACCACAAAATTAAAAACACCTCACAGCCATAAAACACATAATAAGAACACCTCACCACCACAAAATTAAAAACACCTCACAGCCATAAAACATGTAATAAAAACACCTCACAGCTATAAAACACATAATAAGAACACCTCACCACCACAAAATTAAAAACACCTCACAGCCATAAAACACGTAATAAAAACACCTCACAGCCATAAAACACATAATAAGAACACCTCACCACCACAAAATTAAAAACACCTCACAGCTATAAAACACGTAATAAAAACACCTCACAGCCATAAAACACATAATAAAAACACCTCACAGCCATAAAACCCGTAATAAAAACACCTCACAGCCACGAAATTAAAAACACCTCACCAGCACGTCATTTAAAAACACCTCACCACCAAGTAATTCAAAACACCTCACCACCACATAATTCAAAACACCTCATCACCAAATAATTCAAAACACCTCACCACCACATAATTAAAAACACCTCACCACCACGTAAATAGAAATACCTCACCACCACGTAATTCAAAACACCTCACCACCATGTGATTTAAAAACACCTCACCACCATGTGATATTAAAACACCTCACCACCACGTCATTTAAAAACACCTCACCACCACATAATTCAAAATACCTCACCACCACGTGATTCAAAATCACCACAACATTATTAAAAACACTTCACAACCATGGAAACAAAAGTTTGTGGGAGTCGTTAAGTGATAACACAGTCACTGCCCAGATGTGTAGATATCTATCTATAATTCCAGTAATCTCTGTGTGTATGTATGTATGTCTGTATGTCTGTGACCGCTGTTTCTCGACAACCACGGGTCCGATATACTTTAAACTTGCCAGGTATATTGCTGGGGACCCGAGGATGTGCCTTTTCAAGGTTTCATATTAATCGGACAAGTAGTTACCGAGCTATGTCCAAAAAACGATTCAACCAATCAGAGAGCAGCGAGCTATCACGTGTGCCGAACGTGCCGAACAGACTCTGCCTCGGACGGCACATTTGAGAGCGTATTCATTTATTTCACGTTGGCAAACTATGTTGGCGTTAAACTATGTTTTAAAACTAATTAAAACTAATTTGCGATTCTTTCGCTTTCCTGCGCGTTTGTGCACGCTATGGCGATTTCTTTACCAAACTCCGCAAGCCGTTCGCTTTGGACCAAACCATTTCATGTAAATAGAGGGGGGGGGGATTGTCACCGTACTCGCAAGCCGTTCGCTTTGGACCAAACCATTTCATGTAAATAGAGGGGGGGGATTGTCACCGTACTCGCAAGCCGTTCGCTTTGGCTTTGCGAATGGACCAAACCATTTCATGTAAATAGAGGGGGGGGATATAATTTTAGATATATATATAGTACGGGCATGCCCTAGTATAGATAAATGACTGTACCGAGGTGCCGTTTTGTCATGGTTTAAACCAATCATAATTCAAACAATTATTTTGCACAAATGTATTTGTAATATACGTGATATCACATTTTATAAACAATTGAAGTTGAAAACAAAAAAATTCCCCCAAAAATTCCCCAAAAAATAAAATAATAATTGGATTTAAAAAAAATACCCTTAGCACATACCGACGGGAGAGATATGTGCATACCAGAAGTTTGGTACGATTTCACAAAAGTTTGAGAAAGTAGTTCAGTGACAACACAACACATGACAACACAACACAACACAGGACAGGACCGACGCTGCACAAATATATATATATATATATATATATATATATATATATATATATATATATATATATATATATATATATATATATACATATTGGTGTGGATTTGAGAATGGTGTTGTGTTTTTTTATTATTATTGTTGTAATTGTTATGAATTGTTGTAAAATATCACCCTATCAAGTTAAATGGACGGTGATGATGATCGTGTTTTGATCCGAAATTGGGGGAGTAGTGAATAGGATTTGCAGGAATTTGAGAGCAGAATTTATAGTGGAAGATGCCCGATGTGCAAGGATGGCCAATCCACCATCCCTCGCACAGCGGGGGCAAAGGAGCAATAGTTTTATGGGGTTTATGGCAGTGAAAACTAGCCCGGGAGGGTTAGGATAAATTGTGTAGGGATCTAGAGAAGATGACCATAGGTAACTGTAGGTTAAGCAGCGACATTGGACAGGTAGTGGGGACACAGAGAGGGTAGTTGGATGATAACGACGTATGTGCTTAGTTTAAAGGGAAGACGGGGAGCACCAAGTCCGGGAAACCAGGTAGAGCAGATGATGCCGAGTGTGTGTGTATTGAAATGGTACTCAGCAGCGTATTGTGAGAAGTGAGAGATGTGTGACATTGTGTTGAGTAGATGAGCTTGCATGGGGTGCAAGTGACGAACAGGTGTGGGGAACGCTTGGTGGGTATGTCCGAGGTGCAGCCGGGGGGTGTGTCCGTGGTGCAGCTGTTGGGTATGGCCGAGGTGCAGCCGGGGGGTGTGTCCATGGTGCCGCCGGTGCGTGTGTCCGTGGTGCAGCCGGTGGGTGTGTCCGTGGTGCCGCCGGTGCGCGTGTCCGTGGTGCAGCCAATGGGTGTGTCCGTGGTGCAGCCGGTGGGTGTGTCCGTGGTGCCGCCGGTGCGTATGCCCGTGGTGCAGCCCGTGGGTGTGTCCGTGGTGCAGCCGATGGGTGCGTCCGTCGTGCAGCCAATGGGTGCCTCTCGGGGTGGTGAAATGAGGAATTGCTAGGCAATGCTTGGGAGAGATGTGAGTTGTATTGAGCGTGAACAGGTGTATGGAGCAGTGTATGACTGAGTAATAGTGATTGAGTGTTGTGTTGACCAAATGGTCCAGGGAGGAAGGAGGGTGCAGGAAGCACCAGTAGGAGTGATTGCACAGGTGTGCAACTACAGGTGTATGGAGAATGGATGTGTGGAATACATGGAGTATGGAATTTATGGAGTATGGAATGGATGGTCGTGGAGTGAGTATGGTGGAAACTGTGGAGTGGAGTGGATGGTGCGAAGGTGTGGATGGGGGAAAGGAGGATAAACCCCTATCACGAATACCCGGGGAGGGTAGTTTAAGAGTTAGGCAGAGGGAGTAGGTACATTGTGGTTGGATATTGGCATCTGTGGTGCGTGGTGGAAGAATGGTGTTTGGATGGGTGCATTAGTGACGTGGAAATGGCTGGGCGTGTGGCCTGTTAGTATGTGTAGTTGAATGGGCACTCCACCACTGTGAGGATGTCGGCCAGGTGAGGCCGCAGGTGGGCTCTAGGAGCAGAGTTGTGGATGGGACCCGAGGATCCGGAGGACGGACCCGGGTAGCCCAGTGCCAGAGAGGGCACCGAGTGGGGAGAGCGCCAGAGGGCCTTCCCCAGTAGTAGATAGGTTAGGATAAGGAGCAGGTAAGCTCAGAGGCAACTGCAGTGGTGGAGGTGTGCAGGTGGGTAGACCTGCTGGGAGAGCCATACGACCCAGTCCTGAAATTGTGCAAGGGCACAGGGAGTTGAATCGGGGGAGTGAGACCCCAAATTGATGAAGCACCACAGTTTGGTCAATGGGAATTTGGTTCTTAAAACCACATAGAGTAAGACGGCCAATGGTTTGGCAGGGAAAGACCCCGGGTAGTGTAAAGTGTGTTAATGTCATTTAGAAGATAGTTAAGATTGAAATCTCCTCGCACCATCCGCATCCACTCACCTGAGGTGACAAAGCTCCACACCATGCCATGGATGTTTTGATTAGTGTTACTGTGCAAATGTTTGAAATGTGAGACGCATCATGACGTGGGTGTGACATTGTGCTTTGTTGTTCCATCTCTCCCTCCTTATGAGGATTTATGATGAATTGGGTGATGGCAAATTTGGTTAGAGGGATTGTGGGGACGAATTTTGTATAGGGGAAATATAGGGGAGACGAGACAGTAGTGACGAATTTGTAAATGTGTAGATTTTTGTACATATGGGGTAAGAGGAAGGGTAGAGTAGGTAACCTGGGGGGTGATGTACGGTAGGGATGAGCTTTCTCACTTCGCTCTCCGTACGCACCTCGTCTTGCATTGCCTTGTTTGATGTGTACCCTTGTGACCTTACCCCTCACTCACCTGTCTTCTCCCTCCCCCCCCCCTTGTCTCCCACCCGAGGACTGTGCGCCACTGGGTGCCGAGGGGAGCGTGCGGGAGCCCGCCATTGTGTGCCAGAACTCTCGCAACCACAGCTGCCTGCATCGATGCACCACTTATGGACCACATGTCTGTGGCTGAGCACCACTTATGGACCCCACGGGTTGGGGCATGGCCCCTCTGCTGGAACAGGCCATGATGGCCCGAGATCTTGCTGGCGGACCTTCGTAGCATGGCACCAATGCCACACAGGTGAACCACTCATAGTCGGCCCTGTGGGCCATAAATAAAAAGAACATTGGACACGTTTTGTGCATGTCATTTTATTATGTCCAAATAGGCCGCCAGCAAAGAAGAAAGACAACATCTGGAAGAACGACAATGGCCAGCAGAGGGAGCCAAAGAGGAAGACCGGCACCAGGGGTTTGTTGGTTTTTTTTTTTATTGAACTGTGGTGACTGTGCACCGATTGGTGCTTGATGGTGTGGTGCTTTGGTGCGTTTTGGTGCTTTCTGGTGCGTCGATGCAGCACAGGCTGTCTTCCCCTCTCCCCCCCCCCCCCCCAAAGAACAATCGCAGGTCCTGGGGTGCGTTTTGTAAATACAAGTAGCGTCATTGTAAATAATGCGCCCCCACCGTAAGTGTTTAGTTTGAAGACAATTCCGCAATTCGGTTAGCTGTGGGCGTAAATCTGTTAGATAGGGTGCAATGGAGCAGCGGGACATATTTATTTGTGTTTTAAAACTGTCACACTCAGGGTCAGGTTAAATGTAGAGGGAACTATACCTACGTGCCACACTAAAGGTAAAAGTTTAATAGGCCCGGGACGTGCCTAAGAGGAGGAGGGTGCAGTGTTGTGGATTTGGGAATGGTGTTGTGTTTTTTATTATTATTTTTGTAAGTGTAATGAATTGTTGTAAAATATCACCCTCCGGGTTGTGTATAAAGGTCAAAGGTCGTCCCCTTAGTTATTCCATATACAATCACGTAGCAAATCATAGATCTCCTTGTTCAGTCGTTATCTCCTTATTATGTGTATTAGATTAAGGCTTTGTCTTCCATTAATTGACACTCCATTGCACCGAATTCAAATAAGGCAGATTCCTTTTGAATGCCCCTTTTGTCATCAATTGCCACCTGCATTGGGCGGTTTTCTGCGTGCGGTTTTCTGCATTCGCCGCTGCTGCTTTGTAGTTTTCACCGCAAAACTCCATTGAACACGCGGTCAGATCGGAGAAGAAGGGGGAGGAGCCGCCGAATCCAGGGCGTTGGCCGCCGATCGTCATCACAAGGTGGAGCCAGCTAGCCTCGACCCGCCAATCAGGACCGGTGAGAGACCAGCTCGGGCGTGGCGCGGGTTGATCTGGAGGCGCGCTATAAAAGCGCGTGCGGAAGCCTTTGAGGGGGTCGGAGAGAGAGATGCGGCAGATGAGTCCAAAGCGAGGGAAGTGACGGAGTCCCACGAGCAGTACCACGCAGCTTGGACTCCACCAGGCAGCGTTGACTCCACCAGGCAGCGTTGACTCCACCAGGCAGCGTTGACTCCACCAGGCAGCGTTGGCTCCACCAGGCAGCTTCGACCCGTTACCACGCGGGAACCAGTTTGCGGTGGCATCGGTGGCATCGGTGGCCGTCGAGGTCCAGGCCGACGTCCCGTGCGGGATCAAGCTCCAGCCAGCGTCCAGCTGAACTTTCCTCTCCCTCCAGCCATCCACCTCCTGCCATTCCTGTCATCATCCCCCGTGTAAGTGTGCTTGTAGTCTGTCTTTTGTCTTGTCCCTGGGTTTAAGTAAGACTGCAGTAGTTAAGCTAAAAATTGCACTGTGTCCTTCTGGTCCGTCCCTCTTTCTGTCTTTATTTTCGTATCCTTCCTTCTCCTTGATTACTTTTGACTTGTACATAATTAGTTAGTAATAAATTATATTTGTTCCTCCTTACTCTGCCTTCTTTCCTTTACATCCGTTTCGTCCTTGTCTTTTCCCAATTGAATACCTGTGGCACGATTTGGCCAACGTTTCGGAATCGGGTTAGTGAATGCTAATGACTCGAACTTCAGGTTGCTAAAAACCGCTCGGCAACTAGACCATCTAAAACCGGGGTTCGAGCGGGAGTCCCTCCCTTGCTTCACGGTCAGGAGTGGCACTCAGGTCCTTGGGACTTTTTGTAGACCAAATACCCTGGCTGCTCCCGACCTGAAGGAGCATTGGGACCCCAAGGACTCACGTCGGTCAGTCGCAGCCAAGGGGATTAATCCCCCTTCTTAAGGGGGAAAGGCCGACGTAGAGATCCGTAACAATATATATATATATATATATATATATATATATATATATATATATATATATATATATATATATATATATCGATACACTTCCGGTCAAAAGTTTTAGAACACCTCAATTTTTCCAGTTTTTATTGAAATTTACGCAGTTTAATGCCCAGTGAATAACCTGAAATGGTACAAAGGTAAGCAGTAAACTGCTCGAGGTTAAAAAGAAGTTTAGGTTCGCAAAAACGGGAAAATAATGTAAATTGCACAGTTATATTGTAAAAAAAAAAGGCTTCTTCAGGGAACATGTAATGGGTTAACAACTTTTTTTTTTCTTTTTTTCTTTTTTTTTGTATACTGAATCGAGGCTCGTGAAAGAGCTAACATTTACTTCACAAACAAATCAACCAGACAAACAAAACACACAAAAAAAGGGAGCGGAAAACAAGATGGGGAGAGAGGGGAAGCACACAAACACAACATTTGAGAGCAGGGAGATGTGTGGAAGGGAGAGGGCTTGGGGGGAGGAGGCGTGGGAAGGGGGGGGGGGGTGGAGGGAGAAGTATAAAACACAAGGACACCAAGGACTTCCAGGACAGAAGTTGGTATTTCAAAAAAGTGGAATTGGGGTGAAATTAGCGGGGGTAGAAAAGATCAAGGTTTTGGATGGGGGAAGATAAGAAATGGTGGTGAACAGCAGTTTTAAAGACCTGGAGGGTGGAGTGGGATTGAAGAGAGTGAGGGAGTTTGTTCCAGAGGCAGGAGAAGAGAGGAATGAAGGAGTGAAGGTGAGCAGAGAGTCTTGATTTTGGCAGTTTGACCATAAGAGGGTTGCAGGCAGATCTTGTGCGACCTGTAGGAATATTTGCGGGACAGAGCACAGAGAGAGCTGGGGGGGGCAAGGCCAGAGAGGAGTCGGTAGAAGATGGAAATACCACCAACCTTCCTGCGGTGAGTGAGTGAGAGGCCCTTGGAGTTAGCTTCATCGTGGGAGATTCCAATGATTCTGAATGCTTTGGTTTCAACAGCGTGAAGACGAGCTAGGTGTGAGGCAGGAGCACCAGCCCAGAGGGGAGAGCAGTATTCCATTGAGCTGCGGATGAAAGCCTTGTATGTGGTGAGGAGCTCAGGTGTGCCAAGGAAGGACTTTGCACGATGGAGGATGCCCAGTCGGCGACTGGCTTTGGAGGCCAGATTTGAAATGTGGTTTTCCCAGGAAAGATCATGGCAGACAGTGAGACCCAAAAGCTTGAGTGACAGAACTTCTTGGAGAGGATTATTCAGAAAGTGGATGGGAGGGTTGTCCAGTCGGTCTTTTCGGAGAGACATCGTAAGAGTGTGAGATTTGTCAGGATTGAAAGACATGTTCCACTTGTTTGCCCAGTCTGTGATTTTGTCCAGGTCTGCAGAGAGTGAGGAGGCAGCAGACTGCCGATCTGAGGGATGAACAATGGAGCGACAGAGAGTAGAGTCATCAGCAAAGAGATACAGAGGATTTTCAAGAGAGTCAGAGAGATCATTGATGAAGACCAGAAAAAGCACAGGGCCCAGAACACTGCCTTGTGGAACTCCAGCCTGAACAGGAAGAGGAGATGAGAGAAACCCATTCAGGGCCACACGTTGACTACGACTAGAGAGGAAGTCCGCCAGCCATGCGTGGAGATTTCCATTGATACCAAAAGAGGAGAGTTTGGTGAGCAGAGCAGGGTGCCAGACCGTATTGAAGGCACGTGATATGTCAAGGGAGACTGCTCTAATTTCCTGTTTGGCATTGAGGACCTCCATCCATTGTTGAGAAAGCAGAAGCAGCATGTCCAGAGTAGAGTGTCCAGGTCTGAAACCAAATTGATGATCAGAGATCAAGCCATTGGAGAAGAGGAAAGATTTCATATCTGAAGCAATGATGGATTCCATGACTTTGCTGATAATTGGGAGAAGGCTGATTGGTCTGTAGTTGCTGGGATCTGTTTTTGCACCTTTTTTGTGCAAAGCGGTGATGTTGGCAGATTTCCAAGCAGATGGAAGATGACCTTGAGCAAAAGAGAGGGTGAAGAGAACAGAGAGAGGGAGTGAAAGAGCGGAAGAACAGGATTTTAGGACCCGTGGGCTGATGCCGTCAGGTCCAGTTGCAGAATCCGAGTCGAGGGTTGACAGAAACTTTTCCACCTTGTCAGGAAGAAAGGACACAGAGTCCAGGAGCAGATGGGTACGACTGGGTACGGTGGGTACAGAGAGGGATGGGTTTGGGACAGAAGATTTAGAGGCAAACACAGAGTTGAGGCATTCAGCTTTTTCACGCGCGGAGTCAGCCGTGTGGCTATTTGAGGTGAGGGAGGGGATGGAGGGGGAACAAACACCAGAAACAGATTTGACCAGACGCCACCAGGATTTGGAAGAGGGAGACAGATAAGAGAGTTCGGTCCTGAGAACGGAGAGATATTGTTTCCTGGCTCTCCTGAGGGTGGACACACACTTGTTTCGGGCTTTGTGAAAGGAAATGAGATTTCCTTCCGTTGGATTTGCTTTCCAGGAGACGAAAGCAAGTTGTTTCTGGGCTATTGCCTCACCACAAGATTCCGTGTACCATGGACGGGAGGAAGGGTAAGACAACAGAAGACGAGATGGGATAAATCTGTGCATGAGAGAGAGCAGTTTGCTTTGGAAGAATTCCCAGGAAGAATTTATGTCAGAGGCAGTAGAGATGGGAGACCAGTCCAGATGATTGATGGCTGCTTGAAGACCGTGCCAGTTGGCCTGAGTGAAATGCCAGACTCGTCGACGCTGAGGAGGCTCTCTGAGAATGGTCAGAGAGATGTCCACTTTAACAAGCACATGATCAGAAGAGCCGATTGGAGCAGAAGAAGAGCAGCAGACATTTTCAGGGAAGTTAGTCATAACCAAGTCCAGAAGAGAAACTTACAGCTATTCTGCAGCAATGTAAGTAAAGTAAGCCTTGAAAGTTGATGAAAACAATTCCTAAAGGTGTCCCAATCTCTGCTGATTACTTGATTACAAACCCCCTGTCTGTATAAAAGCAGTATTGGAACAGACTGTTATTACACCCCCTGAAGTATTATTTGGACAATATTTGGAAGTAGTATTTTGGAAACTGGAGGAAACTCTGAAAGGAAGAGGTCTGGCAGACCCAAAGCCACAACAGAATCAGAAGACAAGTTTCTGGGAGTCAACAGCTTGCGTGATAGGCAGCTCACAGGACAACAGTTTCAAGCACAGCTTAACACTGGTAGAAGTAAGCAAGTCTCAGTTTCTACTGTGAAGAGAAGACTTCGAGCTGCAGGTTTGACAGTTTGAGTGGCAGTAAGAAAGCCATTGCTAAGGTGGCAAAATAAGAAAAAAAGAGGCTTGCCTGGGCCATGAAGCACCGCCAGTGGACTACTGAAGACTGGAAGAAGGTCTTATGGACCGATGAATCAAAATTTGAAATCTTTGGTTCATCACGCAGGGTTTTTGTACGCCGTCGAGTAGGCGAAAGGATGGTTCCTCAGTGTGTGACACCAACTGTCAAACATGGAGGAGGAAGCATGATGGTCTGGGGCTCTTTTGCTGGATCCAGATTCGGCGACTTGCACAGAGTGACTGGCACCCTGAACAAAAAGGGCTACGACAGCATTTTGCAGCGCCATGCAATACCCTCTGGTGTACGCCTAGTTGGTCAGGGGTTATCCTACAGCAAGATAATGACCCTAAACTCACCTCCAGGCTATGTCAAAACTACCTTCGAGGAAAAGAACAAGACGGTAGGCTTCAAATCATGGAATGGCCAGCACAGTCTCCAGACTTAAACCCCATCGAGCTGGTTTGGCAAGAACTTGACAGAAGGGTGAAAGCAAAGCAACCTGCAAGTGCAACACATTTGTGTGAACCTCTGCAACAGTGTTGGGAAGAACTTCCTGAACAATATTTGATTTCCATTGCCGAAAGAATGCCATGAGTGTGTTCGGCGGTTATATCTGCAAAAGGTGGCTACTTTGCCGAGTCAAAAATTTTAATTAAATTTTGTTAAACAAAATGATTCTATGATTTCTTTGTTATCTCCAATTGTTGATTTGTTCTTTGCTTAATTTCAGAGTACATTGAGGCATTAAACTGCATAAATTTCAACAAAATCTGGAAAAATGGAGGTGTTCTAAAACTTTTGGCCGGTTGTGTGTATGTATGTATGTATATATATATATTGTTACGGTTTCTGCGCGACCCTCGTTCCCTTACCAAGGGGAGATTAAGCCCCTTGTTCTCCTTGGGTCGTCGCAACCGCGAGACTTGAGTCGCCACTTCCGGTCGGATGCGGGACAGGGTTTCGGGACAATGTTCACACGTACCTAAGTACCTACGCCGCCGCGGAGGCGGGGATCAAGTCTCGCATGAACCACGCGTAATTTGAGTGCACCCGAGCGGATGGCGCACCAGCCGCACCACGTGGTCCATGCAATTACCTCGGTATTGGAACCCCATTAGAGCGATATAATTCGTACCACGCTTATTCAATAGATGGAAATGAAGGGAACGATCAAATAGAAGGAAGAACACAGGTTTATTTACAGCTATACAAGGCGAAGAGACACAGTGCAGGCACTTAAGCAGTCTTCACTTAAAACCCAGACAATGGGCCCGTTCACACTCACAGGGGGAATGAAGGAAGGATGCTTCATGCGCTGAATGCGCCGGCTTTGTTGTTCAGGAACAGCTCACCCGGCATGGCCCTCTGCGGTCACAGCACGTCCCTCAACGAAGGCAGGAAGGCAGGTGGGAGGGATCCTCACAGCGCGTATCTCAAACAAAGGCAGGCAGGCGAATATGCGCGTCCCTCGCCCGGCTTGGTGGTCCTTCACAGCGCGATTTATACAACGGCACGCTTTCGCTCTCATAACTCAACAGAGGATCTGCCTTAAGCTCAACCGAGCATTCAACTTGTAACTCAATTCAACACCGCACACTCTCAGAACTCCAACTCTTGACTTGGTTCAGCGCAACTCTCCTCAGAACTACTCTTAATTCAACACAGCGCTTCGAACTGATAACTCAAGCTCATCACTCAGCGCAGGTCCTCCTCAAACTTAGTTCAGTGCACCTCTCCTCAGAACTGAGGAGGGGGCTTCGGGCACAGGGTTATATTGCCACGCCCTGGCCTGCCTCGAATGTTCCAAACCACGCCTTTTACCGCAGTGCTAAGCCACTCCCCTCGAGCCCTGATTGGCGGCTCATGCTTACCGGTCACTCCCACTTCTCCTGTTCCGCCTTCCTTCGGCCTGCCTCCACTTGTCAGGCCGGCCTCCTGGTAATTTGCACCAAAACTCAAAGCATCGAGGCGGCATAAAGCATTGGAAGGAGACCTAACTCTCATTATTCTACTCAACGCAAAACTACACATAGGAAAGGTCTACGCTTACACTTACTAAGAAATAACTGAGCTTAAACGAGGCTACATGTTGTAGTGTGACTAACTATGAGGGGAAAATTAACCTTTATTTGTAAAAACACAAAACTGCAACACTATATATATATATATATATATATATATATATATATATATATATATATATATATATATAGATATATAGATATATATATGTATATATATATATATAGATATAGATATATATAGATATATATATATATATATATATATATATATATATATATATATATATATATATATATGTATATATATATATGTATATATATATATATATATATGTATATATATATATATATATATATATATATATATATATATATATATATATATATATATATATATATATATATATACTAGCTTAGATCGGCTCGCTGCGCTCACCTCACCAAGCGTCGATACTGAGGAACTGAGCTTATTTTAGCTGAGTCTAATGACTGTACCTGAGTTTCTGTGTTGTCATGATTTACCCCAATCATAATACAAACAATTACTTTGCATAAATTGTATTTGTTGTGTTTGCAATATTACATTTTTATAGGCCATTTAGGTTGAAGATTTAGGTTGAATGTTTTTTTTTTCAAGAAAGAACCCCTCAGCACACACATAGGGGAGGGGTAGGTGCAGACTGGAAGTTTGGGACGATTACAACTTACCACCACGTAATTAAAAACACCTCACCACCAAGTAATTCAAAACACTTCACCCCCATGTAATTTAAAACACCTCACAGCCATAAAACACGTAATAAAAACACCTCACCACCACGAAATTAAAAACACCTCACCACCACGAAATTGAAAACACCTCACAGCCATCAAACACGTAATAAAAACACCACACAGCCATAAAACACGTAATAAAAACACCTCACAGCCATCAAACACGTAATAAAAACACCACACAGCCATAAAACACGTAATAAAAACACAACACCACCAGGAAATTAAATACACCTCACAGCCATAAAACACATAATAAAAACACCTCACAGCCATCAAACACGTAATAAAAACACCACACAGCCATAAAACACGTAATAAAAACACCTCACAGCCATCAAACACGTAATAAAAACACCTCACAGCCATAAAACACATAATAAAAACACCTCACAGCCATAAAACACGTAATAAAAAAACACCACCACAAAATTAAAAACACCTCACAGCCATAAAACACGTAATAAAAACACCTCACCACCACAAAATTAAAAACAACTCACAGCCATAAAACACGTAATAAAAACACCTCACAGCCATAAATCACGTAATAAAAACACCTCACCACCACAAAATTAAAAACATCTCACAGCCATAAAACACGTAACAAAAACACCTCACCACCACGAAATTAAATACACCTCACAGCCATAAAACACATAATAAAAACACCTCACAGCCATAAAACACGTAATAAAAACACACCACCACAAAATTAAAAACACCTCAGCCATAAAACACGTAATAAAAACACACCACCACAAAATTAAAAACACTTCACAGCCATAAAACACGTAATAAAAACACACCACCACAAAATTAAAAACACCTCAGCCATAAAACACGTAATAAAAACACCTCACCACCACGAAATTCAAAACACCTCATCACCAACTAATTCAAAACACCTCACCACCACGTCATTTAAAAACACCTCACCACCACATAATTCAAAATACCCCCCCACCACGTGATTCAAAACCACCACAACTTTTTTTTAAACACTTCACAACCACAGAAACAAAAGTTTGAGGGAGTCGTTAAGTGACAACACAGACAATGCCCTGATATGTAGATATATAGATAAATGACTATACCCGAGTTGCCGTTTTGTCATGGTTTAAACCAATCATAATTCAAACAATTATTTTGCACAAGTGTATTTGTAATATACGTGATATCACATTTTATAAACAATTGAAGTTGAAAAAAAAAAAATTCCCAAAAAATTCCCCCCCCAAAAAAAACAAATTGGAAAATTTTTCAAAAAGAATACCCTTAGGACATACCGACGGGAGAGATATGTGCCTACCAGAAGTTTGGTACGATTTCACAAAAGTTTGAGAAAGTAGTTCAGTGACAAGACAACACAACACAAGACAACACAGGACAACACAGGACAGGACAGACGCGGCACAGATATATATATATATATATATATATATATATATATATATATATATATATATATATATATATATATATATATATATATATCAAGTGAAGCAGATAAAAAATGATGATTTACGTAACCTTGACCTTTGACCTATTGGCAACAAAACAATAGGGTTGTTGATTGTGACTGTCTCTTCCAGGTCGGGAAGTTTCATCAAGATCAGTGTAAAATGCGACTTGTAAGTGATTGACACACAGACAAACAAGAAAGATGTTTACACAGCATGAAACTTGTGAAATCCAAATAAATAATAGTTGCCATGGAAACAGCAATTAAGAAATTTGGAAAATTTGACCTATAAAGTGTTTTAGATGATGGAATGTTGTGCATAACAAATTTCGTTGATGCATTTTCTCATCGTGGCCTAATAAGTGTTTTCCATGTTTTGCATGGCATTGACCTTGCTCGATCTTTGACCAATTTTGACAATATTTTATGCACATTTACTGCACATCTATCTATAATTCCAGTAATCTCTGTGTGTGTGTGTGTGTGTGTGTGTGTGTGTGTGTGTGTGTGTGTGTGTGTGTGTGTGTATGTGTGTATGTCTGTGTGTTTGTCTGTGACCGCTGTTTCTCGACAACCACGGGTCCGATATACTTGAAACTTGCCAGGTATATTGCTGGGGACCCGAGGATGTGCCTTTTCAAGGTTTCATATTAATCGGACAAGTAGTTACCGAGCTATGTCCAAAAAACGATTCAACCAATCAGAGAGCAGCGAGTTATCACGTGTGCCGAACGTGGCGAACAGACCCTGCCTCGGATGGCACATTTGAGAGCGTATTCATTTATTTCACGTTGGCAAACTATGTTGCCGCTATGTTGGCGTTAAACTATGTTTTAAAACTAATTAAAACTAATTTGCGATTCTTTCGCTTTCCTGCGCGTTTGTGCACGCTATGGCGATTTCTTTACCAAACTCCGCAAGCCGTTCGCTTTGGACCAAACCATTTCATGTAAATAGAGGGGGGGGATTGTCACCGTACTCGCAAGCCGTTCGCTTTGGACCAAACCATTTCATGTAAATAGAGGGGGGGGGATATCATTTTAGATATAGATATAGTACGGGCATGCCCTAGTCTATCTATAATTCCAGTAATCTCTGTGTGTATGTATGTCTGTATGTTTGTCTGTGACCGCTGTTTCTCGACAACCACGGGTCCGATATACTTTAAACTTGCCAGGTATATTGCTGGGGACCCGAGGATGTGCCTTTTCAAGGTTTCATATTAATCGGACAAGTAGTTACCGAGCTATGGCGATTTCTTTACCAAACTCCGCAAGCCGTTCGCTTTGGACCAAACCATTTCATGTAAATAGAGGGGGGGATTGTCACCGTACTCGCAAGCCGTTCGCTTTGGACCAAACCATTTCATGTAAATAGAGGGGGGGGATTGTCACCGTACTCGCAAGCCGTTCGCTTTGGACCAAACCATTTCATGTAAATAGAGGGGGGGGATTGTCACCGTACTCGCAAGCCGTTCGCTTTGGCTTTGCGAATGGACCAAACCATTTCATGTAAATAGAGGGGGGGGGATATAATTTTAGATATATATATAGTACGGGCATGCCCTAGTACATATAAATAAGGTGTGTAAGTTTCAATCTGATAACTTGAAAAATTCCTGAGGGTTGGCAATAACAAAATTACCAAAATATCCCATTTGATTGTATTGGGGGAGAAATTTTTGTCATGTGTACTGTTTTCTCTTTGCCACGTGGGGCTGTTCTATTCGACGTGGGACTTTTCCCTATTCCACTAACTAAGATGAGTAGAACCTCAAATTATTAATTAATTATATTCTGCACCCTATTAGCTTCGTAATGAGGTGGTTTAACAATGGGGGTCCTTTGAATTATGACTGGTGAACCTCAAGTGTTATTCCAGAAGGTCCTCCGATAGAAGGTCTAAAGGGGTCTATAGGGTCTTAGGGGACTAAGGGTTCTAATGGGTTCGATAGCATCTACAGGGTCTGGGGTCCCAAAGGATCTTAATGGGTATTAGGGGTGTGAAGGATCTTAGGGGTCATAGGTGTCTAAGGGATCATAAGGGTCTTAGGAGTCATAAGGTTCTTAAAGTTATAAGAGGTCTAAAGAGTCTTTGGGGTCTTAAAGCTTCTTCGGGTTATAAAGGGTCTAAATGGTCTTAGGGGTATTAAGGGCCTTATGGGTGTTAAGGCTCTTAATGAGTGTTAGGGTTATATCCTGTCTTTGGGGTCTAAAGGGTATTAAGGGTCTTCATGTTTTAAAGAGTTAGCATATAAAGGATCTTAAAGGGTTGAAAGGATCTTTGGGGTCAAAAGTGTCTTCAGGTTATTAAAGGATCTTATGGGTCTTATGGGTCTGAAGCGTCTTTAGGGGTCTTAAGGTTCTTATGAGTCTGAAAGTGTGATGGGTTCTTAAGGTTCTTTGGGGTATTATGGGGATCGTGAAGGGTCTTAGGGTTCTAAAGGGTTTTTGGTGTCTTGAGGATCTAAGGGGTCTTAAGGGTGTAAAGGTTAGAGGGTATAAAGAGTATTGAAAGGTCCAAATGGTCCAAAGGGATTTAAAAGGCCTAAGGGGGGTGAAAAGGTGTAAGGGCTCTTAAGGTATGCATGTCTAGAATGCATGTTCCAAAAGTGTGTATTTAATAGAGGTAATTAATAGATGTAGTCACCGTCTAATAATAAGTAATTAATAGACGTACTCATGGTCCAACTCATGTTCAAACAGTATGTATGTAATTACAGGGGTCGGCCAAGACTTCACCTTGACGAGGGTTCACCGTGCACTCGTGTTTTCAGTTTTATACACAAGAGATATCAAGTGAATCGGCTGAAAATTGATGATTAATGTGACCTTGACCTTTGAGCTATTGACCTAAAAAAAATAGCCTTCCAGCATGTTACTCACTACCTGTACCAGCTTGGAGTAAAAAGTGACCTGCAGGCAATTGTCATACAAACAGACAGACAGATAAACAGAAGAACAGACAATGCAATGCAAGCAATGCACTTGTGAATCTTTTCGATTTCACACATTTATGCACATTTACTACACTTCGATTTCAGAAGTAACAAACAGACAAACAGGCAGACAGGGGTGAAAACATAACCTCCGTCCACCATCATTGGCAGAGGTAATTACGTTACATGGAAACTTGCAATCAAGTGTTCTATAGATTCCTTGTGCCAGGAGGCACATGGAATAAACATTGGATGCATCCTTCAACAATTACATTATCAAATATACCTGTTATATTTTTTATGGCAGAGAGTATAAATACTACTATTACTAGACGTCCTTGACAATGTCATGCAACGTTAGCCGAGGGACTCACTGGGTTTCACTTGAAAGGAATAAACGGCCTCAGCATCGCTTTTCTCGGCCTCTGTATGTCTAAAGGTATGTTCAGGCTGTAACACAACTGGAACACAACAGTTCAGGCTGTATTTTAATATAATATATTCAGGCTGTAACACAACAAAATGTGAAAAAAGTCAAGGGGTGTGGATACTTTGTGAAGGCACTTTTCATTGGCTTTAACAAAACAAATATAAATGGCAGCAACACAATTACCAAAAAATACATCTCAGCAAGCCAATGACCAAACAAGAAAAAGCAATCAGAGATTGCAGACCGTGGCCAGGATGTATTCTAGTGTTTTTAAAGGCTTTTGTGTTAAAACAAATATGGCTTCTGAACCACGTGACCGATGACGTCATCATTATTATATTTTCTCCACCAATTTATCTCTAGATGATGCTCAATAAATTTCATCTTGATCGGATTAAGTTTTATACTTGTCAAATTATGACGTCATAATGGAGGCATCTATGACATCATCATTAACATATGTTATTCACCATGGAGAGTTCCTTACAATGAGCCATGACTCAATTTTTTCTATGCAGCACTTTCGGAGATATAGAGGTGCAAAGCTTTTCGTTTTTTTCCAAGATGGCGGCCATACCACGTGACCAAAGTAGATTGGCACTCAGTAGAGCATCATTTTGACCTCACAAATAATTGGTGGTTGTATTATGTGACCTGATATGCAAATCGGCTTCAAATTTTAATTTAATCGGATGAAAATTCACAATTTTAGAAATTTGGCTTATGTTGACCTTTTGGCCAATGTTCACCTCAAAAATAGTTGGTGGTTGGTTTCAGTAAGCTGATATGAAAATCCGATTCAAATTTCAAGTCAATCGGATGAAAATTGAGGATTTTAGAAATTTGGTTGTGGTTGATTTTTGGCCGATGTTGACCTTTAAACCTTTTGACCTCAAAAATATATAGGATTTTGTCGGACCACAAACTCTACAATTTGGTGAAGTTTCGTGAAGATCGGTTTATAATTGTGACCTGCAGGCAAGAATAAAGTGAGCGGACAAACAAACACAAACACAAACCGGAGTGATCACCATACAAACGGACTCAAATGCAATATTCTCTCCTCTGGCGAGGGTAAATATACGCCTCAGCACGCCAACTACGAAAAAATACATCTCAGGAAGCCAATTACAAACAACTACTAATTATATATAACTACAAGTACATACATACATACATACATACATACATACATACATACATACATGCATACATACATACATACATACATGCATACATACATGCATACACACATACATGCATACATACGTGCATACATACATACATACATGCATACATGCATACATGTATGCATACATACATACATGCATACATGCATACATGCATACATGTATACATACATACATACATGCATACATACATGCATACATGCATGCATACATACATACATACATGCATACATGCATGCATGCATACATACATACATGCATGCATGCATACATACATACATACATGCATACATACATACATGCATGCATACATACATATATACATACATGAATACATACATACATACATGCATACATACATACATGCATATATACATGCATGCATACATGCATACATACATACATACATACATGCATACATACATACATACATGCATACATACATACATGCATATATACATACATGCATATATACATGCATGCATGCATACATGCATACATACATACATACATGCATGCATACATACATACATGCATGCATGCATACATACATACATACATGCATACATACATACATGCATACATGCATACATACATACATGCATAGATGCATACATACATGCATACATACATGCATACATACATACATGCATACATACATGCATACGTACATGCATACATACATACCTACATGCATACATACATACATGCATATA
Organism: Myxine glutinosa; assembly: GCF_964187855.1. Classification (NCBI taxonomy): domain Eukaryota; kingdom Metazoa; phylum Chordata; class Myxini; order Myxiniformes; family Myxinidae; genus Myxine; species Myxine glutinosa. Next base: position 91,486,080 of record NC_136268.1, read on the forward strand.
TACATACATGCATATATACATGCATGCATGCATACATACATACATACATGCATGCATACATACATACATGCATGCATGCATACATACATACATACATGCATACATACATACATGCATGCATACATACATATATACATACATGAATACATACATACATACATGCATACATACATACATACATGCATGCATGCATACATACATACATGCATACATACATACATACATGCATGCATGCATACATACATACATGCATACATACATACATGCATGCATACATACATATATACATACATGAATACATACATACATACATGCATACATACATACATGCATATATACACACATGCAAACATGCATACATACATACATCCATACATGCATACATACATACATACATACATACATGCATACATACATACATGCATGCATACATACATATATACATACATGAATACATACATACATACATGCATGAATGCATACATACATACATGCATACATACATACATGCATACATACATACATACATACATACATACATTTGCCTTGTTATCGTAGGAAGTGCATTTGTGTATGACATGTACTAAAGGCTCCTATAAAGCAATCACATGACTTAACACACCATGATGCAATTTTACATCTAAAATAAAATGTGGGGATGGATCTTCCCTTTGTTTTGCACACTTTTTGGCATTGGCATCCCATGAAAATTTTTAATGCCTTATATATTTACATAATATCTGACGCTGATATCCAGTGATTTCTAACATTCTCAATGTGTTCAAAAAAGTTCCTAACGGTTTCCACCTCGTGTCTGGAGTCAGCGTCTAACAGTTTTTATGCCTATTGTAATATAGTAAACGGATTGGTTCAGAATCAAATCGTGAGCATAAAAGTTTTCGTCTCGGCGAGTCGCCTCCTTGAGCCCAGATCCCGGTACAATCGAGGCTCATGCGTATCGCAGCTTAATTGTTAAAGCTCAGGATTAAAATTCAGCGCAAGGTTCATTGGCTTCCAGTCGGCCGTGCTCTGCCTTGCGTCGGCATTGAAATCCCAAGCAAGGGGGAAGCGCCACGCCGCTATACAGACGAAATCTATCACCATATGGCTTGTCATATGTCGGCAGCGGACACAATGGTCGCGGAGCCCGAGAGTTCGCCGCGGCCATCGGGGGGAGCTGCGCCGAGGCGGCCGGGGGGCGGTGTGGGACCCTTTCTGGTCATGGCCTTTGGGTCGCCTCGCAGATGACAGATGGCGGAATGATTGCCCTGTTTGCTAACGGAATTTTCTTCACCTTTTATTTACCTCCCACCATAGTGTACCCCCTCCGACCTCTTTCCCAGTCTCTGTGGCTCCACCTCCCGATGCACTGGAATCGTGGATACTTGAACCTTTGGCGCCGGACGAGGCATTTGGGTTTAACTGTGATGCAGAGAATCGGCAGAACTCTGCATGTTTGCATCATATATGTTTAGGAAGTTAAATGTTCAGGTTATTCTAGTCTAATAAGATCGAACCCTCATCATCAATCCAACATTGCAGTTTGAAAAATTTCATTATTATATATTTTTAGTCCTGTGATAAAGCCGGATCTATGGGCCTATCACTTTGCCATCACAGACAGGTCATTGGTCTCTCTGTCTTCTGCCACCTCCTTTCTGGTCTTGCACCCTCTGCTCTCTCCGTGCTTTGTTCCCTCCCCCCTCCTTTCTCCACCATCCCCCACCGCCCCCAGGTTTCTGCAGAACCTTCTGCTGAAACTCCCAAAATCCAGGATCACTGCTCACCTCCACTCATTCGTTTCTCTTTTTCCCGACATGTGGAATCAACTTCCATACTCTCTTCAATGTCATTATTCCCTCCAAGTCTTCAAGACAGCTTTTCACCACCAACTCAGATCATCACCCATTCAAAACCATGATCTTTCCTACCACCGTTAACCACCAAACCCCACGCCCACCTCTCCAAATTTCCAGTTTTTTCTTCCTGAGAGTTTGCTTCTGTATCCATCTTGTCCATCACATGGATCTTTCCTATGCAAATCTCCCTCTATTTTGTCCAAGTCTCCCTCTATTTTGTCCAAGACTCCCTCTTTTTGTCCAAGTCTCCCTCCTTTTTGTCCAAGTCTCCCTCCTTTTTGTCCACGTCTCCCTCCTTTTTGTCCAAGTCTCCCTCCTTTTTGGTCAAGTCTCCCTCTATTTTGTCCAAGACTCCCTCTTTTTTGTCCAAGTCTCCCTCCTTTTTGTCCAAGTCTCCCTCCTTTTTGTCCAAGTCTCCCTCCTTTTTGTCCAAGTCTCCCTCCTTTTTGGTCAAGTCTCCCTCCATTTTGTCCAAGTCTTCCTCTTATTTGTCCATGTATCCCTCTATTTTGTCCAAGTATCCCTCTATTTTGGCCAAGTCTCCCTCTATTTTGTCCTCATCCCTGGTTTTTATTTTTATTTTTTTGTTTTTGTATACAGGATCGAGGCTCATCGAGGTGAAAGAGCTAACATTGATCACACAGAAAGACAAACCGACACATAAAACATATAACATAGGGAGCGGTAGACAAGATGGGGAGAGAGGGGGAAGGACACAAACGCAACATTTGAGAGCAGGGACATCGAGAGATCTGTGGGAGGGAGAGGGGTTTGGGGGAGGGGAGGCATGGGAAGGGGGGGGGGGGTTGGGAGAGGTATAAATCATATGGACACTGCCAGGACTTCCAGGAAAGAAGTTGGAATTTCAAACAAGGTGGATCTGGGGTGACTTAGCGGGGGTAGAAAAGATCAAGGTTTTGGATGGGGGAACATAAGAGATGGTGGTGAACAGCTGTTTTAAAGACCTGGAGGGGGGAGTGGGATTGAAGGGAGTGTGGGAGTTTGTTCCAGAGGCGGGAGAAAAGAGGAATGAAAGAGTGAAGGTGAGCAGAGAGCCGAGATTTCGGCAGTTTAACCATCAGAGGGTTGCAGACAGATCTTGTGCGACCTGTAGGAATATTTGGGGGACAGAGTCCAGAGAGAACTGGGGGAGCAAGGCCGGAGAGGAGTCGGTAGAAGACAGAAAGACCACCTACCTGCCTGCGGTGAGTGAGTGAAAGGCCTTCGGAGTTAGCTTCATCGCGGGAGATTCCAATGATTCTGAAAGCTTTGGTTTCAACAGCTTGAAGCCGAGCTAGGTGTGAAGCAGGAGCACCGGCCAAGAGGGGAGAACAGTATTCCATTGAGCTGTGGATGAAAGCCTTGTATGTGGTGAGGAGCTCAGGTGTGCCAAGGAAGGACTTCGCACGACGGAGGATGCCCAGTCAGCGACTGGCTTTGGAGGCCAGATTGGAAATGTGGTTTTCCCAGGAAAGATCATGGCAGATAGTGACCCAAAAGCTTGAGTGACAGAACTTCTTGGAGAGGATTGTTCAGAAAGTAGATGGAAGGGTTGTCCAGTCGGTCTTTTCGGAGAGATATAGTGAGAGTGTGAGATTTGTCAGGATTGAAAGACATGTTCCACTTGTTTGCCCAGTCTGTGATTTTGTCCATGTCTGCAGAGAGTGAGGAGGCTGCAGACTGCCGATCTGAGGGATGAGGAATGGAGCGGCAGAGAGTGGAGTCATCAGCAAAGAGATAGAGAGGATTTTCAAGAGAGTCAGAGAGATCATTGATGAAGACCAGAAAAAGCACAGGGCCCAGAACACTGCCTTGGGGAACTCCAGCCTGAACAGGAAGGGGAGATGAGAGAAACCCATTCAGGGCCACACGTTGACTACGACTTGAGAGGAAGTCTGCAAGCCATGCCTGGAGATTTCCATGGATACCATAGGAGGAGAGTTTGGTGAGCAGAGCGGGGTGCCAGACCGTAACGAAGGCACGTGATATGTCAAGGGAGACAGCTCTAATTTCCTGTTTGACATTGAGGACCTCTATCCATTGTTGAGACAGCAGAAGCAGCATGTCCAGAGTAGAGTGACCTTGTCTGAAACCAAATTGATTATAAGAGATCAAGCCATTGGAGAAGAGGAAAGATTTGATATCCGAAGTAATGATGGATTCCATGACTTTGTTGATAATTGGGAGAAGGTTGATTGGTCTGTAGTTGCAAGGATCTGTTTTTGCACCTTTTTTGTGTCAAGCGGTAATGTTGGCTGATTTCCAAGCTGATGGCAGATGACCTTGAGCAAAAGAGAGGGTGAAGAGAAGAGAGAGAGGGAGCGAAAGAGCGGCAGAGCAGGATTTTATGACCCGTGGGCTAATGCCGTCTGCTCCAGTAGCAGCCTACTACTTCAACTACTTCAACCTACAACTTCATAACTACTTCAACCTATATTTTATGATCAGGTATGACATCATTGCTGTTTTGATTGTAAATAGAAAGTGTCTTATGGAGCATTGGGGAAGAAATAGTTGTGAAATTAAACCATTGCCCTTTTGATAAAGGACAAAATGGAGTCCAGTGAAGCACTCTGATACCGAAATATGGGTGGGAGCCTGGGAAGTAGTGGGGAACCCCGTGTTGTTGTCTTGTTGGAAATACCACATCTGAATATGTCACATCACCATTTTGGACTTGGATTGGAGGGGTGTGACCCACCCTTAGCCATAAAAAGATGGAGCACTAGAGGTGGGTGCAAGGCCTAGTTCAGAGCTCAGCTCAGAGCAGACCAGTTCCGAATTACTGCCGAAACCTAGATGTGGAGTTGGCAATAGGAGTTCAACAGTGTGTCCAGAGAGCTGTAAGAGGAGCCTCAGCATGTCCAGCTCAGTATTGGCGCAGCTGTGAGCAGGTCGAGCCAGCCCTTCATTTTCTGGGGTCGGTGCCCATGTAGGCCGCGAAGTCGTGCAAGGCACAAACTTGTTTTCCCCTTCCTGCTTGCACTGTGGCATTTTTTTCCCTCCTTCCATTATCTCTTCATTACATTCCTTTCCCCGTCTTGAAGTTTCCATTCCTTTCTTTTTAGTGCAGGCCCATATGTCATAACAATATTGTTTGTGTTTTTTGTTTGTTAAAATTGATTTAGCAATGGATTCTGCTTCAGAATATTATAGAGATGTAAAAAAAATAGGGTTCCATTTTTTCTTTTACGTCTAATAGGTAGTAATTCGAAGAAATCCAAGATGGCCGCCATAAAATTTGGAAAATACACTTTTGTGCATATCTTTGTATCTAGATATCATATAAACATGAATAATATGTCCTTTTATATGTTTTCAGACCCAAGGAAGCCATTTCTGCCATTGTTTTTACAGAAAAATGCAAGGAAAATAAAATAGTGGACATATACCAGCCAAAGTGGGGTCGGCCGGCATGAAATCGGTTAATTAAGTTTCCACCATCTAGTTAAGGTCTGGTTTTGACTGTGTTGACGAAATGTGAATCTGAATAGTAGTATCTATCTTTGCAGGACCGACGACAGTTCAAGAGTGTCTAGAAAATTACACCTACCTTCAAGATGAGTGACTCACCACCCAGGAAGATTGAGAAGTCAGTAGATTTCGGACTTTGTTTTGTATGCCAAATGGCCATAGGGCAAACAGACTATACAACCTTTGTAACGAAACCAAAACTCTCCTCTGTCGAGAAACTGATGGCAGGTGCTGAGGAACAGTACACGTATGGTGAAACAAAGTTTGCATCATTGAATAGACGTTTGCAATATTCCTCTGCTGAAGAATTGCTCGCAAAAGGTCTCCGCTACCATAAAGCTTGTTACAAAGATGTTACCAATAAGATGCACATTGATCGAGCAAAGGCTAGGTTTGAGAAAGGAACAACATCAGGCAGTGCCGCAGAAATCCGACTGAAAAAGAGAGGACGACCAAGTTCTAGTGATCTAGGGGAAAGCACGTCAACATCCAGAAGGTGTTCCCGAGAACAGACATTTGACGCGCTCAGATGTGTCATATGCCAGGAAGACAGAGGAAGTGAACTACACAATGTGTCAACAAAGAACATGGGACTCCAGATCAGAAACATTGGCCAAGAAACAAGTAATGACAATCTGAAAGTGAGACTGAACAGTGTCATAAGTTCGCCTGACCCATTGCAAGCAATGGCTGAGGACATGAAATATCATTTACCATGTGTAGTTAAGGCCAAACGTGCTATAGTTAAGACGGAAAAACAAACAGAAACAACCAATGTTAACTTTGGTCAGGTGTTATCAGACCTTGAACTCATTGAAATTGTTGAAACTGCGTTGAATGATACTACTGAAAATGCTGTGCTGAATATGAATGAAATTCATGTAACCTATGTCAATTTACTTAAGGAGCACGACTTTCCGGTCTCAGACAACCATAGTTATAAGCCATACCTGAAACAATTGATCCTAGACAACATTGCCGATGTTCATTTCAGCCGGCCCTCAAACAAAACAAAGCCAGAGCAGATTCTTTCCACAAAGCTCAAAGACCACATGATATCAAGCACAATTACAGCAGACAGCATCAAAGACGATTTTAAAGTACTTTTGCGAGCTGCGAAAATATTGAGGAAAGACATCGCATCTTCCCCAGCATGGAAATTTAATGGAACCTTTGCTGATTACAAGCCACCCCCGATGCTCAACATCTTCTGCAAGCATGCAGTCATGGGAACAAGGAAAGTAGGAAATAGCAACAGGGAGGACTCCATTGGTGTGAGTGCATCATTGTTGGCGCAGCACTTTGTCGGTGCTTATAAATCTGACCGACAGGTATCGTACGAACCAAGAAGCGAGGATGGATCATTCAAACGACGATTTGAAACTCCATTGAGTGTGGGCTTAGCTCTCGACATACACAAAAACACACGATCCAAGGCGCTTGTAGAGAAACTTGCACATCTGGACCTCGCCATCTCCTACAAAAAGGTCATGGAGATTGAGACCAGCATTGCCAACTCCGTACTGAAGCAAATGGAGTCCACCGGAGGCATCTGTCTACCACCATGGTTGGTTCAGGACACGTTCGTCTGGTTTGCCATGGACAACATCGATTTTCTAGAGTCAACTCCTTGCGGGATGAATACCCTTCATGGTACAGCAATTGCGATCTACCAGCCTGTATCACCGGAGAAATCACCCATGATACCACCAATTGAACTTGACCGGTCATCAAAAGCTCAAACGATACATGATGCAGTTGGCTGTAAAACGTTGACCTGCAAGAAGCCAGCACCCGAGAAGAGAAAGAGCGACTGCAAGCTGCTCACATCAAAACCCGAGACAGACAAGAACAAGAAAACCGATATGACCTGGATGATTGGATGCCTGAACTTCGAGGAAGAAGGAGAAGTTGACGTCAAACTCACAGCTCCGGGGACGTGGGGAGCCTTCAATTCCTTGCTATCTTCGTCCAGTGAGAAGACCAATGTTGCTCTCGTTCCTCCGTTGATAAGGTCGCCTCCTACAGACTATGATACACTGTACACGGGTCTGATGAGAGCTCACAACATCACAACTCGTGTTATGGGGAGTGAGGCAATCACAGTCATGACTCTCGATTTGCAGCTATACGACCTGGCGATGAAGCTGTGGGTGGAACGCGAGGACATCAGGAAGCAATTCCTCTTCCGACCTGGTGAGCTACATGTTGTGTTTTGGGCCTTAGCTGCATTAGGAAAATACGTGGAAGGGAGTGGAATTGATCAGGCATGGGTCGAGGCTGGACTTTTCTCGCCAACCACAGTGAGCCAAATACTAAATGGGAGGCACTTGTATCGAGCTCTGGAGGCACACATGGTAACACTGATCGCTTTGTACAACCTGTACTTCCAGAGATTCCTGGCAATGGAACCTGAAGAAAGGGCCTATCTGAACGAGTCATCTGTTCGTCTGGGAGAGGCATATCAGAGAGACATCAGCGGGAGCATGGAGCCAGAGAAGAATCTATGCGACATTCTCAAAAAAACATTGGCCATGATGGAGTCCAGAGATATGACCAAAAAACTGGAACAATTTGAGGTCAGCACAAACAAGATACAGCGCTTCATCCTGAACTACATGAAACAGTTTGAGACTATCCTTCTGTTCATTAGAAGTACAAGACAACGTGATCTGCTGCTGCATATGGAGAGCATCGAGTCTCTCACGAAGTACTTCTTCGCTCACGATCATCTAAACTATGCTCGGTTGCTCCCTCTCTACATTTCAACAATGCAGGAGACTGAAAAGCAGCACCCAGAACTGTGGAGGGAATTCATGAAAGGGAACTTCTGTGTGACAAAAGGATTGGCAGGCTTCACATCAATAGCCCCAGACCATGGCATTGAGCAAGAAAACCGTACACTGAAGGTGATTGGAGGAATCGTAGGGATAACTCAAAATGAGAAGGCGCTTGACAAGTTCTTCCTCATTGCACCTGAGCTGTCAAAGTCACTGCACGAGTTTGCGGAGGGATATGGTCTTGGTGAAAACCAGAGCAGAAAACAACACCACGAAATCACGGGGGGAAAGCTTTCCCGGGTGATGAGCCATGCCTCCAAGCTTTCTAGGGTGTTCCGTGAACATGGCGATCCATTTATGGAAGAGGAAGTAGACGAGGTCTACAACCTGCTCACCAAAGAAGTCATGAATGAAAAAGTGTCCAGCGACATCTTAGAGCGCGACGAGATCGGACAACAGATGTTCCAGCAATTTGCCACAGATCGTTTAGCTGAGGGAAAACTTTCTGTGTGGGACAAAATGACGAAAAGAAAACTTCGAACATTCAAGAGTTCGAATGCCACAACAGAAGTGAGATCGGGCGACAAGCTGATCAAAGTCAAAGAAGAGCGAGGATTGTTGCAGAGGTTCATCGTTATCTCACGGAGCCGACCAGAGCTCGACCTGAAAGAATGTATTGGCACCTATGAATTTGGCATCGTTCCACGTTCTTTATTTGCATCTGATGGATCCCTCTTGTTGGCATACGACAAGGCAAAAATCCTTCGTCAACTTGAGCATCTGGCTGAGCCTGAAGAGCAGGATGTACATGATCCACCAGGAGAACCTATTTCGACAGAAATCAATGAGCATCAAGACGCGGGAATTGCCGCTTTGAATGATGCAGCAGCACACGCTGGGGAAGAAACTAATGACCCATCAACTGACTATGAAATCTCAAGCCAAAATTTGCAGGAACCCTCTCAGATCAGCCAAAACCCAGACACAACCACAAGATCAGGAGTGATCAATGAAAACGAGACTACTTCTCGCCATAGAGTGATAATCATTGATGGCATGGCTCTTGTTAACGGGATCTCCAAAACAGAACAAATGATTACATGCAGTGACTTTGCTCAATCGTTCATTGAACGCCTCGAAAATATTGCCGTGCATTATGATGACGTGAGGTTGGTATTCGACCGATACATCGATAACTCACTGAAAGACAAAATGCGCCTAAAGAGGACAAAGGGGAAATCAACATACTATCACGTCAGGGATAGTACATTGATCCAGAAGATTTCACTCAAAGATTTCCTTTCCAATGTGAAGACCAAGGCAGAGCTTACAGAGTACTTGGCTGTGAAGTGTCTATCTTACAGCAAGGCTCATCCAAACAAGTTGAAGAAGTTCATGGTGACATCAGGAACTAAGACCACGGGCAACACTGAAGTTCCAGACAGTCTACTCACGCACAGCCAAGAAGAGGCCGATACACTCTTAATTCTGCATGCTCTCACAGTCGACAAAGATGCAGAAGTTATCATTGATTCGCCAGATACCGATATCTTCCTCCTACTGATTCAGAGATTTCACGATCTACCACCTGCTACGAGGTTTCTCACTGGGAAGGGAAAGTTGAGGAGGAGCATTGCAGTCCAACCTATTCATGGCATGCTAGGAGAGAAACGTGCGTCTGCAATACTTGGATTCCACGCATTCACGGGAAGTGACATGTCTGGAAGGTTCGCTGGCAGGAGCAAGGACTGGTGCTTTAAGGTCTTCATGACATGTGACAACAAGATATGGGAGGCTCTGGAGTCTTTGGGACAAACTGATCCGTCACCAGAAGTGTGTTCCCAGCTGGAACGCTTCGTCTGTCTGCTGTACAAGTCTAAAGTTCACACGAAAGTAAACGAGCTTCGCTGGTTCTTATTCTCCAACCGTGCTGCTGAGGGAGAGAGTCTTCCACCTACCACTGGTTCGCTAAAGTTACACGTTCAGCGAGCACATTATATCGCAATGATATGGAGAAAGGCAGCAGAAAGCCATCCGTCCCTTCCATCACCTGTCGAGTATGGTTGGCAGTTACTTTCGGATGATGGGGTTTATGCCCCAAGTCGATGCCTGAATCCTCCAGCCCCAGAAGCAATAATGAATCTCGTGAACTGTGGGTGCAAGAAAGGGTGTATGGGAAGATGTAGCTGTCGCAATAACAATATTCCTTGTACTGAAGTTTGTGGGTGTGTGGGTTACAGTTGTAACAACAAAGCAAACATCAATGAACCGCGTGTGATAGATATGGATGAGGATGAATGAGGCATTCGTTTATGTGATCGTTTATGTTCATTCATCGTTTATGTTTAGGTGTGTGTGTATGTGTGTGCGTGTGTGTGTGTGTGTGTGTGTGTGTGCGTGTGCGTGTGTGTGTATTCAAAATAAATGTTATCAGTGAAGATTGTTTATTGAATCGATTCTAATTGGGAAATTATACGATCCGATTTCACGACGGCCGTCTCCATTTTGGCTGGTATATTGCCCACTATTTTAATTTCCTTGCATTTTTCTGTAAAAACAATGGCAGATATGGCTTCCTTGGGTCTGAAAACATATAAAAGGACATATTATTCATGTTTATATGATATCTAGATACAAAGATATGCACAAAAGTGTATTTTCCAAATTTTATGGCGGCCATCTTGGATTTCTTCGAATTACTACCTATTAGACGTAAAAGAAAAAATGGAACCCTATTTTTTTTACATCTCTATAATATTCTGAAGCAGAATCCATTGCTAAATCAATTTTAACAAACAAAAAACACGAAATTACTAATCGCCCTAGACTATTTGTATACCCTGCAATTCCAAACCAAATTCCATTGTGTAAAATTGGATCTGTGGCTATAGCTGCGGAATAAGTAATTTATCGCCTAAGTACAAGTTTTGTGTGTAACTTCCGTTGGGATATGTGCATCATCCATTTATTGAATATTCCTATTTTATCGCATCACCATTTATATTATACCAACAAAAGTATCCGGCGTTGCCGGGTAACAATGAGTCACTTCCTCACGGGAATATAAATGAGGAGGGGAGGAGAGGAGGGAGGAAGAGGGGTGGAGAGGCGAGGAGAGGAGGGAGGGGAAGGGAAGGTAGTGGATTGGGAGGGGGAGAGAGAGGAGGGAGGGTAGAGGGGAGAGAGAGAAATTAGGGAGGAGAGAAGAAGGGAGGGTGAAAGGGGGTGGGGGGAGGAGGGGGCGAGGAGGGGTGGGGAGTAAGGAAAGGAGGGGGAGGAGCAGGGAGGCGAGAGAGAGAAGGGACGGCGGGTGGAGCAAGGAAACAGGGGGGGGGGGGGGGGGATAGAAGGAGAATGACTACATCTCACAAAAATGTTCGTCAATAAAAAAATGGGTACGTAAAACAAAAAGGGAGCTCTGTCTACTATAACGCCATGGCTTGCAAAAGCAGCCTGAATAGTGTTCACGGTGGTTCACCTCGTTAATAATATTCAAAAAGGGTGTTATAACACACCCAAACTTTCCCGGCCTTGTGACCAGTTAATTAAGTACCGTGAAATAGGGTGAATAGGGACACAAACTGAAAAAAAGTTCGGAAACTTTTTTCGCTGAAAATTGATAACCATACTGATTTGTTGATATTTGGGTGGAAAGTGTTCTCTTATTTTAAAAAAAAGCAACTTATAGTCCCTATTAACCCCATATATGGGTTAAATAGGAATAAATAGGATTTTTATGGCTGTCCCTATTCACCCCGTTTTACGGGTGAATAGGGACAGTCACTCATACAAAAAAATAATAATCAAGAAACAATCCTGAGTTTCCAACTTATTGCTAAATTGAAAGCTCAGATGGATGCACATAATATGCACCCATAATATAAACCACGGTGCCAATGAAAAACAATATGGGATAAAACGTTTCTCCAAACTGTCCCTATTTCTTGATTATTATTATTTTTGTATGAGTGACTGTCCCTATTCACCTGTAAAACGGGGTGAATAGGGACAGCCATAAAAATCCTATTTAGTCCTATTTAACCCATATATGGGGTTAATAGGGACTATAAGTTGCTTTTTAAAAAAAACAAGAGAACACTTTCAACCCAAATATCAACAAATCAGTATGGTTATCAATTTTCAGCGAAAACAGTTTCCGAAATTTTTTTCAGTTTGTGTCCCTATTCACCTTGCTGTCCCTATTCACCTTGCTGTCCCTATTCACCCCATTTCACGGTACACAGGCATTTTTCACTTCATTGGCAGAGGGTATTACAATTTACTTTTTTTTTTTTTACCTGGACAACGCTGAGGTTAAAGCATTCCACGTCCGGGAAAATTGGTCCTCCTTCCCTTCCTTCTCCCCATCCCCAAAACAGAGGAGCCTGTCAAAGTGTCAAAGCCTCTCCCAAAATATTCTATGCAGTATAACTCTCCCCTTCCTCTTACCCCTCCCTCTTCTTCCTCCCTCCACCCCTTCCATACCTTTCTCCTACAATCCTCTCCCCTCTTGGGAATTTCCCTGGGAAGCCCAGGGCCCCAGGTACTTCAGCTAGTTTGTATATAAACAATAAATCATCCGTTTATAATGCAATGATGTATTTGATTGCTCGACTATATGTACTTCACCCATTCTCCCTTCCCCTCCCCAACCAATTTATGTATATTGCTCGCTAAGTCTTTGTCCTTTATTTGAGGGAGGGTTTCAGTCTAGTTGAAGCTTTGATAATAATAGCATATGATGTTCTAGTAATGTGGTATTCATTTGTGGAGACAAAGTTCCGATGCGAACTTAATAGTGGAGGGAAGGGGTGTGGATGTGGGGGTTAGGGGGTCATTATGTGTTCAGTGGGTCGGGGAGGGATGCTTCTGTTCTGATTTTATGTTTTTGTATGTAATAAATAGATGGTTTCCTCTTCTTACTTAAAGGCTCTTTACATATCACAAAAACAAAAGGAGAGGGGGGACGACAAAAATTCCTCTCTTTTCATTTTTTTGATGTGCTTGTGGATAAGTAGGAGGATAAAGAAGTTGGGAGTGGAGTGCACGCGAGGGATGCTGAATCCCTTGGGAGAAACAGTTTAACAAAAGGCGTGTGCATGTTGTGTTTGTTTGTTTGTTTGTTGGTTTGTTGGTTTGTGTGGGTACAGAAAGTTTTACACTTACCTTTGAGCTGTCTAGACTGGGTTCGATTCCTGGCCCAACTGTAAACTATCGGATTGATGCTTCGCAGGCAGATTTTTACATATGCGAGTATGCCGTTATTTGCAAGGACATAAAGCCGAGTGTCCTATCTGCTAGTACTCACTGGTGGGTGTAATCAATCCTTCAGATGACAGAAATCGGTTTCGTTACACTTTCGTCGGAAATTAGCTCACCTTTGACCCCATGTTCTTGACACTTATTTATTAGTTTAAATGCACTATAGATATATTTTTAGAATGGAAAACATTTATTTCCTATAATTCGAAAGTTACTTGAATAGAAAATATGTATTTTTAATTCCATTTCAGTAATAATTCCCAGGATATAAAAATAATGCAAACCTTACTGTGAATTCTCCTCTCACACGTATTGGAGGGTCACATCACCCGCAATGGCCATGATGCGCATATCCCAATCCCATCGGAACACTCAAAACAGGTACTTAGGCTATAAATTTCTTATTCCCCAGCATTAGCCACAGATCCAATTATACACAATGGAATTTGATAAGTTATAGGAAATTATATGAAGCAGTTTTCAAACCATACAGCTTGGTGTCTTGTTAAATAGGATCAGAAATGTGGTCCCGGCAACATGACCCCACCGGAAGTAATCTTTTGTATCTCATAATCAAATTTGAATTTGTATGTGTAACCATCGCTAAATAATTTTTAACACTGTACAGGAATTTCGTGGGACGTCATCTGGAATATTTACCCCGCTCACGTAAAGCGAAAAGTGGGGTTAAGCAGTTGGTTAACTTTGTCTGTTTGTCAGTCAGTCTGTCTGTCTGTCTACATGCGTTCATTGGAGGTTTGATCATAATTGAAAGTTTCCTCTTTCTTTTTACACTTGTGCAATTTTAACTTTTTATCTTGTATTTGATGTATAATTTTGGACTACTTCTTTATTTGTTTTTGTCTGGTGGTGTATGGAGAGAGGCCCACAACTACAAATTGCTGTTCATATGGCTCTTGGTTCTCTGTGTGTATTAGGCTTATAGCTGTTGTTCGGTTTGTTTCTACAATTAGTGCCCCAAATTTTTAACATTACCCCAGAGTTTGTTCGATCCCGAGGAGTACTAAACCACCATTTTTTTCCTTTTTTTCTTCCTGCACTCCTCATTTCTGTATCAGTATCTTGGAGCTTGCTGGGCCTTTCGGAATGACATTTTGCAACAATAATGTGAATAGAACGTATGCAGGGTTGACATTTTGTTTTTACCTTGACCTAATTTTAAGGTCATAAACAATTAAAAACATTCTAACATTTTTCACCAAAAACTCAACTAACGTTTATCCGATCAGAACAAAATTGCCCTCTCAAGATGGCCTAGGGCAATGCGCATTTAGGCTTCATTTATATCATACCCCTCTGAGTTAAAGGTCAAGGTCTCACACCTCTAGGAGTACTAAACCACCAATTAGGTTTTCTCCATTTTTTCTGCCAATGTCTGAGCTGTACCTCAAATCCGGCTGGGACTTTTAGAATTATATTTTGCATCAATAATGGGAACAAAAAGTATGCAGGGTTGAAGTAGTTTTTTGACCTTGACCTAATTTTAAGGTCACGACCCAATCATAGACATTTAAACATTTTCATCACAAGTCGACTAAAGTTTATCTGACAGAATGAAATTGCCATCTCTACATAGCCTTGAGCAAGGCGCATTTACGCGTAATTTATATCGTACCCTTTCAGGTTAAAGGTCAAGGTCAAATGGCAGTCTGAAAAAAATAATACGTTTTTTATTTGTCATTGCTCAATTTTGCCAACGCTGAATCTCAAAGATTGATTGGCCTTCCTAGATGTTCTTACATCATAATAGTGTACCTGCACTGAAGTTGTGCACCTCATATTTGATTTGTGTACTTGACCTATTTTTTCGGATAGTGACCGAATTAACAAACTAGAATGGCACTCAGTATAGAGCATACCTCCGCCAGGTGAACAGTTTACGTTTTGTATCCCAGAGTAGACCAGAAAAACACAATACAGAATCACATTTAATCAAAATCATCCATCCGCAACTTTTTCAGATATCCTGCTGGGTATCGTTTTTGGCCTTATCTCCCAATGGTGAAGAATCACTTAAAAATTATACTAGCCGGATCCGGATCCGGATCTTCACCAAAATTGAATCGATTTTTCCTTGTCAGACACACAAGCTGTCCACCAGGTTTCGTCTAAATCCGTCCATAACTTTTTGAGATATCCTACTATATGTTGGTTTTAGCCCTATCTCTCAATGGTGAAGAATCACTTAAAAACTTAAACAAGAAAAAGAGCAATCAGAGATTGCAAACCCTCGCCAGGATGTATTTTCAGTGGTTTTTAAGGCTTTTGTGTTAAAACAAATATGGCAGCCGAACCACGTGACCGAAGACATCATTTCTTTCCCCAAACTAATTTATTCCTAGATTATGCTCAATAAATTTCATCTAGATCGGATGAAGTTTTGTACTTGTCGAATTATGACGTCATAATCAAGGCACCTATGACATCATCACTAACACATTTTATTCCCCATGGAGAGTTCTTTACAATGAGCCATGTCTCAATTTTTTCTATTCAGCGCTTTCCGAGATATAGAGGTGCAAAGTTTTTTCGATTTTTCCAAGACGGCGGCCGAACCACGTGACCTATGACGTCATAAGTATCATTAAAATTATACAGGTGGAGTTGCACCTATGGTGAAAATTTCCTGTCAATCGGACCAACGGTTGCAGAGAAAATCATATTTATTCTGTGCGGACAAACAAACAGACAAACAAACAGATGAAAAATCACTCATAGAGCGACACTTGGCAAAAGAGAACAAAGCAGAATGGCACTCAGTAGAGCATCCTTTTGACCTCACAAGTAATTGGTGGTTGCATTCAGTAAGCCGATATGTAAATCCTATTCAAATTTCAAGTCAATCGGATGAAAATTGAGGATTTTAGAAATTTGAAAAAAGGGGGTTGACCTTTGGCCTATGTTGACCTTTTGGCCTATGCTGATCTCAAAAATAGTTTGTGGTTGAATTAAATTAGCTGATATGTAAATGCTCTTCAAATTTCAAGTCAATTGGATGAAAATTGAGGATTTTAGATATTTGAAAAAAAAGTGGTCGACCCTTGGCCTATGTTGACCTTTTGACCTTTTGACCCCAAAAATATATAGGATTTTGTCGGACCACGAACTACACCATTTGGTGAAGTTTCGTGAAGATCGGTATAAAATTGTTACCTGTAGGCGAGTATAAGTGAGCTAACAGACAAACACACAAACACGTGTACACACACAAACCGGAGTGATCAACATACTTGCAAAAAAAAATTGTTTTTTTTTGGCCAAGTAACAAACAGACAAACAAACGGACTCAACTGCAATACCCTGTCCTCTGGCGAGGGTAATAATTCTCAAATCCGAATGCATATTCAGATCTTCACCAAAATCGAATGGAATCGTCCTTGTCACACACACAACCTGTCCACAAAGTTTCATCCAAATCTGTCCACAACTTTTTGAGATATCGTGCTCTATATTGTTTTTGGCCCTATCTCCCAATGGTGAAGAATCACTTTAGAATTTTAAAAAATCCTCACATCCGGATCTTCACCAAAATCTAATCATTTCGTCATTGTGACATACCCAACCCCTCCATCAAATTTTGGCCGAATCAGTCAACAACTTTTTGAGATATCTTGTTCACAAACAGGCAGACAAGGGTGAAAACAGAACCTACATCCACCTATGGTGGCAGAGGCAACAACATGTAAAACAATAAAATATCAACGAGGGGGCGTGGGTGTTGGGGAGGGGGTAAGGGGACAAGCACATTCCAGGTAGCTATTGGTAAAGAAAGTAGGTTTGAGATTGTTTAGTAGGAGGATCAATAATTTATAAATCAAAAGAGGTAGTTTTAACAAGGTATGGAGTTTATCGAGGCGTCATCTAAAAGTTTTACCCGTGCACGTAAAGCAAAAAGCAGGGTTAAACAATTGGTTCACTTTGTCTGTCTGTCTGTCTACAAAGCTCAGGTTATGATCGAGGAACAACTTCATTCTAATTGCATTTTATATTTTGAATACTGTAGAATATAAATCTGAGCATTAATCGGAACATGAAGCTGCACATCAGCAGTACTTTGGCTCTGAATTCATCCCGATCGTGCATGCGCAGAGAGGAGTGATAACTTTTCCTCTGTCTGTCTGCCTGGCATTCAAACAAGATATAAAATCATTTCAAACAGGAAACTTACTGTTTCTAGCAACGTCATAAAGGACACAAACGACAGGCACGAAGAACTAATATAACGTGTAACGTGTAATGTAAGGTGGTGTAAAGGACGCTGCGTCAACGGTGATAAAATTCCCAAATTTTTTTTCTACAACCTTCAAAATCTTATTTTATTTCAATTTAACTATATGCTGTACACTGAAGAACACAAATTGACTTTTTGCCACTTTCAAAACCCTTCCGTTTAGTCGTACTTGGACAAAATATTACGGCATTTTATGTCATCACGACCAATCAAATTTGCCGCTTTCAGACCCCGTCCATGTTCTTGTTTCTCAAGACTGCGTTTCTCAAAATGTTCTATGAACACACTAGTATGTACAGTTTTAGTCACCACATCTGAGGAAGAATATATAGCTGCCATTGAAACGATTTCAGTGTAGAGTTACTAGATTAATTCCGGGCCTACCCAGACTAAGCTACGAGGGTGGCTGAAGGAGACAGGATTTTACACATTAGAAAGGAAACGATTACCGAGGTATCTGATAGAGATATTCAAAATAATGAAAGGTCTAGTCAAAATAAAATAAAATGGTTTTCAGAAAAATGAACAGTGATAGGACCAGAGGTAACAGCCAGGGACTAACGAAGATGAGTTTGAAGACAATAGTAAATTAAAGCAAGGTTCTTTCACTCAGTGAGTGGTTAATGGAGGGGATAGTCTCCCTTAAATGTAGAGGTAGGAGAAACAATAGATATATTTAAACTGAAATTATATAGGTACCTATATCATCAGGGGTAGAGCGGTAGGTACATCAGGGGTAGGGCATCAGGGGTAGAGCGGTAGGTACATCAGGGGTAGAGCATCAGGGGTAGAGCGGTAGGTACATCAGGGGTAGAGCATCAGGGGTAGAGATGTTGGCATAGGACTTAAAATGGTTATTTCAAACAGCCCCTCTCATGATGTTCCAACATGCCCAATCACACAAGTTTTACTTGCTGGTGTTTCCATTCTCGGACTGGCCCAGGTAAATAGACAGGCGTTAGAGAGTAAAATGTGGTTTCATTCATTATTTATTGGGTTCGTTCCTGGGATCACAGCTGAGCACCTGATAGAGTGCCCCCTGAGGGTTAAAGCTGGAATTTGGCCTGGGTACCAATGTTAGACTCTCCACACCACCCTCCCAAACTACACACACACACACACACACACACACACACACACACACACACACACACACACACACACACACACACACACACACACACACACACACACTTAGTTTTGCTCTTTGTGATAAGCGTTCCCCACGGCCTTCTTCTTGACATGTTTAGTGTAAATAGGCCTTGATTTTCATCTATTTGATTCATTATTTGAAAACATATCTGTCTTGTCGTGCTCACTTCATGTGGTTGTGCCAATAAGTCGAACACACAGTTATGACCTAAATTTCGTTTTTAAGGATTTCTGTAAGGTTCCACTCTCGTTTGGTTATTTTTAATCCCTTCATATTTTCAAATTATTTTCATCTTCTCGAATTCTACCTTAACGTCCTCCACCGAAGGTGGCCGGCCATAGATTGTGTTTTAACCCTCTTTGTCTATCTGTGAGCAGGATATCTCAAAAAGTTGTGGACGGATTTGGACGGAACTTGGTGGAGAGGTTTGGTGTTTGACAAGGTCGAATCGATTCGATTTTGGTGAAGATACAGATCCAGATCCTGGAGATTTTAAAAGTGATTTTTTACCATTGAGAAATGAGGAAAAACTGTGGAGCGCAAACCTCCGCCAGGCTGAACAGTTTACGTTTTGTATCCCACTGATAGGCCGGATCTGGATTCGGACCTGAACTAAAATCTAATCAGTTTGTTCTTCTCACCGACCCAACTCATCCACAAAGTTTTGTCAGAACTCATCCACAACTTTTTGTCATAAACCATCCACAACTGTATGTTACTCATCTATCTAAAATTTAGTGGAATGAAAGTTTTGTGCAGTGAATGAGTCGTATTCATGCATAGAAAATTATCTTATTGGGCCCGATATGTTCTACTGGATCAGGCATTGCGTGGCCCAGGTATGCACTCCACCGAGTGCGCTTCTAGTATCATAGTATTATGATTTCCCAGTGAAGAGGGTTTTATTATGACCTTGAAGACGAACTAGCTCCACCACCAAAGGTGGATGGAGGTTGTGTTTTCACACCTGTCTGTCTGTCTGTTTGTTTGTCCGTTTGTGAAGAAAATATCTGAAAAGTTTGTGGACGGATTCGGACAAATTTGGCAGAGATGTGGCGAATGTGACAAGGACAAAGTGATTAGATTTTGGTGAAGATCCGGATTCGGATCCAGCGACTAGAATTTTTAAAGTGTTTCTTCACCATTGGGAGATGGGGACAAAAACGATTCATAGCAGGATATCTCAAAAAGTTGCAGGTTGTGTGTGTGACAAGGAAGAATCGATTCAATTTTGGTGAAGACCCGGATCCGGATCCAGCTAGTAGAATTTTAAAGTGATTCTTCACCATTGAGTGATATGGCCAACAAGGCGGAGGTATGCTCTCTACTGAGTGCCGTATTTATTACAACTGTTTTTCAATACACCGAATAACTAGTGAGTAGGAATTGTAATTATCATATATACAGACTTGGCATTTAATATGGAATATTTTTTTTGTGGGGGTGAACTTACTTTTCAAGATGACTTAAAACCAAAAGTTCATTGGAATTATGTTGAAATTATTCTAGATTTTGTTAATGTGACCTTTAAAAGAAACAAAAACCATATTTGACATTTCGAAGCAAATCAATTGATCCTTGAAAGTGATGTAAACTGATATCGAACTCAATTCACGGACAGCACTGTGTTAAACCAAAAGTTAAATTATGACTGGGATTACGGACAGTAAAATTACAGTTCAGTACTTCGTGTAACCCCCACGAGCATTCAGGAGAGCACGTACACATCGAGGCATGCTGCTCACGAGATTTGACAAGGTTTGGACAGCAATCGCTTGCCATGCAGTGACAATAGCCTGCTGCAATTTACGCACAGAGGTGGGATGCTGGTCCAAGTTGTCGATTTGACGCGTTAATTCTGCCAACACGTTCTCTATCGGATTCATATCCGGAGACATGGCAAGCCACTCCATATGCTCAACACCACGGTCAGTAAGAAAGTGTTGGATCATGCGAGCACGATGAGGCCGTGCATTGTCATCTTGGAACACAAAGTTTCCTCGAAAGGCTGCACAAGCAAAGGGAAGCAATGTTTCTTCCAGAATGGCCCTGTACTTGAACTGGTTCAGGTTTCCATTCAGAACAACCAGGTCAGTTTTTCCCCCTGCATGAAAAGCAGCCCAAACGGTCACCCCACCACCTCCAGCTTGGACTCTTGGCACTATACAATCTTCATTGTGGGCTTCATGCACTTGTCTGCACACTCGGACGTGGCCATCTTGACGATAGACCAGAAATCTAGACTCGTCACTGAAGGTCACGTGATTCCAGTGTCCTGGCTGCCATTGACGGTGCCTTCTGGCTCACTGCAATCGGCGCTGGCTGTGTTGTCTGGTCAGGCGTGGCTTTCTCAGGGGACGCCTGCCACGATAGCCTGCTTGAACCAGTCGTTGGTTTACTAGCCTTCTGGATACAGGCACATTTGTCAGTTGCTGTCATTCAGCCCTAGGCCGATTAGCTGACTTGGGACAGCCATTGCAGACTATCCGGTGCAGCTGGCGATCATCTCTCCTTGTGGTTCTGCGTGGACGTCCTGGCCTCGGTATTGGAGTAGGGACACCCCTCTGAGCATTTCGTTTCAGGATCTTTGACACCTGACCTTGAGTGATGCCATACTGCCGAGCAATAGCACGCTGTTTCATGCCAGAATTTCGTAAAGCCACCACTCCATGCCAAGCAGCATTGTCAAGTTGACGGACCATCTCCAGAGGAAGCGGCAATAACTTTTGTAGACGTGCAGCACTTGTTTTCCACTAATACAGAACGCAACAACCCTTATATACCTGATTGTGAAGCCAGTCGTCAAATGTAACTGTCCTTACATTTTGTCACGCCACCTGTGATATAATCCTGTTATTGACTTTTGCTGCGAAAAACAATCAGTGACATGATTCTTTCAACAAAGACATCACCGAAGGGTAAAAGAAACTCACCAGATTGATATACTGAGTTCAGAAAGTAAACCCAAGTCAAGAAAAAAAAAATTCCATATTAAATGCCAAGTCTGTATATCTATATATATATATATATATATATATTGTTGCGAATATGGAATTTGGCCTCCATATCCGCTTGTAAATATTCCCCTATTTTCTCCAATACTCCCCAACTTTCCCCAGTCCCCCATTCCCTAGTCCCATTGCATGTAAATAACAATCAGTAGAGCCGACCTTCCCCTTATTCCCCCATTAAATGTCGTGCCCAGGTCCACCGCACCACACGTAGACAACTTTCGGACATCTTCCTAGTTATTCTTAATCTATGTCAGTTAAGGCCTCGTTTCCATTAATTATGACTCTTCGTTGCACCAGAATGTGATTATATGGCACCAGTAGTGAGTTTAGGACCTTTCCCATACCTCCTTCCATCTTCTTCCCCAACAATTACAACAACAACAGAGGAGATGGCGGCGGAGCGGGGGAGGATGCGTCCTCACACCGGCTCGATTAGCGCCATAGACCATGCGCTCCACGGGGTTACCACGAAGGGGCTCCTTGTCAGCTCCTCGTCAAGGGCGGAGCCTGGTAAACCCCCGCACGCACCCAATGAGAAGCAACGTGCCGATTCCACGAGGCGGAGCTAACGAGCCGAGGGCGTGTCACTCCCCGCCGGATATACGCGGCCACGGGCCGGATGTGACGAGAGATTCGCCCCCAGCTGGAAAAAGACGGACCTGCGAGCGCTGAAACAGATGCGCCTGAGTTTGGAGAGGCCTGCGAAAGAACGTCACCTCTGAGCGCTGCGACGAGACCTCCCCGCATCTCTGGACCGAACCGTGTACCCTGCTTTGAGCCAAGAGTGCACCTTGAGCCATCGCTATCTGCCTTTCCTAGCCATCAAACCCCGTGTGAGTCAGCGTTGTCCCGTTTATCTGTCGTCTGTCTAGGGTTAATATAAGAGTGTGTCTAAGTGCCTGTCTTTCTATGCTGTCCCTCTTGTAGTTGTAATCTAACCTTCCGCCTTAATATAACCTCCTCCGGAGGTCTTCAGAACTGAACCCCTGGTGTCGTATTGTGTCATTATAACCCAGCCGGGTGTCTTCTTTTTCTTATTGAGCCAGCGTAGCGCGACTTCGTCAACGTCGAGTATAGTCGGGTAATTTGTGCGGACACGACGGCCATTCCGCTCGGCCCACCTTAACATCAAAGTCGTGTCTGTAACAATATATATATATATATATATATATATATATATATATATATATATATATATATATATATACATACATACATACATACATACATACATACATACATACATACATACATACATACATACATATATATATATATATATACATACATACATACATACATACATATATATATATATATATATATATATATATATATATATATATATATATATATATATATATATATATATATATATATATATATATATATATATAGCGGGCCACGTGAAAAGGGGAAAAGGGGGCTTATGGGTGTTCCTTGGGTAAACTGACTTTTCATCGTTTTCTGACCACCGGTAAAGCCCCCTTTTTACGTGGCGTGCCATATATATATATATATATATATATATATATATATATATATATATACATATATAGTATATACTGTATATACTGTATATACTGTATATTCATATAGGCTTAGTTGCCAATTCTCCTTGTAGATGATGACTACAATAACAAATATCATGAAACATTTCCATTTTGTAGTCCACTGTATAATTTAAATAAACATAAATGCAAATTTCGCAAGTGGAAAAATTAAGTACACCCCGACATTTTTCACTACTTCAAATACCTAAAATTAGAATCAGGTGCACCATCTCAGGTGCAAATGATTAGAACATCATTAGAGAGGATCTTGGAGGAACCTGTCTTATTTAAACCTCAGACATTTAGTTTGGTTTGCTCTTTGTTGTTGAAGTGTGCGGCGTCACCATGCCTAGATCAAAAGAGCTCTCTGAGGCCTTCAGAAGGAAGGTCATAGATGCCTACGAGCCTGGGAAGGGTTTTAAAAAGATCTCCAAACAATTTGAAATCAATCATTCAACTGTCCGGAAGATCATCTACAAGTGGAGAAGATTCCAAACAACTGCCAACTTGTTCAGGCCAGGCCGCCCCAGCAAGTTCAGCCCGAGAGCAGACCGCAAGATGCTGAAAGAAGTCTCTAAGAACCCCAGAATGTCATCATGGGACCTACAGGTTGCTCTTGCCACTATTGATGGCAAAGTGCAAGAGTCTACCATTAGAAAGAGGCTGCACAAATTTGATGTGCATGGGAGGTGTGCCAGGAGGAAACCTTTGCTTTCCAGAAAGAACATCAGGGCAAGACTAAAGTTTGCCAATGAACACCTCGGCAAAGACCAGCACTTCTGGAACAATGTGCTCTGGACAGATGAGTCAAAGGTAGAGCTATTTGGCCACAGTACCAGAAGACATGTTTGGCGAAAACCAAAGACAGCATTTGACCACAAGAACCTGATACCAACTGTAAAGCATGGTGGTGGAAATATTATGGTTTGGGGCAGCTTTGCTGCATCAGGGCCTGGGCAGCTCACCATCATAGAATCCACTATGAATTCTTCATTGTACGAGAGGGTGCTTGAGGATAATTTGAGGCCATCTGTCAGAAAATTGAAGCTCAACCGAGGGTGGACCTTGTAACATGACAATGACCCTAAACATACCAGTAAATCCACCAAGGAATGGCTGAAAAGAAAGAAATGGAGGGTTCTGGAATGGCCAAGTCAAAGCCCGGATCGAAATCCCATCGAGATGTTGTGGGGGTATTTGAAACGAGCTGTGCATGCAAGAAACCCCTCAAACATCGCACAGCTGAAAGAATCCTGCATGGAGGAGTGGGCAAAAATTTCTCCCAGTCGATGTCAGAGACTGGTAGACAGTTATAAGAAACGTCTACTTGAGGTTGTTTCTGCCAAAGGGGGCAATACCACCTATTAGAGCCAAGGGTGTACTTACTTTTTCCACCTTCGAAATTTGCATTGATGTTTATTTAAATTATACAATGGACTACAAAATGTAAATGTTTCATGATATTTGTTATATTATATCACCTTTATCTGTCAATATTGTTGAAATGAAGATCAAATAGCTGTATGTTGAAATATGTTGAAAAAGTCAAAACTTTACATCCCATGGTACTTACTTTTTCACGTGACTGTATATATATATATATAAGTTCAAAACACACCTGGTCACAAGTGTGCCGCACTGACCGGGTCCTCAGTCGAGGTCCTCAGCATCATCCCGTTTCGGCCCTTCAACCTCGATACGGTCAGCTGAGGTGGGCCAGCAGGGGCACATCCACATCCACATGCAGCAACTGCATCTGGATGCGTACATACCCCCACCCCCAGCCAGTGCGAACAACAACAACAACGACAACGACAACAACAACAACACCTCCACATCCAGAATCCACAGCACCAAACAAACATGGTGGAACACTCAAACACCCACCTTTATACCCTTCACCACTCACCAACAAAACTTTACCTTTATCACTTTATCACAATTCTATATACTGTATATATATATAAAGTATTGACTTGCAGTTGAGATTAAAATCAAATGAATCCATCTTGAGTTCTCCAACCTTTAATGAGGAAAAGAAACAACTGCTCGACATTTTGATCAGCAACACGGACAAACGTGCATCCACTGACCTTTCTCAAGAGTAAAGAAAACAATTCTATACCCTCCCTTATATAAGTGAAAGGGGGGGGGGGGGGGTTGGGGACATCAAAAACACCAATCAATACCATTCTGGAACAACTCGTGCCATTCCAATTTAAACTGTAAATCAAAATAAAAACCGTTGAACCAACTGAAACCACACATTGGGGCGTTATATTAAAACCACCGTTAAATCACACGTTGAATCAAACAAAATGTAACATAATTCAAATATATCGATGAAAAACAAACAAACATGATTATTTGTTAAAGTGATGGTGGTAACTTAGACGAATTAAGCTAAACTGATATATCGCAAACCTAAAGTAAGAATGTATACTGTTACATATTTAGGTGAATGTATGTAAATTACCATTCAGGTTGCTTATCCGTGTGTATTATATTAAGGGTTGTTGTGATGGGAGGGTCAGGAGCCCTTCGGAACCAGTGGCCGGAAACGGAAGTGGCCGGAAACGGAAGAAGAAAAAGACACGAGGAGAGAAAAGGACGGTGCTTCTTCTTCCTCGCCCCGCGACGACGAGAAGGTGGAATCGACCTTACGCTGCGCGGAAAACGCGCCGTTGCGAAACGTCTGGCGAGAGGAGTTACCTGGGCGGTAAATACCTTTTGACACGTCCAGTCACCGTGAGTTCGTGCACGAAACCAAGCGTCCGGGACAGTTTGCCCCGTCTACAAAGACGCGTACGGGTCCGCACGTTGGGCCTCGCTCGCGTCGGAAGCCGCGCTGGGTTTTTGCCCATCTACAAGGACGCGTAAGGGTCGCACTTGGGGCCTCGCGCACGTTGGACGCCGCGCTGGGTTTGCCCCGTGGCTTGGCAAGGAGGTGCGCTGCAGCCGCGGCCCCAGTCCGAGACGGCACGTTTAGAGCACGTCCGCCCGGGGCTCGTTCAACCGCCCGTGTGCGGAGAGGAGAGACATTGACCACGGAGGGAGTCAGGAGTGGGGCTCACGTGAGGAATGTATAAGATTAAGATGGCCATCTTAGAGTTTGTGTAGATGAGTTCACATGGTTGTAATATTGATTGTGCATTGTTGATGGTTGTTGATTGCTCAGTGAATATATTATTGATTATTCCGGATCCTTGGTGTGGGGTTTCTTCTTGACCGGAATTCATATTGATTGCGTTACGAAAGCGTATAAACCATATATCTTTCTGGCGGGGTCCCTCCCACGGTCCGGGGGTCACCAAGACCAGGTAGTTACCGGGAGGACCACGTAACAGAATTGGGGGCTCGTCCGGGATCTAAAAGTGTATAAAATAATAAAATAATAATATTTTTGGTAATTAAAATTTATTAATTAATTATTAATTGGTAATATTTTTTTTTGAGAAATTGGGGAAAGTCTTGGGGTGAAGGTTAACAGGTGTTAACGATAGGCACCATGGCGTTTGTGGCACAGAACTTTGGGGTAACCCCGAGTGAGGCACAGTTCCGAGCGTTGCTAAAGTCGGATCTCTTGAAATTGGCCAAACATTTTAACTTGGAGGTCCGAACTAATTTGAGGAAGGCAGAGTTGCAGGCCACGGTGATACAATCTATGGTGGGATTAGGAACATGGGACGAGTTAGCCTGGGAGTGGCTACCCGAAGAACCAGAAGACGTGGAGCTCCGGAAACTGGAGTTGCAATTACGGAGCCAGGAACGGATCAAAGAAGAAGAAAGGAAAGCAGAAAAGGAAAGAGCAGAAGAAGAAAGGAAAGCAGAAAAGGAAAGAGCAGAAGAAGAAAGGAAAGCAGAAAAGGAAAGAGCAGAAGAAGAAAGGAAAGCAGAAAAGGAAAGAGCAGAAGAAGAAAGGAAAGCAGAGGAGAGGAGAGAAGAGAAACAAGCAGAGGAAAGGAGAGTGGAAAGAGAACTCCAGGAAAGAAGAGAAAAGGAACAAGCAGAGGAAAGGAGAGCTGCAAGGGACCTCGAAGCAGAGGAGAGAAAAGCGGAAAGGGAATTAAAGGAACGTGACATGCAGCTTCAGCAAGAAATCAAATTCAAGGAGCTGGAGTTAATGAGAGAACGGGGAGAGGCACCACCCTTGCTGACGGGGTCGACACCTAACCAGAAAACCTGGGATGTGGGCAGACATGTGAGGCTGGTTCCACCGTTCAGTGAAAAAGAAGTCGCGAAATTTTTTCCACACTTTGAGAAAGTGGCTCGACAATTAAACTGGCCGGAGGAGGCATGGACCATACTCGTGCAAAGTGTGCTGGTGGGGAAAGCTCAGGAAATTTATTCGGCGCTACCAATGGACCAATGTGCAGATTATGAGGTACTGAAGAAGCACATCCTCAAGGCCTATGAGTTGGTTCCGGAAGCTTACAGGCAAAAATTCAGGAATGCCAGGAAGAGGGAGAGTGAGACCCATGTGGAGTTTGCCAGAGTGAAAGAAAACATGTTTGATCGGTGGTGTGAGTCAAAAGGAGTCGGGAAGGACTTCGAGACATTGCGGGACTTGATCCTGGTGGAGGAATTCCAGCAGTGTGTCCACGAGGACATCAAAGTGTACCTGCAGGAAAAGAAGGTACCAAAGTTGTGGGACGCAGCCACCATGGCAGATGATTATGCCTTAACCCACCGAATAGGGGTCCACGAACCTAACTCCTCGCCTAGATCTCCGCAGGGGAGGTGGGGAACAGCAGGTGCGGAGAACGACCATACATGGCGGCGGCCTCGAGATGATTATGGGGACAACTATGATACCCCACCGGTTCGAAATCAGAGGGATGCGGGCCCAAGACAAACTTATAGTTCGGGGGGCCTGAGGCAGACCCCGAGTTTTTCCTCCGGGCCTACTTGCGCGTTTTGCAAAAAACCTGGACACTTGATGTCCAGTTGTTACCTCATGAAAAGGGACAACCCAGAGCGGAGTCCGACTATTACAACTCCGAATGCGATGGCTAGCGTAAGAAATCGCCATCAAGAGGGTTACCAACCATTTATTTCCGAGGGGTTTGTGTCACTGGATGGAGCCTCGACTAACCGGAGACCGGTTAGGATATTGAGAGACACAGGGGCCCATCAATCTTTAATGCTTGAAGGCATTTTGCCATGGTCCGAGGAGACGGCAACGGGGGATAGTGTTCGTTTACAGGGGATCGGGGGCGGTGTTAGTGCTCCCCTTCAGGTCATCCAGTTGGAGTCCGATTTGGTGTCAGGACCGGTCACCGTCGGTTTACAAGCCACGTTTCCTGTAGAGGGTGTATCTGTGGTTCTCGGGAATGATTTGGCCGGGGGTCAAGTTTATGGTAACCTGAGGGTTGATAAAGAGCCCAGCAGGGAAAATAACACCACACCAGCTCGGGATGGTGACAAAAGTGCCAAGTTATTTGTAGGGGGACTGAACTTCAAAACAGAGGAAGAAGTTCTGACCTCTGTCTTCAACAGATATGGGCCGCTGGTGGAAGTGCGGTTGGTAAGAGACTGGGAAACGCAACAGTCAAGAGGGTTCGGCTTTGTCACGTTTGCCAGCACAAAAGACGCCAGAGAGGCAGAGAAGAATTGGAATGGCAAGGA
The DNA here is from genome assembly GCF_964187855.1 of Myxine glutinosa. Lineage (NCBI taxonomy): Eukaryota > Metazoa > Chordata > Myxini > Myxiniformes > Myxinidae > Myxine > Myxine glutinosa. Next base: position 91,515,055 of record NC_136268.1, read on the forward strand.
TTTGGAGGGTCGGACCATAACAGTAGGGAAGGCATTTCGTAGGCGTCGAGAGGTCTACAGGAGAGGACAACTGGGCGGTAGTTTTGGTGGTGGCCGCAGTCAATATTATTATGGAGGCTCCCTGAGTTACGGCCGCTCCCGAAGGAAGAATTGGCAAAGTAGTGGCCGAGAAGAAGACCGGTATTCAGGGGACTACAGGGACCAGTGGTCCCACCCTAATTATTAGGGACGTTCTGAGAAGTTGAAGCACTGAAGGCGGCGGAGCCGCCGAGCCAAGATTCCTCCACGAATTAACCGTGAACGCCGTTCCTAAAGGCGTCCATGTAGTGAACTTTCCTGCACGGACTAACCGTGAACTCCACGTTCCTCAAGGCGCCCATGTAGAGAACTTTCCTGCACGGACTAACCGTGAACTCCACGTTCCTCAAGGCGCCCATGTAGAGAACTTTCCTGCACGGACTAACCGTGAACTCCGCGTTCCTAAAGGCATCCATGTAGTGAATACTCGGCTTGGCCTCCCGGAAAAGTGCTATCGAGTGGCTTAACTGGCTTTATTTTTAAGTGATAACTGTGCCCGGGGGGAACTGATAATGTGGGGGGGTTGAGTGATCTGGTTTGTTTCTCCAAATTGGCCGGCAAAGAAAGTTTTCGCTGGGTTCAAACTTTCTTTCTTGAAGGGGGGGAGTGTTACATATTTAGGTGAATGTATGTAAATTACCATTCAGGTTGCTTATCCGTGTGTATTATATTAAGGGTTGTTGTGATGGGAGGGTCAGGAGCCCTTCGGAACCAGTGGCCGGAAACGGAAGTGGCCGGAAACGGAAGAAGAAAAAGACACGAGGAGAGAAAAGGACGGTGCTTCTTCTTCCTCGCCCCGCGACGACGAGAAGGTGGAATCGACCTTACGCTGCGCGGAAAACGCGCCGTTGCGAAACGTCTGGCGAGAGGAGTTACCTGGGCGGTAAATACCTTTTGACACGTCCAGTCACCGTGAGTTCGTGCACGAAACCAAGCGTCCGGGACAGTTTGCCCCGTCTACAAAGACGCGTACGGGTCCGCACGTTGGGCCTCGCTCGCGTCGGAAGCCGCGCTGGGTTTTTGCCCATCTACAAGGACGCGTAAGGGTCGCACTTGGGGCCTCGCGCACGTTGGACGCCGCGCTGGGTTTGCCCCGTGGCTTGGCAAGGAGGTGCGCTGCAGCCGCGGCCCCAGTCCGAGACGGCACGTTTAGAGCACGTCCGCCCGGGGCTCGTTCAACCGCCCGTGTGCGGAGAGGAGAGACATTGACCACGGAGGGAGTCAGGAGTGGGGCTCACGTGAGGAATGTATAAGATTAAGATGGCCATCTTAGAGTTTGTGTAGATGAGTTCACATGGTTGTAATATTGATTGTGCATTGTTGATGGTTGTTGATTGCTCAGTGAATATATTATTGATTATTCCGGATCCTTGGTGTGGGGTTTCTTCTTGACCGGAATTCATATTGATTGCGTTACGAAAGCGTATAAACCATATATCTTTCTGGCGGGGTCCCTCCCACGGTCCGGGGGTCACCAAGACCAGGTAGTTACCGGGAGGACCACGTAACAATACCCAAGTGACCGCAAACCGAGGCAATAACTTATATGCTTGGTGACGCAATTTCTCTGGTACGTTTCTGCAAGAGAGGCCCAAACGCTAGTGGTAAGTCAAGCGCTTCCTCTGTGAGAGACACAACAGACTCCTCCACGTGCCATGCCTCCAAAATCCTCCTTCTTCGTTTACTGGGGGTTGCACCCAAAATGCTGGCATTATCCCATAGGGGAACATGGTCTGAAAATAGAGGTCTACCTTCAGACCATGTTTGGCAACATGGTCTACCATGTTTGGCAATGGCGGATCTCTTCGGAAAGTTGCACTCGAAAGCCTTGCAATACTCATTGATTGATGCTCATTGAGACAACGGGTCAATTTGGACGTATAGATATAGATATGTATGTATATTATTGTGCAGTGTCTGTCCTGTCTTATCACTGAACTACTCCTTAAAACTTTAGTGAAATTGTACCAAACTTCCGATATGCACCTACCCCTCCTGCGTGTATTTGCTAGGGGTTTCCTTTTTGAATTTTTTTTATTTCTTCAACATAAATTGCTTATCAAAATGTTAAATCACGAGTATTACAAATCAATTTGTGTAAAATATTTGTTTGTATTATGATTGGTGTAAATCATGACAACACAGCAGCCCAGGTACAGTCATTATCCTCAGTTAAAACAAGCCCGTTCCTCTGTAATGACTGCACATCGGATTTTTATGTGAAAAAAAAATAATATTTTTTCACATAAAACGGCTTTTTTGCGCGCAAAAAATTATTTTGCTATTTTCGGAGAAAAAAAATATTTCGCCCTTTTTCGGGAAAAATAAAATGACCTTTTTGGTCGAAAATGTCTGGCAACGCTAAAAAAAATTAGGGAATTTTTCGAAATTTTAAACTGCGATCGAAATTTTTAACTGCGATCGATCTCAAAAACAAAACGTTGCGTCCACTTGCGTGCGTTGCGTCCCCAGCGTGTACAGCAGTGAGGCGGTGTACTACAGTGAGAGAGTGTACACAAAGTGTGAACAAGTCTCCTTTCAAGATGAGTGCTGCTCTTCGTGACAAGTGGCTGAAGGAATTCAACGCTGGCGGCGATGGGGCCACCTTCAAGTACGTGTCGAGTGACACGGCTTTCTGTCGAGCTTGTGAAAAGACTTTCCGGGCGAAGCAGAAGTCTGAGCTGGCCCAACATGTCCGAGGAGACCGCCACAAGAGCAACTTGGCCTTGAAGAAGAAGAGGACGGTCACGCAAGCCACCATGGAGGACTTTGGTGGCGGAAAGAGGCACAAGTGCGACGTCGTGGCTCAGGAGCTGTGCCAGGCCATGCTGGCCGCTGGCATCCCATGGTCGAAATTGGAAAACCCTGCCCTCCGGTCGTTCCTGGAGAAGCACATCACTCTCCAAATCCCCGATGAAAGCTGGATTCGAAAGCACTACCTCGACAAGTGCTACGACGAGGCCTTGGCGGGGATCCGTGCCGACCTTGGACAGCAGCCCATCTGGCTGTCCGTCGACGAGACGACCGATTCAGCAGGTCGATATGTGGCCAACATCATCGCGGGACGCTTGTCCAAGGAGGGGTACTTTCGTCCCCACCTCGTCCAGTGCATGTTTCTGGAGAAGACCAACTCCGGGGAGATCGTGTGCGCAGTCAATGACACGCTGCGCTATCTTTGGCCTGATTTCAAGCCGGAGTGCCTCAAGGTCCTCGTCAGCGACGCCGCGGCCTATATGATCAAGGCCGGCCATGCCCTGAAGGAACTCTTCCCGGACTTGCTGCATGTGACATGTCAAGGACATGTCAAGGACATTGTGGACCAGCTGAACGATGACGACGCGATGGCAATCCGGAGTGCCAAGGACCTGTTCGGAAAGGCGGACATCAAGCTCAGTTTGGTCTTCTTAAATGCCCACGTGTCGTTCATCCCGAAGATCCTTAAGCAGCTGGAGGAGGCCGGCATGGAGCTGGCCAAGGCCTTCCAGCTCCTTGATCAGGCCAAGGAGGAGCTCGAAAAGATCCGAGGCTGCCGTAAGGAGATCCTGCTCACCAAGTTCAAGGCGGTGCTGCAGCGCAATCACGACGTTGGTGTGCTGAGGACAGTGGCTTTGATCCTGGGTGGAGATCAGCACGGATCTGAGGTTGGTGTGCCGGCTGGAGTCAAGCTTGCCGACATCCCCCTCTTGAGGTACTGCCCCATCGTCAGCGTCGACGTGGAAAGGTCCTTCTCCGTCCACAGAAACGTCCTCACTGACCGCCGACACCGCCTCACCAAGGAGAACATTACCAAGATAATGATTTCAAACACCTACTTTAACCGTTCCTAAAAGGGTCTTGTCAATTTCTTCTAGTCCTCTACTTATCAAACAATGCGGTTGCAATAAAGGTACCTGAACGTCATTTTTTACCTGTTTACTAGACCAGAGTGCTTAATGTTGTGCAGGAAAAAGCTTACCATTTTGTTTTTGTTCTTTTTTTGACTGATTTCTGAAAAACTTGGTAATAATAAAAAATGAATAAAACGGGGGAAAAAAATATTTCGGGATTTTTTCAAATAAAAAATATATATTTCCGCTTTTCAAAACATAAAAGGCCTATTTTCTTAACATAAAAATCCGTAGTCTAGTAATGACATACAGAATTTCCACTTCCAGAAGAAATTTATTCTCAGGTTGTTTTTTTACATGAAATGGCTTTTACTTACTGAGTGGCTTGAGGGATCAAAGTGTCTAAAATGTATTGAGGATCTAATGGGGTCTTAAAAGTCTTGAGAATATTAATTATTAAGGGATCTTGAGGGACCAAAGTTAAGGCTCTAAGAGGTCTCGGGTTTTAAGGGTTTTAATGTCTGAAGGGTCTAAAGTCAAAGGTTTGTAAAGGTCGAATAAGTTGTTATGGGTGTTATCTTGCTTCGTAACAGCAGCTAGCGGATGACTCTGGCATGGTATTACTGTGGACGTACTTCCGGAGTCACATCCGGGCTGGGTGTGCTGGACGTGCAACATGCCTTACTTGAACTAACACCGGCTCTTTGTGCCTTTATATAAGCGTCG
>NC_136268.1:91527185-91594685 GCF_964187855.1 Myxine glutinosa
TGCGTAGAACGAGGCTGGTCCTGAAAACAATCTCACCCCAAGAAACAAAATCAAAACCATAAACCAACTTGCAGTACCATTGATCCAGTACAGCTGCGGAAAAATAGTAAACTGGCCACAAGCGGAAATAATCAATGTTCTACAAAAATAAGTGCATCCGAAGAATGTACCTGTCGAGGAAAGAAGGAGGTGTCAGCCTGATGGAGCTCAACTGTAGGATTAGCAGAGTATATGAAAAGCTCAACAGACTACCGAATACAATTTGTGTACCAGCATGAACACAACAAGCCAGAAAAGGTATCTCACTCACCTTGCAAAAAACTTCCAAAAACAAGTGTGAATAGAAGATGTCATGCACCAAACCGAAGCAGAAACAAATACAGCCCCAATGATTGCAAAAAAGACAAACTAAAAATACAAGATGAAATGCCAGCAGATATATAGTGACAACTGGGAGAAAGACAAAAGAGCTGGGAAATATAAAAACGAGTTGGACCGATTCAGGATAGACAAAGAAGGATCACTGGAATGGCTAAGAAGAGGTCAGCTGAACAGGGACGGAGAACAAATCATTATTAATGCCCAAGACCAAGGACACTACACCAAATGGAATATGGCAGGACTGAGTCAATTGGACAAGTGTAGGTTGTAGGTTCTGCAAGATAGAAACAGAAAGCACAAGTCACCTCCTATCGGGATGTAAATAACTCATATCAGAACAGCTGTACACACAAAGGCACAACAAGATATGTAGAGTAATCCACTGGCACATCTGCCGACATTTCAATATCCCATGTTCCACAAAAGTCATGGAAACATGAACTCAAAACCATCATTTAAAACAAGGACATATGCTCATGTATGACCTGATGATCACATCCAGCATGAAGATAGAAAACAAAGCATTACGGCCAGACATTGTACTCAGGAACAAATAAGAAAAGACAGCATTGCTGATTGAGATATCGGTACCCAGGGATTTGGCCTAAATAATACAGAGATCAAGAAAATGACCAAATACCAAGACCTCAATAATTAAGTGAAAATATCCTGGAAGCTGAAGAGCGCCGGAATTGTACCAGTAATAATTGGGGCAACGGGAATGATAAAGACGAACCTCACTGAGATTTTAAAAACCATCCCTGGGAACATTACTACAAAGTAACTGCAGCTGGAGGCTGCGCAGGGCTCAGTTAATGATCCTGAAAAGAGCCATTGGAACAAAACTTTGAGAACAACACAACTTCACAACTTAGCCCATGAATCACAATCCCTCACCGAAGCGGGGGTGGAAACTTCGAGTCCGTTCCACATTCTGAAACCCAAATTATGGAGATAACAATCAACGATACACACACATGTATGCACGCGCACACACACACACACACACACACACACACACACACACACACACACACACACACACACACACACACACACACACACACACAACCAACGACATCAACAAACAATGACAGAAACACGTTGAAAAATTCAAATGTCTCCTGGTTTGTGGTCGTGTGGGCAGCATTGTTTGATGTTAATGCATCGTGAAAATAAGTTCTGACTTTGCAGCCTTTGCAACCAAAGTGTGTACAAAACCCTTTTATTCCTCCACAGGTATGCGCATCTCATCATAAAACCTCCACAGGTATGCACATCTCGTAGTAAAGCCAACACGCGACACGCCTCAATCATGTGTGCGGCCCTCCACCACTGATGGAATTCAGGCACGCTGGAGCAGGTCAGGCCTCCGCCTTTCCCTCCAGTGCAGGAAGAGGTTTTCGCTCACCTTTGTTTTGCCATCCATTCCTTCACTTCACCTGACATCGCTTTGCCTTCGAGGCAAACGGGTTATAGCTTGGGAGTATCCAAATTTTTAAATAAAAAAACCTACTGGGGATCTTCGAGATGTCTCTCTGCGTTGCTTGGATGCCAGGTTTACGTATTTCAAACGGTTCCCAGCACAGGAGTAGTGTTGTCAATACCAATAACGGCTTACAAATAAAGAAAAGTATTAATCAGCCATAGTAGCATGATTCATGTAGATGAATAAGTTTGGCGAACGAAAAACATAAGATATGTAATATAGTTTTTGAAGAAGTTGTTTTGGAAGAAGAAGTTATAAGTTGTTGCTATTTGCATCATCCAACAAACACAACAGACAACAGGCATTTTAAGGCCATTTTCCCTGCTAGAGCGGGGGGTAGCCTTGCGGTCCCCATGACAATGTTCTCCATTTTGCCCTATTTTCTGCATCTCTCCTTGTTAACCCCCTTGCCCGCATTTCTTCTTCCACCACCTTTGGGCAAGCCTTCCCCGTCCTCTACTTCCTTCTACATTCATTTCCATCACTCTTCTCAACCAGTCACTTTCATCCTTCCTCAACACATGACCAAACCATCTCAACCTGTTCCTCTTCACAGCATCCATCACAGGCTCTATTCCCATCATCTTTCGCAATTCATCATTTGTCTTCCTCTCTCTCAACGATACTCCACACATCCACCGAACCATTCGCATTTCCACCCTTTCCAGCCTTCGTTGCTGCTCTACGTTCATTACCCATGTCTCGCTCCCATAAATCATAACACTTCTCACACATGCAGCATACACCTTTCCCTCAGCTTCAACGACACTCCCCTCCTCGTCAGCACTCCACTCAATTCCCAAACTCTTCCATGCACATCTCACTCTAACAACCATGCACATCTATTTGCATCATCCATCAGAGCGAAATCAACAATAGGCCTAAAATTGGTACAAGTGGATGCATCAGTGCAAGAAAGGAATTGTGATGCATTCTTTTGTATCGCCAAAAGGGGACATTTCTTGCAGACAATATGTAATGTAGGTCAGAAAGTGGACCACGGGTGTCAAAGGTCATTTTTTTTCGATTTGGAATCCCGTTGGATCTGGAAGCCACCATGACAAACTCGTCGGCAACAAGAGGTGCGTTTGACGAGGAGCTCGGCCCTGCTTGACTTTGTGAATGGACACTTGGCTTAGGGCGTGGGCAACATTCTTGGTGCTCCTCGGCAGCGACTTCGGACACTGGCCCCTCCCGCGGCCTCACTTCCCAAAGGATACAAGTAGGGCTCATGTTGCACGAGTCAATATGGAGCATCTTTCCTGTCTGTCTTTGCTAAGTTATGTGGGAGGTGTTTTCAACAACAAATATTCGGATATTGAGATTGAATGGATGTTCATATCTGACTTGGCATTAGGTGCACCGGTGCTTCTTGAGCTTGCGTGCATTTAAGATCCTGGGATGAGTGAGTTGAAGGAGGTGAAAGGAAGAGAGTGTCAACGTTCCACAGAGTCAGTGGTGTTTCAATATTATGGTCCTCGAGAGTCGAGGAAGAAAAGCAAGAAAGGAAAGAAAGAGGATGTGTTGTTCGGTGGGTAAGAGGTGGGGTTGAAGTGGTCGGGTAGGATCTTATCAGGTATGTAAGGAGCTCATAACAAGCATGGCATGCTAAAGCCATATAACATTTGGGATTAAGAGAATCATGGTATCTCCACACCCAAAGGGTAGGTGCACTCAAAACCTGGGATTTTCTATAGATTTTTTCACCATATATTTTTTTTTCTGCAAAAGTTTGTAGATATAAATGAGATATTCAATGTATTTATATGTTTATCAATATGGGTGAGTCATTATTTTGATTTCTCCCAAAAAATAAGGACCACTCATTAGCTCTCTTCCCCCTCTCTTTCCCTCTCCTCCACTTTACCTTTAGCCATCACCTTAGCCCCAGTAAGGTCGATTTGTACAGCTTGCTGGAGGCTGTCGCGCCAGACAAGTCCAGTCGTGCAAAGTCCGCAGCTTTTGCGTTGCATCGCTGGGTTCGGCTCTGACAAATCCTTTAACTGTTTGGACAGACGAGTTCAACTGGATTCACATTCAGTTGGAAAAGAGAAAAAAGCAAACCTTAAGGGACACCTCTGGCAGGCATCAAACAGTGATGTGGAAGGATTTTGAAAAATGTGGGAAAAAATTTAATGCATAGTGCATTTTTGTAGACAATTGCCGAAATTACACGAAGATATTTTCTTGTGTACACATTTAGGTCTATGATGAATGTGATCCTTTTGAATCCAATTTCCAGAAAAACTGGGATAATTATGGTGGTGAAAACAAAAATGTAATTATTACCCGCGCCAGAGGAGACGGTATTGCATTTGAGTCCATTTGTCTGTCTGACTGTCTGTTTGTCCACACAGAATAAATATGATTTTCTCTGCAACCGTTGGTCCGATTGACAGGAAATTTTCAACATAGGTGCAACTCTACCGGTATAATTTTTTAATGATAATTATGACGTCATAGGTCACGTGGTACGGGAGCCATCTTGGGAAAAATCGAAAAAGTTGCACCTCTATATCTCCGAATGCGCTGAATAGAAAAAAATTGAGACATGGCTCATTGTAAAGAACTCTCCATGTGGAATAAAATATGTTAATGATGATGTCATAGGTGCCTCCATTATGACGTCATAATTCGACAAGTACAAAACTTCATCCGATCAAGATGAAATTCATTGAGCAACATTTAGGGATACATTGGTGGAGAAAAAAGTAATAATGACGTCATCCGTCACGTGGTTCGGCCGCCATATTTGTTTTAACACAAAAGCACAACAAAAGGTTGTTGGCGAGGCGAGGGTCTGCCAACATCCTGGCGAGGGTCTGCAATCTCTGATTGCTCTTTCTAGTTTACATTTGGCAACAAGATACTCCAGCAGACAGTTGCACCAATATACTTCTTTGAAAATTTGTTTCTGCACATGTACGAGTCACAATGGATCCAGAACATCTGCAGGAATAAACGGATAACTGCATGAAGGTGTGGAAACATCTTCAGGTTCATTGATGATTTGTTGGAAATTAATGATGGATTTGTATTTGGTCAGCTTCATGATGATATATATCCAACGTAACTCGAATTTCAAAAGGAAAACCAAACTCTCACTTCAGTTTCTTTTTCAGAATTACAAATCGAATCAACAATAATAATAATAAATTTCACACAAAAATATTTGATAAACAAGATACTTTTCCATTCCACATTGTATGAATGCCTTTCTTGGACAGCAACATTCCTGAAAAGCTATTCTATGGTACAGTTTCAGGTGAAATGAGAGAGTTCATGAATACGTTACACCATGCAGTGTTCAAGTACATACTTCAATTGAAATAAAATAATGATTTTAAAAGTTTTTTTTAATTTTTAATTCCGGAAGTTTAGTGCTATTGAATCAGTCTTATTCACCACTTTATTTAATCTGTCCAAGTACTGCAAAACTGGAGGTTATTGAAGTGACAAGAGGGCGATTTTTGTTCTGCATTGTTCAAGTATATAATTCAATATAAACTAGAACGGCACTCGGTAGAGCACATACCTCCGCCAGCCTGAACAGTTTGTTTTGAATCCCACTGATAGACCGGATCTGGATTCGGACGTGAACCAAAATCTAATCGGCTTGTTATTGTCACCTAACCAACTCATCCACCTAGTTTAGTCAAACTCGTCCATAACCTTTTAAAATATCATGTTATATATCGGTTTTCGCCAGATCTCTCAATGGTGAAGAATCACTTAAACACTAAATAATTCTAGTATCCGAATCCATACTCAGATCTTCACCAAAATCGAATTTATTCTTCCTTGTCACACACACAACCGGTCCACCAAGTTTCGTCCAAATCCGTCCTTAACTATTTGACATATCATGCTATGTTTCGGTTTTAGCCCCATCTCTCAATGTTGAAAAATCACTTTAAAATTTAAATAATTCTTGTATCTGAATCCATATTCCGATCTTCACCAAAATCTATTCTTCCTTGTCACACACACAACTTCTCCACCAAGTTTAGTCCAAATCCGGCCACAACCTTTTGAGACATCCTGCTATGTATCGTTTTTGGCCCAATCTCAGTTTTCATACCCTTCCTCCCATCCATGGTACACGGAATCTTGTGGTGAGGCTGTTGCCCAGAAACAACTTGCTTTCGTCTCCTGGAAAGCAAATCCAACGGAAGGAAATCTCATTTCCTTTCACAAAGCCCGAAACAAGTGTGTGGCCAGTGGCCACCCTCAGGAGAGCCAGTAAACAATATCTCTACATTCTCAAGACCGAACTCTCTTATCTGTCTCCCTCTTCCAAATCCTGGTGGCGTCTGGTCAAATCTGTTTCTGGTGTTTGTTCCCCCTCCATCCCCTCCCTCACCTCAAATGGCTACACGGCTGACTCCACACCTGAAAAAGCTGAATGCCTCAACTCTGTGTTTGCCTCTAAATCTTGTGTCCCAAACCCATCCCTCTCTGTACCCACCATACCCAGTCGTACCCAGCTGCTCCTGGACTCTGTGTCCTTTCCTCCTGACAAGGTGGAAAAGTTTATTTCAACCCTTGACTCTGATTCTGCAACTGGACCCGACGGCATCAGCCCACGGGTCCTAAAATCCTGTTCTTCCGCTCTTTCACTTCCTCTCTCTGTTCTCTTCACCCTCTCTTTTGCTCAAGGTCATCTGCCATCGGCTGGAAATCAGCCAACATCACCGTTTTGCACAAAAAAGGTGCAAAAACAGATCCTAGCAACTACAGACCAATCAGCCCTCTCCCAATTAATCAGCAAAGTCATGGAATCCATCATTGCTTCAGATGTGAAATCTTTCCTCTTCTCCAATGGCTTGATCTCTGATCATCAATTTGGATTCAGACCTGGTCACTCTACTCTGGACATGCTGCTTCTGCTTTCTCATCAATGGATGGAGGTCCTCAATGCCAAACAGGAAATTAGAGCTGTCTCCCTTGACATATCACGTGCCTTCGATACGGTCTGGCACCCCGCTCTGCTCACCAAACTCTCCTCTGGTATCCATGGAAATCTTCACGCATGGCTGGCGGACTTCCTCTCTAGTCGTAGTCAACGTGTGGCCCTGAATGGGTTTCTCTCATCTCCTCTTCCTGTTCAAGCTGGAGTTCCCCAAGGCAGTGTTCTGGGCCCTGTGCTTTTTCTGGTCTTCATCAATGATCTCTCTGACTCTCTTGAAAATCCTCTCTATCTCTTTGCTGATGACTCTACTCTCTGTCGCTCCATTCCTCATCCCTCAGATCGGCAGTCTGCAGCCTCCTCACTCTCTGCAGACCTGGACAAAATCACAGACTGGGCAAACAAGTGGAACATGTCTTTCAATCCTGACAAATCTCACACTCTTACGATGTCTCTCCGAAAAGACCGACTGGAAAACCCTCCCATCCACTTTCTGAATAATCCTCTCCAAGAAGTTCTGTCACTCAAGCTTTTGGGTCTCACTATCTGCCATGATCTTTCCTGGGAAAACCACATTTCAAATCTGGCCTCCAAAGCCAGTCGCCGACTGGGCATCCTCCGTCGTGCGAAGTCCTTCCGTGGCACACCTGAGGTCCTCACCACATACAAGGCTTTCATCCGCAGCTCAATGGAATACTGCTCTCCCCTCTGGGCTGGTGCTCCTGCCTCACACCTAGCTCGTCTTCACGCTGTTGAAGCCAAAGCGTTCAGAATCATTGGAATCTCCCGCGATGAAGCTAACTCCAAGGGCCTTTCGCTCACTCACCGCAGGCAGGTTGGTGGTCTTTCCGTCTTCTACCGACTCCTCTCTGGCCTTGCCCCCCCCCCCCAGCTCTCTCTGGGCTCTGTCCCCCAAATATTCCTACAGGTCGCACAAGATCTGCCTGCAACCCTCTTATGATTAAACTGCCAAAATCAAGACTCTCTGCTCACCTTCACGCCTTCATTCCTCTTTTCTCCCGCCTCTGGAACAAACTCCCTCACTCTCTTCAATCCCACTCCACCCTCCAGGTCTTTAAAACAGCTGTTCACCACCATCTCTTATCTTCCCCCATCCAAAACCTTGATCTTTTCTACTCCTGCTAATTTCAACCCAAATCCACTTTTTTGAAATACCAACTTCTGTCCTGGATGTCCTTGGTGTCCTTGTGTTTTATACTTCTCCCACCCCCCCCCCCGCCCCCCTTCCCACGCCTCCTCCCCCCAAACCCTCTCCCTCCCACACATCTCCCTGCTCTCAAATGTTATGTCTGTGTGCTTCCCCTTCTCTCCCGATCTTGTCCTCCGCTCCCTCTTTTTATACATTTTGTTTGTCTGGTTGATTTGTTTGTGAAATAAATGTTAGCTCTTTCACGAGACTCGATTCAGTATACAAAAAAAAAAAAAAAAATCTCCCAATGATGAAGAATCACTTTAAAAATTCTACCAGCCGGATCCGAATCCGGATCTTCACCAAAATCTAATCAGTTCGTCCGTGCCGCATACACTACATCTCCACCAAGTCTCGTTTGAACCCGTCCACAATTTTTTGAGACATCTTGTTCACAGACAAACAAACAAACAGACATGGTTGAAAACATAACCTCCATCCACCTTAGGTGGATGGAGGTAAAACTAGAGATTGTACAGGTCGTATAAAAAACGAATTCTGGAAGTTTAGTGCAGTTTTACCGCCGTTGACGCGGTGTCTATTACACCACCATTTCTAACACGTTACATTCGTTATTCATGCCTGTTGTTTGTGTCCTTTATGACGTCCTTAAAAACAGTAAGTTTCGGTTTCCTGTTTGCAATGATTTTCAATTTTGTTTGACTGTCAGGCAGGCAGACAGAGTAACAAAATCGCACCCTTGTCCGAAAGATCATTTTGTTGTTTTTAATATGAAACAGGCAAAGCCTAGAAATGAACAAAACCCTTTAGAATTACCATTTAGAACCCTTTAGAATTATCATTTACAACTACCCTTTAGACCCCATGAGAATTACCCTTTAGAAACTGTAAGAATTGCCCTTTGTAACTCTTTAGAATTGCCCTTTAGAATTACCCTTCAAAACCCCTTAAACCCCTCAGAAAAATCCTTTAGAATTACCCTTTAGAACCCCCTAGAATTACACTTTAGGTACCCTTTAGAATTAAACACAGAGAGTTAGATTCTTCTTCATTTTAAATGGATGGATGGATGGATGGACAGATGGAAGGAAAGATATAGCCAAATATTGAATCAGCTTCACCGCTTAAAAAATATGTCACTATTAATCTGTACATGAATACACTAAGGCATCGAGGGGGTCAATCAATCCTTATGGAGCTAAAGACTTTTTCCCTGCCGGCCCCTGGCCATGCTGACCCCACCATTGGACACGGGATATTATCCCAAGGTGCAAACCACTCTTCGATTTTCAAAATTAACGTTGCTTCGCCATGGAAGGGTGTCCGATCTTCTCTTTTATATATCTTCTTCCTTTCCTTTTTTCAGTGCAATATAATAATCTTTCTTTTCTATATTTTTGTATTTTTATGGCGTAGCCCATAGGGCAAAGCCGTCTAGAACAGTGTTTGTTAGTAAGGGAAACATATGAAAATCTGTTAACTAAATTGTTACCAAAAAATTTCTTCACCAATATGTTTGTAAAGGTGTGTAATAACATGTGTTAAAATGTTGAAGGTCAACTCCCGTGGGAAACCCAGAAAAAAAGCTGTTGAATTCGGGTACCGAAAAATTATTTTCGAGAATTTTTATTTTTTTTAAATCGGCCCTTAAGTAACTTATGAGGGGTCAAATAAGGGTTTTTCATGATTCTGAGTTGATTGTTAACATTTATATTTCACCACAGACACTCCTTTGTGGAAAAATAATTTCTAAATATATCTCATTTTCTACTTTGCAGGACATGGAGTCTAGCAATATGGATGAAGACGTTACTCCACCTGTGCTCAATTGCTTCATCTGTGCACGCTCGGATACACCAGCTGAAAGGCTCATACAGGCAACTCCAAAGGGATACTCAACTTTATTGAAACAAGCAGAAACTGTCGAAAATGTTACTGTTGTGGAACGTATGAAGGAGGCTCAAAAGGAAGGAAAACTGAGGTACCACCAGAAGTGTAAAAATGATCTGTACAACAACTTTGTTGCAACCACCAAGAAGTCAGCTCAAGCATCAAAGGCAGAGAAAGAGTCATCAAAGTTGAAGAGAAGACGCACTACTTGTGAGTTCAGTTCATCTAAGACGCACTACATCTAACTAATGGAACGCCTCTCGCTTCCCAGATCGAGGGCCACGTGGCCAGGAGAACCTCGTCCCTTCTGTTTGCCTTGCCGTCCCGCCGTGAGCGCTGGTCAGGACGTACTTCAAACTAAGCTTAAGTGTCAAGTGTTAAGTTCCTCCTTGCCCTCGCAAGGGAAAGGCTAGGGTCAAGCTCTTCCAAATTTCCAAACACTAGAAATCGGACGTCTCAAATTAATTAATTAATTTGTTAATACATCTCAGTCGCCCGCGACCTCTCTAGCGCGGGTGTCGAACCAGTTCATTTCCGGTGCGACCGGGCCGAGTATCGGCCCGGCCGTGGCTGAAGCCGTTGATTCCGCCGTAGCACGCTAACGCGTAGGCTCGTGCGTCCCTGGTCCACCGGGGCTCCGCGGGTGTCCTACCGTGCCTGACGGCGCTATTCTCTCAACTTTCGGGAGTAGGCGCCGGTGCCCGGGGACGGATTTCGCTGTCTAAACATGGTAGCGCTAGGCCAGTGGGACCGCCGGGACCCACGTGCACTCACAAGTTGTTCTGCGCGTGGGCGGCAGTATCAGACCGGGGCGCCCAAACGCTCCCCGGCTAAAGTTCATCCTGAAGCGCCCACATTGTGCGGACAAACCCCACCAAGTCAAGGGCCATGTGGTCAGGAGAACCTCGTCCCTTCTGGTCACACTGTGCCTATCGGCCGGCCTTGAAGACCGAAATTGTGTCGGTTACCGATCCTTCGGGTTCGGAACTATGCCACCCTAAAAACCTGGTAGACCTGGTGCTTTTTTTTAGGTTTTGCGAAGGGGACGCGGCTGAGTACATCGACATCTTCCTTGACACAGAAGCCACCAAGGAAACAGTGATTCAGGCTGGTACTGCGATTTTCAAGTACATTTACCATGGACGAGATACTACATTGGGTGAAATTCGGTACAACATGTTCTCAAGGAAGGCAGCGGCAGGAGTGATCAAACCAGAGACTCTACCTCCAACAGAGGGTGCAGCTGCACAACATTCACTCCGTGCCTACCTGCAGACCCGGGACTGGATCCTTCTACAGAGCATGTCTCTGAACCCCAGTGACTATGGATGGACAATAGGTGTGCATGGGTATGAGCCAGTTCCAACACTGGACCCCACGGCTCCTGAGGAGCTATTGCAGTTCACGAGCTGTAATTGTCATGGAGATTGCAGCAACCGGCGATGCAGCTGCAAGAAGAATGGGGTCACGTGCATCTCGGCCTGTGGAGTCTGTAATGGCATTACATGCAGAAACTGCAGTCATGATGTTGTTGAGTCTGAAGAAGACATAGACAATGACTGTTGAAACTTCTGACATTGTGAATGAGAAATAACTCTTGAGTATTATATATGTATGTGAAATAAAAGCTACTTTGTGTGTAAATGTAAAAGTGAAAATATAAATGTTAACAATCAACTCAGAATCATGAAAAACCCTTATTTGACCCCTCATAAGTTACTTAAGGGCCGATTAAAAAAAATAAAAATTCTCGAAAATAATTTTTCGGTACCCGAATTCAACAGCTTTTTTTCTGGGTTTCCCACGGGAGTTGACCTTCAACATTTTAACACATGTTATTACACACCTTTACAAACATGTTGGTGAAGAAATTTTTTGGTAACAATTTAGTTAACAGATTTGTGAAATATCTCATAAAATGCCCTTACTACAAACATATCGTCGAACCTGTCATATATCACAATCGCCATGCTCTACCTTTACGTTTTCAGTGTTTGTGTGTGTGTGTGTGTGTGTGTGTGTGTGTGTGTGTGTGTGTGTGTTATGTTGTATCTGTGTGTGCTTAGACAGCAACATTCCTAAAAAGCTATTTTATGGTACAGTTGCAGCTGAAATAATTAGGACTGTGAGAGCAACCACGCACAGCTCTGAAATGGTCAATAAGTTACAACAACTAGTCAGACGTTTACTAGCACAGGGAGCTACAGTTGGGAGATTAAAACAAGTTTTCTTTAAAATCACAAAACGACACCAAATCGAATTCGTAAAATACAACACGAATAGTAAAAATATTAATCATGAGATATTTATGTAAATACAGCACAATATGAGAATTAAATATAAGTCTACAAATCAATGTTGCTAGGAATCAGTGGTTGCTAGGATATGGCAGCATGCAAAAAACCGTTATGCAGTGCATTCAGAAAGTATTCAGACCCCTTCACTTTTTTCACATTTTGTTATGTTGCAGCCTTATGCTGAAATCGTTCAAATTCTTTTTTTTCCCCTCATCAATCTACACTCAATACCCCATAATGACAAAGAGAAAACAGGATTTTAGAAAGTTTTGCAAATTTATTAAAAATAAAAAACTGAAATATGACATTGACATAAGTATTCATACCGTTTGCTGTGACACTTGAAATTTAGCTCAGGTGCCTCCCATTTCTCTTGATCATCTTTGAGATGTTTCTACACCTTGATTGGAGTCCACCTGTGGTAAATTCAATTGATTGGACATGATTTGGAAATGCACACACCTGTCTATATAAGGTCTCACAGCTGACGATGCATATCAGAGCAAAAACCAAGCCATGAGGTCGAAGGAACTGCCTGCAGAGCTCAGAGACAGGATTGTGTCGAGGCACAGATCTGGGGAAGCCTACAAAAAAATTTCTGCTGCATTGAAGGTTCCCAAGAGCGCAGTGACCTCCATAATTCTTAAATGGAAGAAGTTTGGAACAACCAGGACTCTTCCTTGAGCTGGCTGCCTGGCCAAATTGAGCAATCGGGGGAGAAGGGTCTTGGTAAGAGAGGTGACCAAGAACCCGATGGTCACTCTGGCTGAGCTCCAGAGATCCTGTGTGGAGATGGGAGAAACTTCCAGAAGGACAACCATCGCTGAAACACCCCGCCGATCTGGGCTTTATGGCAGAGTGGCCAGACGGAAGCCTAACAGTTCAATCTTGGTTTCATCAGACCACAGAATATTGTTTCTCACAGTGTGAGAGTCCTTTAGGTGCTTTTTTGAAAACTCCAAGCGGCTTTCATGTGTCTTTCACTGAGGAGAGGCTTCCGAGTTGTCCTCATGTTTGCTTCCAAGTTGGATTTGGTAGTTGTTAAGCATTTTACTTACTCATCTAGTCCAACACTGGTTACTGTGCACCTGGCCGCTCCATCTGTGTCTCTGTCTCTGTCTTTCTCTCTCTCTCTCTCTCTCTCTCTGGCGCCACCTATCGGCCGTCGGTGCGTTGGGTGTAGCGTCATGGCGGCTGTGAGCAACTGCTCTGTGTTTTGGTGAGTCCGTCGTGAGGTTTCCCCCCTCTCCTGCCCTCCCCTGCCCCCCTCCCTCTCCTTTTCCATCCTGTGTGCCTTGGCATTTGTTTTCATCTGTTCTACACCTTTGCCTTCGAGAGAGAGAGGATTGAGAGCGGGCCCATTTTGGGTGCGGCCTACTGGCGTTGACGGCACGTTGTAAGCCATTTCTGTGCTTATAATGCACGTTTATTTTTTACTTTAGTTCGTTTATTTAGGTTTGATACCCTCTTGTCCGGCTCGGACAAGCGGGGGGAGGGGCGGGGGGTATTTTCGCCGGAATGGCGAATGCACGCTCTCGTCGCGATGACTTTGAAGGCTTAACCAGGAAGCACGCGTTTGTGTGCGTGCCTCCGGATGGAGTCCCTGTCGAGGACATCATCCTCGCTGTGGGGAGCATTGTTGGGGATGAAAATATACGTGCAGCTTCGCGTATGAATCAGAAAGTGGTGGTGTTCGTTTCGGACGAGGAACTCGTCCATGACGTGGTAAGTGCGGGAATAACCACAGAAAGCGGTCACTTTATGATGGCATCGCCGCTATTAACTCCCGCGACGAGAGTGGTTATTTCTAACGTACCACCATTTATCCCAAATGACAAGTTAATGACCGTGCTATCACGGTACGGTAAAATGGTATCGAGGATTTCAACAATCCCTCTTGGGTGTCGGAATGAACGTGTTAAGCACGTAATGAGCTTCCGCAGACAGGTGTATATGGTCCTTCCAGACCGTGGGGACGACACAGGCCTCAACATCACTTTCAAAATTAATTTTGAAGAGGCAAATTTCCAGCTATACGCATCGTCCACCACCTTAACATGCTTTCAGTGTGGAGCGTATGGACATTTAAAACGTTCTTGTCCCAAAGCCTCGTGTGTCAGGTGTGGCAAGACAGGTCACACTGCCATAGTTTGTAAGGAGGAGGTTGCTCTGCTAATGAATACGCCCAGTGGGAGGGAGGTAAACGCTGCTCCACTAATGAATACTCCCAGCGGGAGGGAGGTTAACGTTGCTCCACTAATTGAGATTCCCAGTGGGGGGGAGGTTATCGCATTGCCACCGCCTAAAATTCCTAATGAGGGTGAATCCAGTGTTCCAAGCGTGAACGTATTTATTCCTCCTCAGCAAAATGTTGAAATGGACACTGATAGCAAAGTGGGGACGAGTAAACGAAGGGCTCCGGATGATAGTGACTCATCTGGAGCAGGTAAAAAGGTTGTGCTCGATTTGCAGGCTGTTAGTGAAAAAACTCTTCAGGATGCACCTGGAATCTCTCTGCAAAGCGCGGACCAAATAAATAAAGAGGAAAACCCAGAAAAGAGCATCAGGGTTCAGCCGCTAAAACAACGCGCTTCCATTACTCACACAGACGACGTTAATGATGTAAATAATTCAGGCCACGATACCGTGAATGGCGCATCATTGATCCAAGCGAATGTCGCCGAACAGGCTGACATCCATAATAAATCTGCCAATATAGCAGAAAAGGGCGGAAACATAAATCCACAGGAATGTGGGAATAATGATTTCATGCCAATTGAGGAAATCAGTAATCAATGTGCTGATGTTTCCCAAACACAGCACTGCGTGGACCCCCCAGACAATGGAAGGCTAGGTTGCATAGCAGGAGAAGAAAACGGTATTGACCCAGACCCCATTGGACCACTTTCTGATTTATCAGAATCGGAAGAGGAGGTGGAGGTAACAGCATTATCACAATTAATGCCAGATCAACCCCCAACCCCTCCCCATATTGTTCTCTCATTCCTCAATGAAACGTATAGACAGCGAAATGTCATCATTGGGGATCATTTCCCTGATTTGGCTCCCTTTATTCAGGCTGCAAAACTAGTCATAAAAAAATCTGAGGAACTAAACCTAACAAAATCGCAGTTTCATCGACTAAAGAAAATCATAACAAAGGCAAAGACTGAGTACTCACAGTGTCAGACAAAATTTACTAATGAGTGATGAAGACGCTTAATCTTGCAACACTCAATATAAATGGTGGTGGGGCCAGTCACGTCCGCCAGATCCAAGTGAATAGTTTATTCAAAAGGAAACAAGTCGATGTAATATTACTGCAAGAAACTCATATTATTGAGAAGGTTGAACATGACTGGAGCAGCATGTTCAAAGGTAAATGTTTCTTCAGTAATATGTCATCTGTATCTGCTGGAGTGGGGTTTTTGCTAAAACCAGGACTTGTACCTGAATCTTGCCTCTTTCAGGAGGTGATTCGGGGACGTTTTGCCTCCCTAGAATTGGTGATCAATAGCCTGAAGCTTATTATTTTTAATGTATATGCACCATGCGAGAGTACTGACCGTAAAGCCTTCTTTACTGAAGTGATAAACCATTTAAACTTGTTTGACCCAAATCAGTGCACATGCATGGGGGGAGATTTCAATTGTACGCTAGAGCCCAAAATAGACAGAAATTCACCGGAACCACATCCCGAGTCCCATGGTGACCTCTCCCAGTTCCTTTCAGGTGGGGCTTTTTTGGATGTATGGCGAGTGATGCACCCAAATGACCGGCAGTTTACATGGTGTCGATGCTCCAATGGACAAGTATCCTTAGCGAGGCTTGACCGCTGGTACATCACCCCACGATTAAGGAATATTGTAACCTCCTCAACTATTACCCCTTCCATCTTCTCTGACCACCACATGGTCACGATGGGCCTATCTTTCCCACAATTCAAACGGAGGAGCGCCTATTGGAAATTCAAGACAAGCCTTTTGGATGATACCCTGTTTAAGGAAGCCTTTCGCATCCTATGGATAGCAATAGTTGGAAAAAAGCCCCTCTTTGCTTCCACTAACCTTTGGTGGGATAATATGAAAACTCATATACGACTGTTTTGTCAACAGTTTAATTCCCATATCACTCATGAAAATCAAATCACATTGGCACGGTTGGAAACCGAAATTCTAAAACTGCAAAACAAAATGGCAGAGCAGGAAAATGAGACAAATTATAAATTGCTCCTTGAAAAAAGGACCCAACTCCGGGAACTATTACAGGAGAAGGCTGCAGGACTGCTAGTTAGACTGAGAGTAAAAAGCATTAAAGTATCAGATAGTCCTAGCAAAGCCTTCTTTCACTTAGAAGCTGAAACGAAGCCTCCCCAGCTTATTTTATCAGTTAAGGACCCCAGTGGGAATGAAATTACAAGTTCTGATGGGGTAAAAATCACTATTAGAAAGTATTATTCTGAACTATTTGCTAAAAAAGATATATATGAGGATAAAATAAAATGTTTTACCTCCCATCTCCCAACCCTAACTGAGACTCAACGCCTGGAGCTGGATGTGCCTTTAAGCCTTGATGAATTACAGCGTGCCCTGGTTGGAATGGAATCTGGAAAGGCTCCGGGAATTGATGGCCTGCCAGCTGAGTTTTACATGGAATTTTGGGACATTTTGGGCCCAGAACTATTGATTGTAATCCAAGAATCCTTGCGAAAAGGTGTAATGCCACTAAGCCTAAGGAGAGCAGTGGTGAGTATTCTCCCAAAGTCAGGAGACCTCCGGCGGATGGAGAATTGGAGACCGGTTTCAATAATGTGTACTGACTATAAATTGTTTTCGAAAGCAATGGCAAATCGTTTAAAAAAAGTCATTGGTGATCTGGTTTTACCTGATCAGACATTCTGCATCCCCAGTCGTTCGATTTACGAAAACATTTTTTTCGTGCGGGATTTAATGTATGCTCGCCATGACCAAAATGATTTTGGAATATGTTTTCTAGACTTTGAAAAAGCCTTTGACAGCATTGACCATGTTTTATTGTGCCATGTTCTTGAAGCATGTGGGTTTGGGGTAATTTTCAGGGCCTTTATAACTCTATTGTACACTGACATCTCCAGTGTAATTAAGGTGAACAATGAACTGGTTCCCCCCATAAAGGTTCAGAGGGGGGTACGGCAGGGTTGCCCAGTCTCAGGTTTGCTGTTTGCGTTAGCAATGGAGCCATTTCTTTGCACACTGAGAAAGAATATCTCTGGCCTGACCTGTTTTCCTGGAAGCCCACCAATGACTATATCGGCCTATGCAGATGATGTTTGCGTCATTATAAAAAACCACCAAGACATTGTTGCTCTTGTAAAGTCCTTAAGAACCTTTTTCATGGCTTCATCTCTGAAGGTTAATTGGACGAAAAGCAAAGCTCTTTGGGTGCCATACCTTAATAGCTGCCTACCTGTCTCAACACATCTGCCTGCTCTTCCAGAAAACTTGGAGTGGAAAACAGATGGTGTTGATTACCTTGGTGTGTCCCTGGGCTCTACACAATTTGAGAAAAGGAATTGGGAAGGTGTGACTGGAGAAATAGACAGGAGGCTGAACCTGTGGAAAAGAGCCCTACCGCACCTCTCATTTAAGGACCGAGTCTTAGTGGCAAACAACTTGGTTGCTGCAACGTTGTGGCATCGCTTTATTTGCCTGCAACCACCAGAAGTGCTGCTGGACAGGATACAGGCCAAACTTGTGGACTTTTTTTGGGGAGGCCATCATTGGCTGCGGCCAAGTGTAATATGCCTTACTTCATCTGAAGGTGGTCAGAGCCTTGTTCACGTGAGATCCCGTCTCATGGCTTTTCGCCTGTGCTCCATTCAACGCCTCCTATTTGGTGAAAACCTGCCAAACCATGCCTTGGCTTGCCATATTTTACAGCAGGCGGGTAGACTCGACTATGGTCTCGAAGTATTCCTGACTCACCTCAAGTACGTGAATACATCAACGCTCCCCATATTTTACCAGAGCCTTCTCAGTGCCTGGGAAAGACTTTCCGTGAGCCGTAAAGCGGACACCTACTCCCCAGGGATGTTCGAGGTTGAACCCCTGTTCTTCAATCCTCTCTTCCCTGATGTTCTCAAGAGTCGTCATTTGTGCCAACGCTTTATTGAGGCAGGCATAAACAAAGTATGGCACCTTCGGCCAAACTCCGGTGTCGGGTGGAGGAATGTGGAGGAAATTTCAACCTTGACGGCGATTCGGTCCAAGAGGACAATTGGAACGATTTTGAGGAAAGTTGTTCAAAAACGTCATCAGCTACAGAAACTTTGGACTTGGAATACTTTTGGACACCCCAACGAGTCCCCGTTTCCGAAACTGATTTTTGACTGCTTTCCCAAGGAACTTCCACCTGTTAGCACAGGGACAAGTGTATTGCATGCTGAGAGCAGCAAGAGCCTGTATAGGTGGTGGTTATCTCAAGTTCTTGGTATTCCTCCGCTAAATGGAGTAGCACGATGGAAGAGGCTACTCCCTGCCGGGCCCCCCAATGAACCTGTATGGGAATCAATGTATAGTAAGCTGATCAACAAAAGAACAGGTGATCTTCAGTGGCGCCTTGCCCACTGGATCATCCCATGTAATACATATGTATGGAATTTTGCCCCAATATCTGCATGTTGCCCCTTTTGTTCTGTAAATGAGGATGTTTTTCATTTTTTTATTGGTTGTGAAAGACTTTTTCCTTTATTTGAATGGTTAGACTTTGTGTCGTTCAAAATGAATTTCAGATTTACTTTTCGATCCTTTATTTTTGGGCTCAAAAAGAGACGGCAACACAACAAGGAATATGAACTGTTGTGCTTTTTTGTAGCTACAGCAAAGCTTGCTACTTACCTGTCCAGAAAGGAGAGGCGGAATGGTAAGCCCATTCATCAATGCAAGGTCATGACGTTTTTTAATGCACTGTGTGCTGCAAGGCTAAAACATGAGTTTGAGTTTTCCAAGAGCATGGGCGAAATTGATGGATTTGTGGAAAAATGGTGTTTGAAAAGTGTCTGTGAAGTCCGCCAAAACGAGTTGGTATTATTTTTCTCTTGATTGTTCATAATTTCTACAATTCATAGTATTGCTGCAGAAGATTGCATTTGTTTTCGGTAAAAGTTGATCTGATCAACGCATATATCTGTATTGTTTCCTCGCTTCATCATTTTCTCTTGTTTTTGGCTTTGTTGATTTTATACACTGTACATCCATGCACTTTATAATTTTTGGAATAAAAGGACGTCAAAAGTCAAAAAAAAAAAAAAAGTCTCTCTCTCTCTCTCTGTCGCCACCTATCGGCTGTCGGTGCGTTGGGTGTGGCGTCATGGCGGCTGTGAGCAACTGCTCTGTGCTTTGGTGAGCCCGTTGGGTTTTTCCCCTCCCCTCCCCTGCCCCCCCCCTCCCTCTCCTTCTCCATCCTGTGTGCTTCGGCATTGTGTTTTCATCCGTTCTGCACCCTTGTCTTCGAGAGAGAGAGAGGATTGAGAGCGGGCCCTTGTTGGGTGCGGCCTACTGGCTTTGACGGCGCTTTGTAAGCCATTTTTGTGCTTAGAACGCACGTTTTTTATTTACTTTAGCTCGATTATTTAGGTTTGATACCCTCTTGTCCGGTCCGGACAAGCGGGGGGGGGGGGGGAATTTGATCTGTTTGTTGGTGTTCGACAAACATTGGGTTCTCTCGGTTCTTGGCTACGAACTTTTCTTTGGTCGTTAGAATGGCGGGCGAACGTTTCCGCATTGATACGTACGAATCGCTAACTCGTAAACACGGGCTAGCTTGTGTTCCTCCCAACGAGGTGGAAATTAACGATGTGCTTTCCGCCATTGGAAACATCGTTGGTGCACACAGTATTCGCGCTGCCTCTCGTATGAATAAGAAATTTGTCGTTTTTTTGTTCGAGGAGCACATGGTAGCGAGTGTAGTCGAACAAGGCTTGTTCATTGAACCGAACACGTTCCTCTCTGTGTTCGCTTTACAAGCCCCGACGGTAAAGATTAACATCAGTAATATCCCGCCATTTATTAGAAATGAGGAGTTACGTGAACAATTCAACAAGTTCGGTAAGGTCGTATCGAGGATTTCGATGGTGCCGATGCGAAATGTTTGCGATCGATTCAAACATGTCATGTCCTTTAAGAGAGTGGTGTACATGATACTGCCTGCACATGTAAAAACGCTCAATGTCGTGTTGAGTGTGAAAATCAACGGCTTTGAATACAAAATGTATGCCTCCTCGGAGGCTATGACGTGTTTCGAGTGTGGGGCTTACGGGCATGTGAGGAGTGCCTGTCCCAATGCGGTTAAACCGCAGGAACGCGGAGGATTGGTGAGGAGCGACTCCTCTTCACCGCACCATGAAGGGGAGGAGGCGGATCGAGTGGTTAATCCACCCACCGCACCGACTGCGGTGAGTGAAGCGCCAGACCCGTCCCCCCCGACCGGGGGGGGGGGGGGGGGTGGGGGAGGGAGTGATAGACTTAGAACGTGAGGTGACTAACCCTGCCCCTCCACTTAAGGTGGGAATAAAAGTGGTTGAACCCTCTCTCATTTCGTCCACGGTACACGACAGTGCGGACGATACCATGGAAGTATCCGTAGTGGACACCAGAAAAAAAGGTCAGAAGCGTTCAAGTGATGAATCCTGTGATTCCGAAGAAAAACAAAATAAGATTCAGATCGTGTCAGGTTCGCAGGACCTCCAGGGTGAGGCCTACACTGGAAACTCCTTGGCGGTAATGGAGATGGTACAGGAAGTGTGTGTACATGAGGAAGATTCGCTGGCACCACTTGCTGAGATTGAGTATGACCCGGAAAATAGTCGATCCTCTCAGGATGTGGTAAGTCCTTGTCCTGATAACCAAACTCGCTCAGACGAGTTAGCAGCTGGATCTGCTAGTGAGGAAAAAATAGATAAAGGGGAAAGTCCTTGCGACTGTGAGGATAACGTTAACCCTTCCCTGACAGATAAAAATGAAAGGGATGATGAGGTGGGGGACATACTTATAGCCACAGAGGATATGGTAAATTTGGAAGGGTCTGCAAAGAGTGCGGAGGTCCTTGACCCTGTAGAATTGCTGTTTCCAAAACTAAGTGTTCAGCAAATAGGAGGAAAAGATGCAGATCAAGATGAAGCACTTGATTCTGATGAAACCTCTTCTACTCCACTCTTTAGTGCTTCAAGTGCTCAAGAGAGTGAGGCGTGTGATGACAATACCATCACCATGGTTTCTCAAGAAAATGTTATCAAGTTCCTTGAAGAAACGTTCAGGAAAAGACATGTAAAAATCAAAGACTACTTTCCGAATCTGCATGATTTTATTTTGACTGCAAAGAACATGATTCGTGAACCTCATCAGGTTAACATGTCAGAACCTCAATTCCAGAGGCTAAGAAAATGTGTAACTCGAGCGGGCAAGGAACTTTATGAATAGTTAACAGAGTGGAGATAAAAGTAGCATCCTTAAACATCAACGGTGGTCGCAGTTGTGTGCGTCGCCTCCAGGTGTTTCAAATGTTTCAGAATGAAAAAATTGATGTGCTGATGTTACAAGAGACGCATGCAAATCAGTCTTCTGAGGTTGAGTGGCGTAATATCTTTAAAGGTTGTCACTTTTTCTCCAGTGCTTTTGTTGATGCCAAGGCTGGTGTGGCAGTGGTGTTACATCCTCGACTCGGGCCGTTGGAGATCAGATGTAGAGAAATTTGCAAGGGCCATTTACTATCTGTGGAGTTTGTCAGCGGTAACCAAAAGATTTGCACGACTAATGTATACTGCCCTAGTGCGAACTCTGCAAGAAGTGCTTTTCTTCACAAGTTAGCAGGTTTTTTAAGCACTATTGACCTGTCCATGTTGGTTTGCTTGGGGGGAGACTACAACTGTACCCTCAACCCACAACTTGATAGAAACACTCCTGAGCCTCATCCACCGAGTGCAAGGCCTTTGGCACAGCTCATTTAAAAATTTCAACTTGTGGATGTGTGGCGGGTACAGAACCCTAATATCCGGCAGTACACGTGGGTTTGTGCCGCAAGAAATCTTTTGACAATGGCTCGTTTGGATAGAATTTATGTTAACCATGATAAGGTAAATCTTGTCAAGAATTCATATATAAGGCCATCTGGTTTTTCTGATCATCACATGGTTGTTGTTGTATGTGGCCTACCTCATCACGTGTGTAGAAGTGCATATTGGACTTTCAATGTCAAACTTTTACAAAGTGAGCATTTCAAAGAAGCATTCAGAATGGTATGGAAGGAATGTGAAATGCAAAAGTTTTCCTACCTAAATTTAAGGCAATGGTGGGATTGCACAAAATCCCAAATTAAGTGCTTTTGCCAGCAATACTGTCGTTATAATACCTGTAACACACTCGGTGTGATAACTGCCTTAAAAAACGATATACTTTATTGTGAGCAGAAATCTGGAATGTCCAACGAAAATGTCCAGCAGTTGTCAGAGAAAAGAACACTACTGGCTGAAATGGTGAGAGAGCGTGCATCTGGTGCTTTCGTCCGACTGCGAATGGACAATATCCAACTTGACAAACCAAACAAAGACTTTTTCAACCTGGAAAAGACAGCCAAGACCCCTCAACAAATTCACGCTTTGCGCTCTTCTGCCGGTGCGCTTCTGTCTTCTCAAAATGACATCAAAGATGAATTACGAAACTTTTATTCAAAGCTGTTTGCCTTGAGAATTGTGAACCAGGAAAACAGAAACGAGATGTTTGAACTGCTCCCATCTTTGTCTGAAGACCAGCGACAACAACTGGAGCCTGGCATCTCTCTCGGAGAACTTACTGTTGCTCTTAAAGGAATTCAAGATGGGAAAGCCCCTGGACTTGACGGCCTCCCAGTTGAATTTTACAAGGCCTTTTGGGACATTCTAGGCCCTACTCTACTTGGCATCTTTCATAATAGCCTTGAACAAGGTGAATTGCCACTAAGTTGCCGGAGGTCAGTTTTGTGTCTCCTTCCAAAAAAAGGGAACTTGCAAGACGCCACAAATTGGCGGCCTGTGTCACTCCTAAATACGGACTATAAAATATTGTCGAAGGCGCTCGCGATACGTCTAAAGGAAGTCATCCCCCTTTTGATTGATATTGATCAGTCTTATTGTGTTCCTGAGCGTTCTATTTACGATAACATTTTTTTGGTGAGAGACTTGATCAGTCTCGGTCGTACTACATCTCATGGTTTTGGTTTGGTTCTTTTAGATCAAGAAAAAGCTTTTGACAGTGTTGACCATTCTTTTTTGTTTGCTGTACTACAGAGAGCTGGTTTTGGACAAAATTTTGTTTCCTATGTTAAGTTGTTGTATGAAAATGCATCCTGTCTGTTGAAGGTAAACAACAGCTTATGTTTACTTTTCCCTTTCAGCGAGGCATCCGTCAGGGCTGCCCGCTTTCAGGAATGCTATACAGTCTCTCGGTCGAACCTTTACTAGCTTTGCTCCGAAACTCAGTGGAAGGAGTCTCCTTAACAAAAAACCACAAAATGGTTACTTCAGCTTATGCGGATGACATTTGTGTTGCTGTTTCCAGCCAAAATGATGTGGGTGAGGTCTTTCGATGTCTGTCCCAGTTTGAGCTCGCCTCCACGGCAAAAGTAAATTGGAACAAAAGTGTTGCCTTATGGGTGGGCCCCAGTCCACCTTCCTCAGCTCTGCCTGTGTTACCAGGAGGAATGCAGTGGAACAAAGAGGGGTTTAAATATTTAGGGTTATTTCTCGGAGTCCAAGCATATGAACAAAAAAATTGGGAGGGTTTCTTGGAAAGAATTAAGCAGAAACTGGCTAGATGGAAACGGTTGCACCACCTTCTATCGCTTAAGGCAAGGGTGACAATAATAAATAACCTGGTGGTTCCTTTTATTTGGCATAAAGTTATCCCCCTCCAACCTCCGAGATACTTGGTCACAGGCATTCAGAGGGTTCTAACTCAGTTTTTCTGGGGAGGCCACCATTGGCTTGGACCAGACACGGTGTGCAGACCCCGAAATGCAGGTGGCTAAAGCTTGATACATGTTCCGAGTCGGATAATGGCTTTCCGCATGTGGACGATAAAGCGTTTATTGTATGGTGAGTGTGTCCCGTGGCGGCCTCTCACAAACGCTTGGCTGCAGGAAGCAGATGGGTTGAAGTATGACCGAGAGCTCTTCCTCATGGACCTGCAGCATGTCAACACGACTCTGCTCCCCGAGTTTCATCAGAGCCTTCTGAATGCCTGGCAAGTCCTTGGAATACAACGAATAGAGGTGTCCTACAATGCAAAAAAATATATGCATGAGCCATTGGTTCTGAATCCTTTATTCCCTGAAATTTCAACCTCCAGGTCATTTATGCATTGCTTCACCTGTAATGGAATAAACAGAGTGCGAGACCTGATGAAGCCTTCCCTAAATGGATGGTTATCCACCGGTTCTCTCACATCAAAAGTGGGGGTTCGGTCATCTAGAATGGTGGACAAAGTTTTGAGAGTTGTGATTAAAACTTTCAGGGAATTAAATATCGGGTGGACTGGGGCAGATGAAGTGGTGGACTCTCGTCTCTATTTCCCCGAGCTCCAAGTCACCTAAAAAAAACAACAGGGTGTCTTCTCAAAGTCAGATGGTTGCGGTGTGTTCCATGTGATGGGAAAAAAAGTTATTTATGGGATATGCCAAGAGGTGCTTATACCGGGTTTCACAAAACCTTTAAAAAATCGGTGGGGTGAGATCATTCCGGCTAATTCGTTCCTATCTCCAGTGTGGAAAGAGATGTATAGGTCTCCAACCTTAGGTCGAACCGGAGACTTAAATTGGAGACTAGTTCATCAGGCCCTGGTCACCAAATACTTACTTAATATGTTTGATCCTTCTGTACTGAATGTTTGTCCTTTTTGTGAAGAGGCTGAAAATGTGACCCATGCTTTTGTGAAATGTAAGAGATTGGTACCCCTTTTTTGTTTCCTCCAACAGCTCTTTTATAAATTTCAGTTTGTTTTTCTGTTGCAATTTTTGTGTATGGCATTGAAAGGAGCACCAAGAACAAGACAGCGGTGCCTTTCTTGAATTTTCTGTGCGGAATTGCTAAACTCGCAATATATAAAACTAGAAAGATCAAATTGAGTGGCAGAGATGAAAATGTGCTGTTTTGCTTCAAAGGAATAGTGTCGGCCCGGATAAGTTTCGGCAGTGTGAACGACGATTGTTTTACAGATGAGGTGTTGAGTTTGTTTTTGTAAATTATACTTACGCTCAATGTCCACATATACATGTATATACATTCTTTTTGCTTGTACAACTTTCTTTTTCTTGTAAAAATTTTGCGGTGTTCTTCCATGTGTGTTTCGATACTTTTATAATAAAAGCACATAAAAGTCAATCTCTCTCTCTCTCCTCTCTCTCTCTCTCTCTCTCTCTCTCTCTCTCTTTCTCTCTCTCTTTCTCTCTCTCTCTCTCTCTCTCTCTCTCTCTCTCTCTCGAAAAGCAGGTTCCGTAATGCCAAAGCAGCGCATTGGCAAGGATTGCTCTCATTGGCAAGCATTGGCAAGCTCTCACCATAGCGGGTCATGAAGAGGTGAATCTCGCAACACCTGTTGCATCATTGTCTGATTTGCAGACGTGTCCAAAACCTGCAGACATTCAGGGGATGGCACACACAGCATCTGCTGCACCGGCACCTGCTTTATCGTTAGAGGGTGAGACTCACGCTGATCAATTGGACTATGACTCCGATGGAGCCTCATCCCTCACGTCTGGCATCAGCATCGAGGCTTGGAACGAAGTGTTGTTGTCTCATGGGCCGGAGGGTGACCCGGGCATCACACCTGCAGAAATTCTAAAATTCCTGAAAGACACTTTTCGGAAGAGGCGAGTAAAGGTGAAAGATTTCTTTCCAGACCTAAAAATCTTCATAACATCCGCGAAATATCTCGTCCTGAAGTCCAGCCAGTTCGGAGTTGGGGAACGAGAAGTATTCCGCCTCAAGAAGTACATCGTCAAAGCGAAGGAAGAGCTACAAGTAGACCAACCTTCTGCTATATAACCCCTTCCCCTTCTTCTTCACATGACCTTTTCTGTAGCTACTTTGAATATCAATGGGGGGCGGTCCCCATTGCGCAAGACCCAGGTGAAATTACTCACTGAGGAAAAGCATATTGATGTCATGCTTTTACAGGAGACGAGATGCAGTCCTTCGTGCGAAAGCCAATGGCGAAGGTTGATGAACGGCCAATGGTTTTTCAGTAGCTTGGCTTGCCCTAGAGCCGGGGTAGCTATATTCTTCTCATCTTCTTTTTTCCTCCAAACTGACATTGTTTTTGAAGACATAATTAAGGGGTATCTAATTTCTGTGTCTTTCACCTTCAATGGTTACAGGCACACACTTTTTAATGTCTACTCACCCAGTGACAGCACTGACAGGGTCACTTTCTTCACACAGTTAGAAACATCACTCACTCATGCAGATTTTAATAATCTTGTTTGCTTGAGTGGGGATTTTAATTGTACTCTAGACTCTGCCATGGACCGGAACGGTAAAGAACCTCATCTAGCTAGTACCATCCCACTGGCAAGGGTTTTATCTAAATTCTCTTTCGTTGATGCGTGGAGACTTCACAACCCCCTCATACGCCAGTATACATGGTGTCGCTGTCTTGACGGTCGGCTTTCCTTCGCTCGGCTAGATCGTGTTTACATAAATAGTAACTTTCTTAACATGATGGGCAATGTGCAAATTTTACCAATCGGTTTCTCCGATCATCACATGGTCACCTTTTCTCTTCTCTCTCCGATACGGAACTATGGAGCTGCACATTGGATTTTTAATGTGGACCTTTTAGAGGATCAAGCTTTCCTTAAAGCCTTCCGGGTTTTCTGGGGTACACTGCTTTTGCGGAAACCTTCTTTTTCTTCCCTCAATCAATGGTGGGATAATGCTAAGGTGCAAATTAAAACCTTTTGTCAGCAGTATAGATTCTTTTGTACAAAAGATGAGTCTCTCTTTAAAAGTGTTATTGAAAAAGAAATTTTAGCTTTGCAAAGCCATCTGTCACCTTCCAACACAATGGAAACGAATCTTTCATTGGCCAAAAAGAAAGCTATTCTCAACAGGCTATGTGTAAAACAAGCTAGAGGTGCCATGGTTCGTCTCCGTGTGGAGAATTTGCGTCATCTGGACGTGCCTTCTAGTTTCTTCTTTCGACTTGAACACACTTCAAAGGGTAGCGAGCAGCTCACCTTGTTACGGACTGTGCAGGGCAATATGATAAAGGATCACAAGGGCATTAGAACCCTGGTTAAAGATTACTTCTCTGATCTGTATTGTAGGAAAGACATTGATGACGAAATGGTGCATTCTTTAACCGCGTCCTTGCCCACCTTGTCAGCTACTGCATGTCAAGAGCTGGACAGAAAGATAACTATGGAGGAACTGTTTGTTGCACTACAAGCCTTGCCGAATGGAAAAGCCTCTGGCTTGGATGGACTCCCCGTAGAGTTCTACAAAGCTTTCTGGGATCTCTTTGGGACGGAACTGTTGGAAATATTTTCTGACAGTTTACGACTCAACCAACTGCCACTCAGCTGCCGTAGAGCGGTGCTTGCCCTAATACCCAAGAAGGGAGATCTGCATCGGGTGGAAAATTGGCGTCCGATATCCTTGCTATGCGTGGATTATAAAATCTTTTCCAAGGCTCTCACCAACTGGCTCAGAGTCGTGATTGGGGAGATCATACACCCAGATCAATCTTACTGTGTCCCTAAAAGGTCAATTCACGACAGTATCTTTATTGTACGTGACATGATTGATATCTGCTCTCTCGAACAAAGAAATGTTGGTCTGGTGTTCCTCGATCAAGAAAAGGCCTTCGATGCCATCGATCACTTTTATCTTTTCTCTGTTTTACGGGGGTTTGGTTTTGGTGAATTTTTTATCTCTCACATACAGCTACTGTATAATAACATTTTTAGTTTAGCAAAAGTTAACAACATTTTATGTCAGCCTTTCCCGGCTAGTAGAGGCATTCGTCAAGGTTGCCCTCTTTCCGGCCTCCTGTACTCCCTCGCGATTGAGCCTTTGCTCGTTCGTTTGCGCGCACGTCTTCCCGGTTTCGTTCCTCAACCAACTGCGAACCCGTTCAAGGTGATTGCTTATGCAGACGATCTTTGTGCAATCGTTCACTCGGATGAGGACGTCTTGGCCTTGGTCCAATGCGTCCATGAATTCAGTTTGGCAAGTTCGGCAAAAGTGAATTGGAAAAAGAGCAGAGCTCTCTACCTTGGTCCGCAAAATGGCGCCACTCCTCCGACTCTGCCGGAGCAACTCGAATGGGCATGGGATGGCGTTCTTTACCTTGGTGTCTTTCTTGGTACCGAAAACTTCATTTTGAGAAACTGGGAATCTCTCATAATTAAAACTGAGAGGCGGCTGCTAAAATGGAAGGGCTTACTCTGCCAACTCTCCTATCGGGGCCGAACCCTCATTATAAATAACCTTGCAGCATCGATGCTTTGGCACGTTTTTATGGCACTGCAGCCCCCGGATTTTATTCTTAAAAAACTGCAATCTATTTTTATTGACTTCTTTTGGGGGGGGGAAGCACTGGCTCAAACCTGGTGTGTTAAACCTACCCGTTGCTGAAGGAGGACAGGGTCTGATTGCCATTACCAGTAAAGTTATGGCTTTTCGCCTCCTGTCGCTTCGTCGACTGCTGTACACAGACGTCCCGTGGAAGGCATTGGCTCACTGCCTGCTTCGGCAGGCAGGGAGACTCGGCTACGATCAGGAGCTGTTCCTTATTGGCAGCAAGAAAGTCGATATGGCATCAGTCCCCCTGTTCTACAGGAGTGTGCTGGAGGCATGGCAGGCGGTTACTGTTCGCCGTGATAACAGTAATTATTCTCTTGAAATGTTCTTAAACGAGCCAATTTTTTTAAACCCCATTTTTGAAGGGGTCTGCAGTGATCGTACTTTTATGCAAAAGTTTATTGATGCTGGATGCACCAAGGTTAAAGATTTTAGAACCCCACCTCCTTACAAGTGGAAACCAGCTGCTGACGTCGCTGTTGCCACTGGAGTTAGGTCCATTCGGGTCATTGGGAGGATATTCTCTGTGATTCTGCGCTTTTTCAAGCAAACCAAGCTAAAATGGGCTCCACAGGTGGAAGCTGGCCCTCTCTCATCCCAACACCCCTTTCCAGAGCTTTTGCTTCTTTTTCAAGGTTTCACCTCCTTTAAGTTGATGGAAAAATCCTCTGTTTATGGCATGTGTGTCAAAACCCTTGTTTCTGATAGACCTGCAGAACCACAAGCGCACTGGAGGAGAATGCTCCAGACTACTCATTCTACTTCGATAAACTGGCTTGTTATGTACAAGGTACCCATTGCCAAACGCTCCGGAGACTTGCAGTGGCGATTGGCACATCACATTTTACCCTCAAACGTTTTGATACACCGAATGTGTCCACATGTCCTTGAAAAGTGCCCTTTTTGTGATGCCCAGGAAACTCTTTTTCATGCCTTTGTTGGATGCCCAAGATTGACACCACTTTTTACTGTTTTATCGCATGTCATTCAAGGGTTGGGGTTGGTTTTTACACACTGTGTTTTTATATTTGGTTTTAGTATTAAACCCAGATGTAGGCACGAATGTTTTTTAGCCAACTTTTTAATTTCTGAGGCAAAACTTGCTATATATGTGTCCAGGAAAAGGAAAATCCGGAACAGTGTTGTTCCAGTGGATGACGCTGTAGTCTTTCTTAGGTCATTGGTGTCGTCTCGGCTGAACCTGGAATTGTCTTTTGATAACTGTGGGGTCTTCCAGAAACGATGGTGTGTTCGGCGTTCCTTGTGCAGTTTAACTGACGGAGTCCTTACATTAAACTTGTAATATAGCATTGCTCTCTTATTTGGTGTAATGTGAAATGCTTCGAAATGGTACCTTTTATGACTGTATATATCAACTTTATTTGCTGTCTGTTTTGATTTGTAACCATGGTTTTCTTTTTCTCACTGTCTGTATTTGTAGAAATGCTCTCATGACCTGTAAATATTTTTTGTTTTACCTGTCTGCATTGGTGGAAAAGGTTTTTTCCTTCAAAAAAAGGAATGATCTCTCTCTCTCTCTCTCTCTCTCTCTCTCTCTCTCTCTCTCTCTCTCTCTCTCTCTCTCTCTCTCTCGCGCCCCCTGCTGGTCGTTTGCATGCTGGTTGTACTGTCATGGCGTCTGCTTGTGGAGGCCTGTGAGTGCTCTGTGTTGTTGCTCCATTCCCCCCCCCCCCGCCCCCCCTGTTTTCCCCCCTCTGTGTCCTTGTACCTGTTCGTGGAGTCTTCCTGGTGATTCCCATATACGTTGAGACGGGAGAGAGAGCCGGAGAGCACAGGGTGATCGCTGGTAAGGGTTCGCCGTTTTTGGGCGTCGCCCGATCGGTGGTTGCTCCTTCATCTTAAACCTTTATTTCCTTTTTTTCCTTTCGTTTATCCTTCCTTCAGTTTGTTTTGTTGCCTCCCTTTTCCGAAGTTAGGGAAATCGGAGAGGTCTGATTGCTTCCCATTCCCGGAGTTCGGGTAGGGAAGATTGTATTATATATTCACCCTCCCCGAGTTGGGGAGGGGTTGTAAGTGCAGCTGTTCCAGCATGGCAGCTGCACTATCTCGATTTACGGCCTTTCAGAGCCTGACCCGTAAGCACGGGTTCTTTTGTGTACCTCCGGAACGTGAGGTTAGTGTCGAGGACGTTGTCCTCGCAACCGGTCGTGTTGTCGGGATCGACAAGGTTGTTGCCGCTTCGCGGATGAACAAGCGGATCGTTATTTTTTTGTCCGACGTGGATTGTGTCCCACAAATTGTCGAACAGGGTTTGACAATCGATCCAGATTTATTTGTAATGATTTCCCCACTAGATAGCCCAGCGATAAAAGTCGTGATATCAAATTGCCCCCCATTTGTATCCGACGATGTACTAATTAAAGAGTTGTCCCGATACGGTACCATCGTGTCTCGTATCTCCATGATTCCCTTCGGGTCACGAAACAACGATTTAAGGCACGTGGTTTCATTCCGGCGGCAAGTGTTTATGATTTTAAAAAATTCCCAGAAGGATTTAAACCTTATAATAAAATTAAAACATCAACAGAACGAATATACAGTGTACGTGTCCACCAACGTTCTAAAATGTTTTGGCTGCGGACAATTTGGGCATGTTAAGCATGACTGCCCCCGAAAAGAGAATTCTCCACAAGTGCAACCTCCCCTCCGAACCGGGAATAAGCAACCCCCCCACCTTCCCACCACCGGTCCAAACCCTCCCACCACTGACCCAAGCCCCCCCACCACCGACCCAAGCCTTCCCACCACCGAACCAAACCTTCCCACCACCGAACCAAGCCCTCCCGCCGCCGAACCAAGCCCTCCCACCACCGACCCGAACCTTCCCACCATCGACCCAAGCCTTACCACCACTGATCCCAATCTGTCCACCACCGACCCAAGCCCTCTTACCACCAATCCAAACCCCCCCGCCGTACCCCCCTCCCCTCCCCTTGAAACAGGGGCCCCTCCCTCTACTGAAGGATCTAATTGCAGCCATCTCCTGTTAACTATAGATCTCACCCCCCAGGCGACATCGTCCAATCACAGCTTGTTGCCTGCTATAACTGATCCTGCCTCTCCCGCCGTGGTAGCCGATGGGATCCCCCTCCCGATGATCACGTCCTCCCCCCCCCCTCCCCCCAAACCCTTGCAATCTCTTCCCACTAACCAGGACGAGTTTCAATTAGTCTGCCCAAAAGGAAAAAGACATCTGCAAACAACAGATGAAAACGGTCACCTCTTTAAAAAACCTACAACTGAAAACCGACAGGCCCTCCTCTCTGGCCTAGATTTGTCCCTCGTCACAGAAAATCGTTTCTCGGTATTGGAGGACATAGATGTGGATGAATCCTCGCCCTTGTCTACTGACCTAGAAATTGATATGGTTGAACCACAAAAATTAGTACCCCCCCCCCCCTCCCCCCCCCTCCCCTGAAGATGGCTCATTTCTCTCCCTCCCCGTCCCCCCCCTCTATGGACTATGCCCCATCCGATAACGTGGAGGGATGTGATGACGGTGAGGAGATAAATGATGAAAACCAGTGTGACACACCATCTGAGCCATCTGATATAGATGACTCTGTTAGTGAATGTGGTAGCCTTAAGGAAGAAGAAACCCCTCCAATCCCTCCCTCCGAGATAAAAAGGTTTCTTAAGGACACATTCCGAAAAAGGAATGTTGTTATAGAAACCTTTTTTCCGGAGCTACCTGATTTTATACATTCCGCTAAACTGATGGTAAAACGGCCCCACGTTTTTAATTTCAATTCCTCCCAACGTCACCGTTTAAAGAAGTGGTTGCAAAAAGCTAAGAATGAACTGCTATCAAAAAATTGAGTGGTGGTCACTCCTCCTTATAGCTGTAATGAGTTTTTCCATTTGTAGCTTGAATATTAACGGAGGATGTAGCTCTGTCCGTAAAGTTCAAGTAAGGGATTTTTTATTGCAGAAGAAAGTTGACATTGCCCTCTTACAAGAGACCCATGCCAACGACTGCTGTGTCGCAGAGTGGTGTAGGCTCTTCCCCGGCCTGTCCTTCTTTAGTAACGGTGACTCCCGCAAAGGCGGTGTCGCAATAATTCTTAGCCCCTCCTTTTCGCCTTCATCGCTTAAATTCGACGAAATACACAAGGGATCCCTAGCATCCCTAGAATTCCACTACTATGGAAAATTCTATACTATT
The DNA here is from genome assembly GCF_964187855.1 of Myxine glutinosa. NCBI lineage: Eukaryota > Metazoa > Chordata > Myxini > Myxiniformes > Myxinidae > Myxine > Myxine glutinosa. The sequence continues at coordinate 91,560,100 of NC_136268.1, forward strand.
TTTAATATCTATGCCCCAAGTACGCCTGTAGCTCGGCGAGTTTTTTTTAATGACCTTGGGACACACCTAACGTCCCTCGACAGTCAAAACGCCCTAAAAAACCAAGACAATCATGTTTGTATTGGTGGAGATTTTAACTGCACCCTCCAACCCCAACTCGACAGGAACAGTGCAGAGCCCCATCCTGCCTCCACAATCCCTCTCACCAAATTTTTAAAACAAATGAATTTGACAGATATATGGCGGGTACAGCACCCATCAATCAGGCAATACACATGGTGTCGATGTATTCAGGGTAATATTGTACTTGCTCGCTTGGACAAGTTTTATATTAATCCTCCACTTGAATGCCTCGTTCTGTCATCCAAAATTTGCCCATCAGGATTCTCGGACCACAGCGCAACATTTCTCAATTTCTGCCCCCTGCCCGAAACACAAGAGTGCTTTTTGGAAATTTAATAACAACTTACTTGATGATAGTACCTTTAAGGACATTTTTCCGGAAATTTGGAATATTCTGGTTGCCTCCCAAGGGAATTTCTCAAACCTCAGACAATGGTGGGATAATGCCAAAACGCACATCAGACTGTTCTGCCAACAATATCGTGCGTATGGTGTTCAAGAGGAAAGAAAAACCACAACCTTACTTGAAGATGAAATCCTGGAATTACAGGAACAGCTTCAGGGAACCGCAAGTGTGAGCTACCAGGGAATGAGGCAACAAATCCATGGAAAAACGGCCTTACTGAATTCCATATCCGAAAGGCGAGCACAAAATGCTTTATTGCGCCTGAAGATGAGGTACATACACGACCTTGATGCTCCAACCAAATTCTTCTTCAGCCTTAAAAGGGGGGCCTCTTCGTCAATGATTACACGCTTGCTCCATGATGGGGAACTCCTTTATGAAGATGGCAGAATCAGGGAATGTGCCCGGAAACATTTTAAACAACGGTTTATGCGGCATGACATTAACCAGGATGCAATATCGGAACTTGTTTCTAACCTTCCAACATTGGCGGAGGATCAGAAGCAGCAGTTGGAGGATCCTCTTAGGTTACCTGAGCTCACCGCTGCCTTGAAGGCCTTGGAACCTGATAAAGCCCCTGGACTGGATGGGCTGACAAGTGAATTTTTCCAGTTTTTTTGGGACACCATTGGACCTCACCTACTGCGGGTATTGAATGAATGTTTAGAGGATGGACAACTGCCGTGGAGTTGCCGGAGAGCAGTCACCACCTTAATTCCTAAGAAAGCGGACACTCAACTTATAGAGAACTGGCGTCCTATTTCTGTTTTATGTACGGATTATAAAATTTTAGCCAAAGCCTTGTCTAATCGAATGAAACCTTTTATGAATGTACTAATAGGAGAACATCAATCCTTTTGTATTCCTGGACGTACTATTTTTAATAATATCTTTCTTATCCGTGATACCATTCGGTTTTGTAACAATTTTAATATGAATGTTGGTCTGTTTTTTATTGACCAAGGAAAAGCCTTTGACTGTATTGACCACATGTACCTTTTTAGAGTTTTAGAGAATTTTGGGTTTGGACCTATTTTTATCTCGTACGTTAAACTTTTGTATTGTAATATATCCAGTGTTCTTAAAATTAATCAAGTATTGTGTAGCCCCATTGCTGTACAACGGGGAGTACGGCAAGGTTGCCCGCTATCTGGACTTTTATACTCTCTTGCCATCGAACCTCTTCTGCTCCAATTACGTACGCACATTTCTGGCTTCACTGGATCAATTCTTACCACACCGCTAAAAGTCTCTGCCTATGCAGATGATGTCTGTATTTATATAAAAAATAGTACTGACGTCACTGCGGTGGCTCAGGCACTAAAAACATATTGTCAGGCTTGTTCAGGCCAGGTAAACTGGAAGAAGAGTGAAGCCCTTTGGATAGGACCTGGAGATTGCCCGCCAATTGTCCTACCAGGAGGAGTGAACTGGCAGAAAAGTGGCATTAAATACCTCGGTATTTTCCTCGGAGACAACACCTTTGAGCAGCAGAACTGGGTGGGATTACCAGACAAGGTAATGGCAAAACTGGCCCGCTGGAAAGGACTTCTTTTCCAACTTTCGTACCGCGGAAGAACTCTCGTCATTAACAATCTTGTCGCCTCTATGCTATGGCATAAGATGATATGCCTACAACCGCCTGGGAGCCTTCTTATTACACTGCAAAAGAGCATTGTCGACTTTTTCTGGAGCGGGAAACACTGGCTCCAACCCCCCGTGGCATACTTGCCACTCGCTGAAGGTGGCCAAGGTCTTATTGATATCCGCAGCCGGATTATGGTCTTCCGGCTTCATATCGTGCGCCAACTTGTATATGGAGATGAAGCCCTACTCTGGAGGCCTCTGGCTAACTGCATATTACAGCTCACATGCAAGCTGGGTTACGACCGAGAACTTTTCTTGATGAACCCTCATCAAATCGATTCATCCTTGCTGCCCACCTTTTACCAAGGGGTGATGAACGCCTGGCAAGCCCTGTCCTTTTCCCGTGAAATGGCAACATACAACATGGAAATGTTGTTGAACGAGCCCCTATGCTACAACCCCTTCCTGGAAAACAGCTTGAATAATAGGGGACTCGTTCAACGTTTTGTTGATGCCAAGCTGCTGCGAGTGAAAGACCTCATGACAGAGTCTGGGAGCTGCCGGCTGAGTGCTGCCGCTGTGGCACAAAAAACCGGAATAAAATCTGTCAGGATCATCTCTCGGTTCCTTCAAGGGATATCCACAACGTATCGTAATACCTGCGAGGAACTTGGCCCTTCCCCCGAGGAAACAGCGGGTGACTTCCCCAAACTCCTAGTCTTCAGCCCGCCACTTAATCTGTCCCCTGGCCTGAACAGCCCTGATGATACTGCATTATCCCTTCCCGCCTTTCCAAAGAAAACTCTGTACAACGCGTACGTTAAAAATTTATACGCAAAAACATTTTCTGAGCACCCGAGGCTTCGATGGCGGGATGTTTTACCCCCAATACCACCCAATTGCCACAATTGGCGAAGTTTTTATCTCTTGCCTACTCCAAAGTATGTTGGAGATATTCAATGGAAACTTGTACACTGGATTTTACCTTATAATGTTTTACTGAACCGGTTTTCTACTGCTAACTCTAATCTATGCCCTTTCTGTGCATCCATTGAAACCCTACCGCATATATACCTGGAGTGTGAACGATTGCAACCTCTTTTTACATTCCTTCAGGAACGCTTTGTGAAGCTTGGTTCCCTCTTCAATCACAATGTTTTTATTTATGGTGTTTTAGGACCGTCTTCCCTTAGGAATGTGGTTTTAATGAATTTTTTAATTGGCCAGGCCAAGTTTGCAATTTATAAATCCAGGAAGAAAAAAATGGGAAACGCTTCTGACTCGTCATGTGATGTACTGCTCACCCTTAAGGCTCTTGTAAATGCAAGACTAAAGCTAGAGTACCGGTTTTTTAAAATGAACAAGAATTTAACATGTTTTAAAGAAAAGTGGGTTTTTAATGATGTCATATGCACACTTGATGATGATGACTTGAAAATAACCTTTCCTTGAGACCATTTTATTGTGTTTTGTTTCTTTGTGACTGAACATAACTGATTTTTTGTACTCTTGTAATAAAAGGAAGAAACAGTCAGTCTCTCTCTCTCTCTCTCTCTCTCTCTCTCTCTCTCTCTCTCTCTCTCTCTCTCTCTCTCTCTCCCCCTCCCTCTCTCCCCCTCTCCCTCTCCCCTTCTCTCTCTCCCCCCCCCCCTCTCTTTCCCTTTCTCAATTTTTCACTTAATTTAATCAAACGCTTAATTTGCTCTTGATGTGTTCATAGCTCTTGCGTGAGCATTTCCTTTAAAATTGTTTGTGGTTTCTGTTTGTGTCCTCACCTTTGGTTGGTAAAATTTTTATACTTGCTGATTTCTTTTGAATATCCTTTGTTCTTTTTTGGTGTGTTTATGATCCTTATACAATGTTTCTTTGAACTCGTTGCTTGGTTTAACACTGCTTTGTGGAATGGTTTTATACTTTTATAATAAAAGGATACAAAAGTCAAAGTCTCTCTCTCTCTCTCGTGGGCGTGGCGTCATGGCGGCTGTGAGCAACTGCTCTGTGGTGTAGTGAGTTCTTTGTGAGTTTTCCTCCTCTCCTGCCTCTCCTTCCTATCCTGTGTACTTTGGCATTTTGTTTTCATTCGTTCTACACCTTTGTCTGCGAGAGAGAGAGGATTGAGAGCGGGCCCATTTTGGGTGCGGCCTACTGGCTTCGACGGCATTTTGTAAGCCATTTTTGTGCTTATAATGCACGTTTATTACTTACTTTAGTTCGATTATTTAGGTTTGATACCTTCTTGTCCGGTTCGGACAAGTGGGGGGTGTTGAATTCGCTGGTATGGCAAATGCACGCTCTCGGTTAGAGGCGTTCGATAGCCTAATGAGGAAGCATGCATTTGTGTGTGTTCCACCAGAAGGAGTCCTCACTGAGGATGTGGTACTCGCAGTGGGGAAAATAATCGGGTGCGAGCATGTCCGAGCTGCCTCACGAATGAATCAAAAAGTTGTTATTTTCCTGTACGAAGAAAACTTTGTTCACGACGTCGTGAGTGCAGGTTTAACCACAGAAGGTGGTGTTTTTATGTTAGCGTCCCCCATGGATACTCCAGCGATGAAAATCGTTGTATCAAACGTACCACCATTTATATCAAACGACAAACTAATGTCAGTCCTTTCTCGTTATGGAACAGCTGTGTCGAGAATGTCCATGATCCCTCTGAAGAGCCGAGACGAGAGGATAAAACACGTTATGAGTTTCCGTCGCCAAGTTTACATGGTACTTCCCGATCGTGGTGATGATACAGGGTTAAATATTTCATTTAAAGTAAAATCCGACGATCGGGAGTATCAAATGTATGCCTCGTCAGCCTCACTAACGTGCTTTCACTGTGGAGCCTTTGGTCACGTTAAACGTTTTTGTCCCAAGGTTTCGTGTTCAAAGTGTGGGGAAAATGGCCATGCATACACCGATTGTAAAAATGATAATACTCGTGTTCCTATTAAACCGACTGGAGTTAATCCTGTGAGTTTGCCGGTTCCTGCTGTTCCCTCCTGCAGTGAGACGAACAATAGCAGCATCGATGGGCATATCCCCGTCCCGAGTCTAGAAAACGATCGCACTTCACTTCCTGTCACAGAAACCGAAGCGACCCCAACTCGCACAACCTTTGCTGCGATTCCCTCATGTAGTGAAGGAATGGAGGAGGACCCTATTATTGGTTCTAAAAAACGAAGGGCGTCGGTTGATAATTTTTCTACCAGTAATCCAAAAAAGGTGGTATTGGAGAAGGCCAGTGTAGCTGAACACACACCTCAATGTGTTCCTCATGCTTCCATCGGGTTTGAAAAAAAGGATGGTGAATCGGGTGCTGCAATTGAGGATAATATGTCTGAAAGTTTGTGTACAAACTCTGTGGACGCAAATTGCTATATGGGTGAAATAAGTTGCAACGCTGAATACGTTGATAAACCCTCGAACGAACCATTACGATCATTGACATCAGTCACTGTGAACGAGCAGACAGTGACTGACTCATCCCTCCACAGTGCTGCTCCACCGATGCAGATTCAAAACTGTGTTACCGAGTCACTCATCGATTCGGTAGATTGTGCTCCACAAGAGGATGAAACCGAGGCTTCAACTTCTGATGAGCAGAAATATCACCATGGCATCGTGGATTGCACAGTGGAGCTCTCCAGCGAATCCCCAGAGATACTGACAATTCCCATAGTGACCACGGAGGCCGACATCCTCGATCCTGGAGGGACCTTGTCAGACTTGTCGGAATCTGATGAGGATGACGAGGTGCCCGAGTTGTCTCAGTCTCAGTTGAGTCAGCCAATGATATCTCCTCAACTCGTACTCTCCTTTCTGAATGAAACCTACAGACAGCGAAATGTAGTTATCAGGGATACATTTCCTGATTTAGGTTCATTCATTCAATCAGCAAAGGAAATAACAAGAAAGGGCAAAGAATTTCCACTAACAAGGTCACAATTTCACCGACTCAGGAAATTTATTACAAAAGCCAGTCTTGAGATTTCGCAACACCCAATCAAACCTTTTGATAAGGAATGAAGCAAATTACCTTTGGCACCTTGAACATTAACGGTGGAGGTGCAAACCCAAACCGCCAAGCTCAAGTGCAAAGTTTGTTTCGGCGCAAAAATGTCGATGTACTTTTACTGCAGGAAACGCACATCACCCAAAACGTAGAATATGATTGGTGTCGCGTTTTTGGGGGACAGTGCTTTTTTAGCAACCTGTCTTCCCTTTCGGCAGGTGTTGCTTTCGTACTTCGACCAGGGCTAGTACCTGAGTCAATCCTCGTCCAGGAGATCATTAAAGGCCGATTCAGCTCTCTTGAACTGGAGGTTAATAATTTCCATTTCACATTATTCAATGTGTACGCACCAAGTGAGAGCACAGAACGGAAAGCTTTCTTTGCGTCTGTGATTAATCACCTGCAGTCAGTTGATCTAAACCAATGTGTGTGTATCGGGGGTGATTTCAACTGTACCTTTGAACCTGTAATGGACAGGAACTCGGCAGAACCTCATCCCGAATCATGTATTGATTTATCCCTTTTCCTTTCTCGGGTGGGTTTGCTAGATGTATGGAGGGTACTTTTCCCCAATGAACCTCAGTTCACCTGGAGCCGCATCACCAGAGGAAGAGTGTCCTTTGCGAGACTCGACCGATGGTATATAAACTCACCTTTTAGAAACGCTATAGTCTCTCCAGATTATTTTCCGTCAATATTCTCAGACCATCATTTAGTAACCATGGGGTTTCTTTTTCCTCAGTCAATAAATAAAAGTGCATACTGGAAATTTAATACCAGTCTTCTAGAAGATGGTCTATTTAAAGAAGCCTTCCAAGTTTTCTGGGCTAATCAAATCCAAAGAAAGCCCTCTTTTTCTTCAGTTAATCTTTGGTGGGACAATACGAAAGCCCAGATTCGGGTGTTTTGTCAACAGTTTAGAGCAAACATTACAAATGTTAAGAATATAACAATGACTTGTTTGGAAGCTGACATTGTACAGCTCGAAGGTAAACTTGCTAAAAATAATAATGCAAGAAACTTCCAGTTATTACTAGAAAAGAAGACTCAGCTGAGAGAGTTAATCCAGGAGAAAGCAGCAGGGTTGTTGCTCAGACTAAGGGTTAAGAACTTAAAGGTTTTAGATACCCCTAGTAAAGCTTTTTTTCGTCTGGACTCTGTCAGTAAAGCACCCAAGAACATTTTTTCTGTAATTAATCCTGGCGGAGCTGTCGTTGTAAATCCCAGAGACAGACGGTTATGTGTTCAAGACTTCTTTTCCAAACTGTTTTCAAAACAGGTAGTTTGTGATGAAACAATGAGACTTTTAACCTCTCACCTATCCTCGTTAACCGAGTCCCAGCGGCTGGATATGGACTTGCCAATTACGCTCGAGGAGTTAACGCAAGCCCTGGCTGGAATGGACTCGGGAAGAGCCCCTGGAATCGATGGTCTGCCGGCTGAATTTTACGTGGAATTTTGGGAACTATTAGGTCCAGAACTGATGCATGTTCTTGAATCATCACTGACTCATGGAGAATTGCCTTTAAGTTTGAGAAGAGCGGTGATGTCCCTTCTTCCAAAGGCTGGTGATTTGCGACAAATGAAGAATTGGAGACCTGTTTCTCTACTATGCACTGATTATAAAATCCTTTCAAAAGTTCTGGCGAATCGAGCTAAAAGGGTAATTTGCGATTTGGTTCACCCTGATCAGAGTTATTGTATTCCAGGTAGATCTATGTATGATAACATATTTTTCATTAGAGATCTCATAGATGGCAACTGTGTGCAGAATGACTTTGGTATAATTTTTCTTGATTTAGAAAAGGCTTTTGATAGCATCGATCATGTCTTTTTGAATCATGTGCTTGAAGCCTGTGGATTTGGAGATAATTTCAGAACTTATATTGCTTTATTGTACAACAATATATTCAGTTTAGTTAAGGTGAACAATGAGCTTTGTTCTCCCATACAGGTTCAAAGGGGGGTAAGGCAAGGTTGCCCTGTCTCCGGCTTACTGTTCACCCTTGTAATGGAATCACTTCTCGTGTTACTAAGGAATAACGTTTCTGGAATGAGTATATCTCCTGATCATCCTCCAGTTGTCGTATCGGCGTATGCTGATGATGTTGCAATCATTGTTAAAAACAACTAGGGCATGCCCGTACTATATATATATCTAAAAGTATATCCCCCCCCTCTATTTACATGCAATGGTTTGGTCCAAAGCGAACGGCTTGCGAGTACGGTGACAATCCCCCCCCTCTATTTACATGAAATGGTTTGGTCCAAAGCGAACGGCTTGTGAGTACGGTGACAATCCCCCCCCTCTATTTACATGAAATGGTTTGGTCCAAAGCGAACGGCTTGCGAGTACGGTGACAATCCCCCCCCCCCCTCTATTTACATGAAATGGTTTGGTCCAAAGCTAACGGCTTGCGGAGTTTGGTAAAGAAATCGCCATCGCGTGCACAAACGTGCAGGAAAGCGAATGAATCGCAAATTAGTTTTAATTAGTTTTAAAACATAGTTTAACGCCCGAGCGAGTTTAACGCAATCGCAAATCGCATCGCAAAGCGAAAGAATCGCAAATTAGTTTTAATTAGTTTTAAAACATAGTTTAACGCCAACATAGCGCCAACATAGTTTGCCGACGGGAAATAAATGAATACGCTCTCAAATGTGCCGTCCGAGGCAGAGTCTGTTCGCCACGTTCGGCACACGTGATAGCTCGCTGCTCTCTGATTGGTTGAATCGTTTTTTGGACATAGCTCGGTAACTACTTCTCCGATTAATATGAAACCTTGAAAAGGCACATCATCGGGTCCCCAGCAATATACCTGGCAAGTTTAAAGTATATCGGACCGGTAGTTGTCGAGAAACAGCGGTCACAGACAAACATACATACAAACATACAAACATACAAACATACAAACATACACACAGAGATTACTGGAATTATAGATAGATAACGACATTGCAGCTTTGGCTAAGTGCCTATATTTGTTTGGTTTAGCTTCCTCGTTGAAGTGCAACTGGGAAAAGAGCAAAGCGCTATGGGTTCCCTCTGTCAGGGACAGTGCATCTAGAATGGCGCAAGACCCGCCAATACACCTTCCTGCAAGTTTAAAGTGGGTGGATGGAGGTGTTCGCTATCTTGGAGTGTTTCTTGGATCCCCACAGTACGGCCAGAAAAACTGGGAAGGTGTCGCTGAACGCGTAAAAAAGAGATTGAGTAGATGGAGGAGAGCCCTGCCTCACCTTTCGTATAAGGGCCGAGTTTTGGTAGTCAAGAACCTCGTCGCCTCCTTCTTGTGGCACAGATTCATCTGCCTGCAACCACCAGAAGGCTTGGTGAAGGAAGTGCAAAGGCAACTGTTGGAGTTCTTTAGGGGAGGGCATCACTGGTTACGGCCAAATGTTGTATGCCGTCCATTGGCCGAGGGTGGCCAGAGTATGGTCGACATCAGGAGCCGCATAATGGCCTTTCGGCTATGCACTGTGCAAAAACTTTTGGTGAAAGAACAATTACCAAACCATGTTTTGGCCACCCACATTTTGCGGGAAGCTGGTGGGCTGGGATATGGCCGCGAATGTTTCTTGGTCCTGCTTCAACAAGTTGACACATCTCCTCTTCCTGTTTTTTATCAGAGTGTGTTGAATGCTTGGCAGAACCTCACAGTGTGCCGTCAAGAAGACAACTACGACATCCATATGTTTGCACAAGAGCCTTTGTTCTGCAATCGGCTTTTCCCAAACATACCCAAAAGTAGGGACCTCTGCCAGCATTTCATAATTGCCGGCATCACAAAAGTATGGCACCTCCGGCAAGTTTCAGGTTGCGGGTGGAAATCAGCTCGAGAAGTAGCCAAGATAGCAGGAATTCGGTCCGAAAGAGTGACTGCAAAAGTGTTGAGAGAGGTGATACGAATAGGGGTACGGCTGAGAGTATGCTGGTCCCACGAGCTCGAACCATTGCACGATGAGTGGGTTTTTCCTGGGTTACTGGTGCACTTCAAGTTGGAAGACTTACCCCTGGTTAGCATGGGGATAAGCCCCTTTCAAGAGACTAGCAGTAAAGAGCTATACAAGTCATGTGTCAAGTTACTGCTGGGGGATACGCCGCTAAATGGAATAATCCGGTGGAAGAGACTGTTGCCTGTGGGACCCCCCTCTGAACCTGTATGGAACTCCATGTATAGCAAGCTCATAAGTAAAAGATCTGGCGATCTCCAATGGAGACTGATCCACTGGATAGTCCCCTCCAATAAGTTAATCAACCATTTCTCTCCTACATCCACACGTTGCCCATTCTGCATATGTACGGAGGACGTGTTCCACGCCTTCATTAATTGTGTGAGATTGGTTCCTTTGTTTCGGTGGTTTAATCTTGTGGCACACAGAATGAAGGTTGTTTTCTCGTTGCGTTCTTTTATTTTCGGCTTTAATGCCAAGTCAAGCAAGGAAAATATGTTAATGAGGTTTCTTGTCGCAACAGCCAAGCTGGCAATATATCTCTCAAGAAGGGAGAAATTGAACGGTAAACCTGCCGGAGAATGCAATGTAATGTTGTTTTTCAATGCCCTCGTGTCAGCAAGACTTAAACTAGAGTTTTGTTTCTATAAGGATGCAAACAATCTTGATGAATTCACCAATACTTGGTGTCATGAAGGGTTGTGTGAGGTTCGTGAGAACCAACTGGTAATATTTTTGTAGGTTGTATAAAGTTAATGGTTTATTTTGGCAAATTGTGTGCCGTGATACTTCTGTAACCTTTTCGTTTCATTGCTTTTTCATGTATTTATGATTGGTGTAAAGATATAAATACATTTTTTTGTATTATTTTGATAATAAAAGGACTTCAAAAGTCAAAAAAAGTCTCTCTCTCTCTCTCTCTCTCTCTCTCTCTCTCTCAGTCTCTCTCTCTCTCTCTCAGTCTCTGTCTCTGTCTCTGTCTCTGTCTCTCTCTGTCTCTCTCTCTCTCTCTCTCTGTGTTTGTGTTGGGTGTAGCGTCATGGCAGCTGTGAGCAACTGCTCTGTGTTGTGGTGAGTCCATTGTGCGATTTTCTCCTCTCCTGCCCTCCCCTCCTTCTCCTTTTCCATTCTGTGTACTTTGGCGTTTTGTTTTCATCCTTTCTACACCTTTGTCTTTGAGAGAGAGAGGATTGAGAGCGGACCCATTTTGGGTGCGGCCTACCGGCTTCGACGACGCTTTGTAAGCCTTTTTGTGCTTATAATGCACGTTTATTATTTATTCTAGTTTGATTTATTTCAGTTTAGTACCTACTTGTCCGGTTCGGACAAGTGGGGGTGTTAATTCGCTGGGATGGCGAATACACGCTCTCGGTTAGAGGTGTTCGACAACTTAACAAGGAAGCATGCATTTGTGTGTGTTCCACCCGAAGGAATTTCCACCGAGGACATTGTTTTGTCGGTGGGGAAAATAATCGGTTGTGAGAATGTACGAGCAGCGTCGAGAATGAATCAAAAAGTTGTTGTATTTGTGTCCGATGAAAAATTCGTTCACGATGTTGTTAGTGCGGGATTAACGACAGAGACAGGTCTCTTTGTCTTGGCGTCGCCTATGGACGCTCCGTCGATGAGGGTCGTCATATCTAATGCACCCTCATTTATAACCTGCAACCAGCTGATGTCCGTTTTGTCCCGATACGGAACAGTGGTGTCGAAAATCACAATGATTCCGCTCCGGTCTCACAATGAACGTGTGAAACACGTGATGAGCTTTAGACGGCAGGTGTGTATGGTGCTTTCGGATCGAGGAGATGACACGGGGTTAAATATCACGTTTGAGGTAAAGGTGAACAACCATGAGTACCAGATGTATGTGTCATCGGCCTCGTTAACATGTTTTCATTGCGGAGCTTTTGGCCATTTGAAAAGGTTTTGTCCGAAGGTGTCGTGTGTAAGGTGCGGTGAAGCAGGTCATAGTGACGCTGATTGTAAAAGAGATAACACCCCGGTCTCTAACGTACGGAACAAGGTAAATCGAAATACCCGAACGGTTCCTACCGCCGCTCCCTCGCACACGAGGAGTAGGGATAATACTCCTGTTCGTGTTGGTGAAAACGACAACACCGCTGATTCGGTAAATAATGAAATAATCCCAGATAGCCCACCTGTTGTGGCAGATGCTACGTGCAGTGAGGAGATGGAAGAAAATCCCATTGTGGTGACAAAAAAACGAAGAGTACCTGGTGCTTGTAACTCCAACATTACTTTGAAAAAGGTAGTGTTGGATAAAGACAGTGTGGGTGAAGATGCCCTGAAACGTCTTTCTCAGGTGTCCACAAGCTGTATTGACAGCAGGGAGAAGGAACCTGAATTAATTAATTCTGAAACATTATCGGGCAGCACCGAAAACTTGGGAGAAAAAGTAGAGGGCGAGACTAAAGATGATGGCGAGCTCATTAGTGAGCCGCCACCTTCACTACCTGCTGAGACCGAGCGGAATGGGAATGTTTCAGCCCCAAGCTCCTCTTTACCAATGCAAGATCTAAATCATGACACTGGTTCGTCAACTGAGCCAGTGAACATCTCCCTACAGGAGGGCGAAGCCGAGATTTCAGCTCCTGCTGAATGTCCCGGGTACCAGAGTGAAGATGACTCTACCATAGAACATTCCAGCAAATCTTCGGACTTGGCTGGAATCAAAATGGGGACGGCGCAGACTGATATATGTGACCCGGGCGGAGCTGTTTCTGATTTGTCAGAATCAGATGATGAAGTTGAGGTGACTGAGTTGTCTCAATCTTCATTGTATCAGTCACCCATAGCCCCTCAACTTATTATTTCTTTTCTAAATGACACCTACCGACAGCGAAATGTGATTGTAAAAGATCATTTTCCTGATTTAATTTCATTCATCCAGGCTGCAAAGGACATAATTAGGAGGCCGGATTAATTTCATTTAACAAGGTCGCTGTTTCATCGGCTTAGAAAGGCTGTTACCAAAGCAGGGAGCGAGATTTCCCAACAACCGCTCAAGCCTTTTGATAATCCATGAAAAAAAAATCACCTTTGGAACCTTAAATATGAACGGCAGAGGTGCAAGCCAAAACTGCCAGGTTCAGGTGAAAAGTTTATTTGGGCGCAAGAAAATTGATGTACTCTTACTCCAGGAAACCCATATAATTCAAAAAGTGGAGTATGACTGGTGTCGCCTCTTTAAGGGACAATGTTTTTTTTAGTAACATGTCTTCTTCTGCTGGTGTAGCCTTTTTACTCAGACCAGGCCTAGTACCTGAGTCATGCCTCTTCCAGGAGGTGATTAAAGGCCGGTTTATTTCATTGGAACTGGTCATTAATAATTTTCGGTTAACACTATTCAACGTTTATGCACCAAGTGAGAGTGTGGAACGAAGAGCTTTGCATTACCCCAACAAATCTGAGTATACTTGGGGACGATGTGCCAATGGGAGAATGACCTTCGCTAGACTTGACCGTTGGTACATAAACTCACAGTTCAGGAATGCGGTTATCTCTCCAAATCATTTTCCATCTTTGTTTTCTGATCATCATTTAGTTACCATGGGCCTCTTTTTCCCTCAACCCTTACGCAAAAGTGCATACTGGAAATTCAATACCAGTCTTCTCGAAGATGCTTTGTTTAAAGACGCCTTCCGTGCTTTTTGGGTCATCCAACTTTCAAGAAAGCCCTCTTTCTCTTCTTTAGCATTATGGTGGGATAACAAAAAAGCTCAGATTAGAGTGTTTTGTCAGCAGTTTGTTTCAAATGAAACTGACGTTAAAAATATAACAATGGCTTGGTTAGAAGATGATATTATACGGTTAGAGTGTAAACTGTCTAAAAATAATAACAGAAGAGACCACAGGTTATTGGTTGAAAAGAAGGCTCAACTGAGAGAGCTGATTCAGGAGAAAGCAGCAGGCCTGTTAATCAGATTAAGAATAAACAATTTAAAGGTATTAGACACCCCTAGTAAATCTTTCTTCCAAATGGATTTTGTAAATAAGTCACCCAAAACCCTTTTCTCTGTACAAGACTTTAGGGGAAACATGGTTGCCAACCCTGGAGATGTAAGGTTGTGCATTAGAGAGTTTTTTTCAAAAGTTTATGCAAAACAAAATGTTTGTGAGCAAACCATGAAATTTTTAACATCTCACCTTTCATCCCTAACTGAACCTCAGTGCCTGGGCCTGGATTCAACAATTACTTTGCCTGAGCTAACGCAGGCCCTAAGTGAAATGGACTCGGGGAAAGCTCCTGGGATTGACGGCCTACCGGCAGAATTTTTCTTGGCTTTTTGGGACCTTTTGGGCCCTGAATTATTGAATGTCCTGGAATCATCCTTGGTGCTTGGAGAACTCCCACTAAGCATCAGAAGAGCAGTGGTGTCGCTGATTCCAAAGACTGGAGATCTACGACAGATAAAGAATTGGCGGCCGGTCTCGTTATTATGTACGGACTACAAAATATTGTCAAAAGTGCTGGCCAGTCGGTTGAAGACGGTAATCGGTGATCTAGTCCACCATGATCAGAATTACTGCATCCCAAACAGATCTATTTATGATAATATTTTTTTGATCAGAGATTTAATGGAATGTGATTGCTTGGAAAAAGATTTTGGGATAATATTCCTTGATTTGGAAAGTGCTTTTGATAGTGTTGATCATGTTTTTTTGTATGGTGTGCTAGACGCATGTGCTTATGGTGTCAATTTTAGGGCCTACGTGACTTTGTTGTACAACAATATATTTAGTTTATTTAAAATAAATAACGAACTCAGCTCTCCGGTTCAAAGAGGGGTGAGACAAGGATGCCCGGTTTCTGGGTTATTATTTTCCTTGGTAATGGAATCACTCCTAATTTTATTTAGGAAAAATATTTCAGGAGTGACTGTATCCCCTGGGAGTCCTTCAGTAGTTGTATCAGCTTATGCAGATGATGTCTGTGTGGTTGTTAAGAAGGAGAGTGATATCCCAGCACTTGTTGAATGTTTAAATCTTTTTTGCCTCGCTTCTTCTTTGAAGTGTAACTGGGACAAGAGTAAGGCCTTATGGATTCCCTGTCTCAAGAACATTCCACTTGGAAGAGTGCTGGTACCACCTGTGCATCTACCAACAAAGTTAAAATGGGTGGAAGACGGAGTCAAATACCTTGGAGTTTTCCTGGGATCTCCACATTACGTCCTCAAAAATTGGGACGGGGTTGTTGAGCATGTCAAAAACAGACTGGGACTGTGGAAACGAGCTCTGCCCCACCTTTCCTACAAAGGCAGGGTTCTAGGTGGTTAATAATTTGGTGGCTTCTTCCCTGTGGCATAGGTTTATCTGCCTTCAGCTGCCGGAGGCACTACTAAAGGCAGTGCAGAGGCTACTGGTGGATTTTTTTTTTGGAGTGGTCACCATTGGTTACTACCAAATGTCATATGTAGCCCCTTGTCTGAAGGTGGCCAGGGACTGATCGACATAAAAAGTCGTATCATGGCTTTTCAGCTGTGTACCATACAGCAGGTGCTGTACAAGGAACGACTGCCAAGCCGACTTCTGGCCTATCACGTGTTGCGAAAAGCAAGCGGGCTCGGATACGGCCTTGAACTTTTCTTAGTCCAACTCCAACATGTCGACACATCTCATCTACCATCATTCTATCAGAGCCTTCTGAATGCCTGGCAAAGCCTTTCGACTAGTCGCCAGCAAGAAACCTATGCTACAAACATGTTTGTGGAAGAACCCCTTTTTTTACAACCCGCTTTTTCCTGCAATACCAAGAAGCGGAGACTTTTATCAACACTTTATTACAGCAGGCATAATCAAAGTGTTGGACCTTCACCATGATTCTGGTTGGGGGTGGAAGTCGGTGCAAGAGATAGCTGATATGACTGGAATATGGTCAAACAGAATAATCGGGAGAGTCCTAAAGGAAATAGTAAAGAAAAGCTTACCACTTGGACTAAGATGGACCCAGGAAGTTTTGGTGACATCCAATGAATGGCAATTTCCTGGTTTATTGGTACAGCCGAGTCGTGGAGACTTGCCCCCAATTAGTGAGGGACAAAACATTTTTCAGAAATGCAGTAGTAAAGACCTGTATCGTTTATGTACTGCAGTTCTGCTTGGGAACTCACCGTTAAATGGAGTGGCCAGGTGGAAAGGGCTAATGCCAGAAGGACTCCCATCTGAGCCTGCATGGGAATCAATATACAGTAAGCTGGTAAGCAAAAGGACAGGTGATCTCCAGTGGCGAATGATACACTGGATCATTCCGTCTAATAAATTAGTGAGTCATTTCGCGCCCACATCTACGTGTTGCCCGTTCTGTGTTTACACAGAGGATGTGTTCCATGCATACGTTGATTGTGCAAGGCTTGTGCCTTTATTTCAATGGCTGAATTACATGGCTGGAAAAATGAAGATCACTTTTTCTCTGCGATCATTTATTTTTGGTTTCAATGATATGAAAGAACATGTACATATGCTGTTTTTGTTTTTAGTGGCCACGGCGAAAATGGCAATTTATTTATCGAGGAAGGAAAAAGTGAAAGGAAAGCTGATTGGGCAATGTGATGTCTTGTTCTTTTTTAATGCCTTGATATCTGCAAGACTCAAACTTGAATTTTGTGTTTCTGAAAGAAAGAAATGTATTGATGAGTTTATGAACATTTGGTGTTTTGATGGGATTTGCATGGTGCAGGAGAATGAATTAATGATATATTTGTAGGTTTGTTTGGATTGAATCAGTGTGTGGTCGGTTTTTCTGTTGTTTTTATTTTCTAGTTCATTGTACTGTTTTGAATTCCTTTCCTTTCCTGTCATTATCTTTTTTTTCTTTTTTGTGTTTTTGATTATTGTGCTTGTATTGAATAGTATCTTCACCGACTGGCTTGTATTTTTATATTTTTGTAATAAAAAGTCTAAAAAGTCAAAAGTCTCTCTCTCTCTCTCTCTCTCTCTCTCTCTCTCTCTCTCTCTCTCTCGTTTTCTTTCTTCTCTCACCCCCTGCTGGCTATTGGCCAGTTGGGTGAGGCATAATGGTGGCTGTGTGGTGTTGAGCTGCGATCTGCTCTGCTGTTCGATCCTTGTATCCCTTTCCGCGTCGTTTTTCACCTTTCCTCTTCCTCCTGTTTGTTTATCTGCACATCGTTACTCCCCATTTGTGCCCCAACCCCTCCCTTTTGATCGGACCCAACACTTTGAGGCTTCAACATCCCCCCCCCTTCCCCCCTCCCACTCCTCCTCTCCCCCTTCCCCCACTTTTCCCCTCCCCCCTCCCCCTTCCTTCCTCCCCCTTCCTCCTTTTTCCCTCCTTTTCCTCCTTGGTTTTTCGTTTTCATTTATATTCCCTCCTTCCTGTCCTTTGCTTCCCTTCCTTCTCTGAGACAGAGACAGAGAGTGAGAGCCACAGCTTGTTGTGGATTACTTTTACATTAGTTGGCGGCCCATCCCGTCCTCTGGCTGATCATTTTTCTTCACTAGCTGTGTTTGTTTTCACCTTTGGAAATCTGTCTCGTAATTAATTAATTCGAGAGCGATATTCACCTTTCCCCCCCCCACCCCCTCCTTTGTCCCTTGTAAAGTATGACTTCGTATTCGCGTTACGCAATATTAACACGTCGACATGGCGTCATTTGTGTCCCGCCAAAGGATGCCAAGGTCAAGGACCTCGTAAGGTAACATAATCGGTATTGATAAAGTTCGTGCGGCCTCGCGAATGAACAAACGTGTGGTTATTTTTGTATCCGAGGCCGAACTAGTTCACCAGATCATATCTATGGGACGATCGACAGATGGTGGACATTTCGTGATCATGTCCCCTCTGGACACACCGTTGTATCTACGGGACGATCGACAGATGACGGACATTTCTTGCTCGTGTCCCCTCTCGACACACCGTTGTATCTACGGGACGATCGACAGATGACGGACATTTCTTGCTCGTGTCCCCTCTCGACACACCGTTGTATCTACGGGACGATCGACAGATGACGGACATTTCTTGCTCGTGTCCCCTCTCAACACACTATTGTATCTTCGGGACTATCGACAGATGACGGACATTTCGTGATCGTGTCCCCTCTCGACACACCGCCATTAAGGTCATCATCTCGAACGTTACTGCCTTCCTGAAAAATGAGACTGGTCTCCGAACTATCTCGTTATGGTAGGCCTACTGTGGTTTACCCAATCACAATGTTACCTTTACGTTGCCAGGACGACCGGGCTAAACGTGATATCTTTCGGGAGGCAAGCTTATCGTGTACTTCCTCCTTTTAACGTCAAAAGAACGTTAAACATTGTTTTAAAATTCAAAATTGAGAATCAGAATTTCCAATTATACGTAACCACTGACACCTTGAAACTTTTCTAATGTGGTAATTTCGGACACCTGAAACACTTGCCCAAAAGCGGCTTCATCAAACGATGGAACAAACTGTGTAAACAAGGATTCGTCTTCTTCTTCTTTTTCTTCGGCTGGTTCTTCTGACTTTTCTACGGGAACATTTTTCATGTCCGGTAATGACGCTCAGCCTTCCCATCCCGATAATCCAAACAGCACAACGAACGTCGGGGGTGGGGTTCACCATTGTTTCGTCAAGGAAGAGAAGGACCTTTCCCGAAGGTCATTTAACTCAGAAAAAGGTAGCATTTAAGAATAAGCAACCTGTCGGTAACAACCCCCCAGTCGTGACTGATGCCACTCTACAAGGCCTACCTGGGACAGACCCTGTACCTACAGCCAACAAGTTCAGCCTCCTTTCATGTGAGGACATAGACGTTCCACCTGTAGAGACTGTTTTACCTGTTAACGAAGCAAGTGGAATTGTTTCACCTGTTATAGACTCGACTATTGGAAAGTCCTCCGATGATTGTGCTGAGATCACTGGTGATGAACCTGCTGAGACCACTGGCGATGAACCTGCTGAGACCACTGGTGAGGAACCTGATGAGACCACTGGGGAGAAACCTGCTGAGACTACTGGTGATGAACCTGCTGAGACCACTGGTGGTGAACCTGCTGAGACCACTGGTGGTGAACCTGCTGAGACCACTGGTGGTGAACCTTCGGAGACCACTGGTGGTGAACCTGCTGAGACCACTGGTGATGAACCTGCTGAGACCACTGGTGATGAACCTGCTGAGACCACTGGTGATGAACCTGCTGAGACCACTGGTGATGAACCTGCTGAGACCACTGGTGATGAACCTGCTGAGACCACTGGTGATGAACCTGCTGAGACCACCTGTGATGAACCTGCTGAGACCACTGTTGGTGAACCTGCTGAGACCACTGGTGAAGAACCTGCTGAGACCACTGGTGATGAACCTGCTGAGACCACTGGTGATGAACTTGCTGTCACTTTGGCAAATGTTAATCCTGAACATGATGACGCCGAATCCTTGTCAGCAGAAAATAGCGAAACTGTCCCAGTTACTGCTCCCAGTCCATCACCCGGTGAAGCTGGAATCACAGAAAATGTTGAAATCAATGTTGTACAAGAGACTCCCATTGTGCTAGATACTGCCACACCGTCGAAGGTGGATAACACTGTTACAGTCGAGGGAAGCAACAGCACTGCGTCTGCTGATGCTGTTTCTGTTTCAACAAATCTATAGATTGTCGCTCTTATTCCACAAAGCGATGTTCCCACGGTGAGAGAGCACACATATGTTATAACTAGTGCAGATCTGTGTGTCGATATTGATGACAGTATTGATATGCAGGACTATACAAGCTTCTGACTTGGAAATTAAAGCTGACTGATTAATCTGACCTGGAGGAAGCAAACAGCCAGGTGGAAGCAGTGGAGAAGCTTACCAGTCAAGGTCTTACTTCCCCTGAACAATAAGACGTTTCTTGCAAAATACATACAGGAAACGCAATTTAAACCTAACGGAATACTTTTCAGATTTACCGTCCTTCATTGCGTGTGCTCAGGCTATTGTACGCAAGCCTGACTCATTCATCTTTCGTCAGACACATTGTCACCGTTTAAAAAAATTGATCGCCAAGGCGAAAAAGACTAAGTTAACATTTCCCTTTTGATTATGTATCTTTTTGAAGCTTTTATTTTCCTCATGGTTAGTTTCAAGATTGGAACAGTAAATGTCAATGGTGGTGGAAGTTCACTCCGCCAGATCCAGACTAAGCAGCTGATAGACGCTAACGGTCTCGACATAGCCTTGTTGCCAGAGACCCATGCCGTCAGATCTGTTCAGGCCCAGTGGCGACTCATTATGGACAAGGAGTGTTTCTTTAGTAACAGCTCCTCGTCTAAGGCAGGCATCATGCTCATCTTATGGAAACATTTCCAACCGTCCTCCCTTCAATTTACGAATATGATTGATGGCTATCTTGCTTCTGTGGCCTTCTATATCGATCAGGTCAAGTTTACAATCTTTAATGTGTACGCTCCAAGCAAAAATGGTGAGCAGACCTCTTATTTCGCCGAATTGAGAAAGTTCCTCCAAACACTGGACTTGCAGACTTGTCGAATTATTGGTGGTGACTTTAACTGTACTGTTAATGCCTCATGTGACCGAAATGGGCCAGAACCCCAACCATGTACCGCAAAACTTTTTGCAAACATCATTGCGAAATATCTCCATGATGTCTGGCGCTTGCAGCACCCTTCTGAACAATCTTTACATGGTGTCGTTGTTCCAACAACCACATCTCACTTGCGAGGCTTGATCGCATTTATGTAAATTCTCACCTATTACATGGAGTTTGCAAATCTGATATCGTACCTTCCGGTTTCTCCGACCACCCCCTAGCTCGAGCATTCGTTCAACTCTCTAAACCATGCCCAGGGAGTTCTCACTGGAAATTCAATAATCTATATAATATTCTCCTTAGGTTTTTCTGTCTGTCTGTGAGTCTGTCCGGGGGTGTGGCTACACTCGGTCTGGGAGGGGCTTCAAAAACAAATATCCACCATTTTGTTTACTCGCATCGCTTTGAGGCCTCTTTTGTTAAGCCTGCGGTGTCTTGCTCTCTATCACAGTTTTATTCCAACTCTAATTCGATATCGATATTTCATTTTTCACAGTCGCTAACATGGTTTTAGACTCGGTTGAAAAAAACAGGAATAAAATCCGATGAAAGTTACCATTTATAGAAAAAAATACATTTTCAAAGGCCTGTAACATAAAGACCATTGAGACTTTATCTCGACTCTAATTCACCATCTGATTTCATTTTTATCAATGGGTTTAGACTCGGTTTCAGCAATAATTGAGAAAATTCACGCACACACGGGAAATTGCTGAGACATTTTAGTAATTCCTGGCACAGTATATCGAATACCGCCTAAAATAACAGACGGGAAAATGCCTAGATATATTAAAAATTTGTGGTGGACTTTTCCATTTGATGACGGTCGTCATGATGAAATATTTAATTTAGACATAGTCACAATAACACGTCAACAATGTAGGGAGAGGGGCAGAGCTTCGTTCAAGTATCGCCATAGATGGGAAATTGCCAACAGATATTTCTTCGTTCTTATTTTATTCATCATTATTATACGGAAGTAAAGGTAATCCTGTTTAAACTTTCATTCATTCTATCGATGTTTCTTTTTCCCCGCACGAGTTTTCAAGGCTGAATAGTGTCCACATCCAGGATTAATAAAGAAACTCCATTTCACGGGTGCATGGACATGTAATTCATATATGTAAAATAAATAAATAAACACAGACGGGAAATTGCCGAGATTTTTTTTCGTTCTTATTTTATGAGCTATGTGCACGTACACTTTAAAGATGTTTATTTAAAATCTTTAATTAAAAAAATTGTATGCTGTATTTTGTATGCTGTAACGAAAAGAGTAACTTTGGTTTTCGCGAGACAGAAGGTGTAATGTAATGTTCTTATACTCCGCCCAAAATAGTTTTTTCCCAGGGACCTTTCCATTTGAGCTGTATTCTTTATATAGTCGGCATGTTTCATTCTTTAGACGTAGTCACAATAAAAAGTTGCAATTAGGTACTCTGCACGTGGGGAGAAGGGCGGAGCATCGTTTACGTGTCGCCACTCGTGTTTGTAAATGCTATCTCCAAAATGAATAAAATAATGAGAGAACAGAACGAGACCACCAATGAACGTTAACACAGACTTGCACCGGATGCTGAGCAACAAAGACGTTGGAAGGTAATGTGTGCTCAGCAAACCGATACAAGAGCAGCTGTAATGAATCCGGATGAATTATCGGATAATATTGTTGAAGATCATTATTGTGTTGCGAGTCTGATGACGTCACCATGCGTGTGCTGTTCTACGAAACATTTCACTAACGAATGAACAGGACAAGGGGGTGGATTTACACAGTGTTGCTCCAAGAGAAAAGTTAAATTACCTCTAATATTTGCCGTACCTGCTTGATTGGAACAACTGCCGGTGTGAGAAGGGGGGGGGGGGAGGAGACTGAGGGAGGGGGAGAGGAGACAGGGTGAGAGGAGACTGGGGGAGGGGGAGAGGAGACTGGGGGAGGGGGAGAGGAGACTGGGGGAGGGGGAGAGGAGACTGGGGGAGGGGGAGAGGAGACTGGGGGAGGGGGAGAGGAGTCTGGGGGAGGGGGATAAGAGACTGGGGGAGAGGAGTGAGGAGTTGGAAAGGAATGAGGGGAGAGGAGTAAAGCGACCCCCACTCTCCCCTGTGTGTGTGACCCCACTCTTCCCCGTGTGTGTGACCCACTCTCCCCTGTGTGTGTGACCCACTCTCCCCCGTGTGTGTGACCCACTCTCCCCCGTGTGTGACCCACTCCCTGGTGCAGTGTGCGTGATGTGGGAGGGATGGGGGCGGGGAGGGAGAGGATTTCTTGAAGTTGCATTTTATATTAGGTGTAATTACACATTTCAAACTGTGTTGCCCATGTGCATGCACATGCATTCACATGTTATCAGAAGTAAATAAATTGTGTAGATTACATCATTTGTGGATCTGATGAATTGCCAGTAACCATTTTGTAAAACTAAATGTGCAACATCTAAATGAAGGTGTCCAAATGTCACACACGTCCATGGCCATGGGATTCCCATAGGTGACCCCACTAGTAGGTTAATAGAAGACTTCAATTTCATTCAGGCTTTTGAATATTTCTGGACAGATCTCTTGGAACAGAAGTTAAGCCATTCCGTTAATCCACTGGTGTGGTGGGATTTAGTAAAGGCCCAAATCAAAGGTTTCTGCCAACAATATCAGAGCTTCAAAAAGGGCTGATTATGAAACGAAAAATTTATTGCAAACGGAGATTTTACATCTCCAGAGGGTCACAGGCCAAAATAATAAGGTGTAAAGAGTCTTAACTCATATATATATATATATATAGATAGATAGATATATATATATACAGTCGTGGCCAAACATATTGGCACCCTTGCACTTTTTTTCAAATAAGACAATTTTCTCTAAAAATAAGTTGAAATTGACAAAAGTATTTGGTCTCCACAATTCTTTATTTCACTGTTAAGATTACAGGACCTTTGTTTTTGATTTAGAACTTAATATATCCTTTTAAATCAGAAAAGAAAAATAAATGGCATTGACAAAATTATTGACACCCTTGACTTAATATTTGGTAGAGGATCGCATGCCAACCACGCTTGCCAGTGCATCAGCTCCAATCCAATTACATTTCGATAAAATAACTGCAGTCAAGCTCTTCCTATAGCCATGAATGAGCTTCCTACACCTCTCTACTCGCAGTTTGGCCCACTCTTCTTGTGCAAACTGCTCCAGTTCTCCCAGATTTGAACGGTGCCTTCTCCCAACTGCTGTTTTGAGATCTCCCCACAGGTGTTCAATGGGATTTAGATCTGGACTCATTGCTGGCCACTTCAGAACAGTCTAGCGTTTTGTCTTGAACCTTTCCTGGGTGCTTTTAGAAGTTTGTTTGGGGTAATTTTCCTGCTGCAAGACCCATGACCTTCCTCGGAGACCCCTCTTTCTGACACTGGGTTGATCATTGCACTCCAAAATGCCTTGGTAATCTTCTGATTTCATGACGCCATGCACACAATCAAGGCATCCTGTGCCAGAGGCAGCGCAGCAACCCCAAAACATCACTGAACCTCCTTCATGTTTTACTGTAGGGAAGGTGTTCTTTTCTTTGAAGGCTTTATTTTGTTTTCTGTACACATAGTGATGATGTGCTTTACCAAAAAGCTCTAATTTGGTATCATCTGTCCACAGGACATTCTCTCAGAAGGATTTTGGCTTGTTCAGGTGTGTTTTGGCAAACACCAGTTGGGCTTTCTTATGTCTCTTTCTCTCTCTCAGCAGTGGGGTCCTCGTGGGTCTCCTACCATAGAACCCCCTTTCATTCAGTTGGCGACGGATGGTGTGAGTTGAAACTGTCGTACCTTGTGTCTGAAGTTAAGCTTGAACCTGTTTGGCAGTTGATCGAGATTCTTACTCCAACATTCGAACAATAATTTGCTTCAATCTTCGATCAAGTTTTCTCTTGCAGCCATGTCCAGGGAGGTTGGCTACAGTGCCATGGGCCTTAAACTTCCTGATAACATTGCGTATGGTGGACACAGGAACATCAAGGTCTCTGGAGATGGACCTGTAGCCTTGAGATTGTCCATACTTGGCTACAATCTTGTGTCTGATCTCCTAGTTTCTTACTTTTCTCTATGCTCATTGTGGTACACACAGTGACTCAAAACAGCAGAATGACTCCTTTTCTCTATTAAAACTGGTTGAATGAGTGATTTTGATTTTTCAGGCACCTGCAACTCACCAGAGGTGAGTTCAATTCCAAAGTGAAGGAGAATCACCTGCTTGAAATCTAATTATTTCTAACAATTTCTAAAAGGTGCCAATAATATTGTCCAGGCCATTTTAAGATTTGTGTGTCGAATAAGCTAAGATTTAGTAATTGTTTCAGCTTTTTTTTTTGTTTTGTTCCATTGCAAACCAAAGAAATACATATATAGATACCAAAATAGTTTTTAATTTCAACTATTTTCTGGAAGCAATGGTGCATTTTTGAAAAAATTGCTAGGGTGGCAATATTTTTTAGCCATGACTGTATATATATATATACATATAGAAACAGACGGCGTTTAATATGGAATATATATTTTTTCTTGACTTGGGTTTACTTTCTGAACTCAGTATATCAATCTGGTGAGTTTATTTTACCCTTCGATGATGTCTTTGTTGAAAGAACCATGTCACTGATTGTCTTTCGCAGCAAGAAGTCAACAACAGGATTATATCACAGGTGGCGTGACAAAATGTAAGGACAGGTACATTTGACGATTGGCTTCACAATCGGGTATATAAGGGTTTTTGCGTTCTGTATTAGTGGAAAACAACTGCTGCACGTCTACAAAAGTTATTGCGGCTTCCTCTGGAGATGGTCCGTCAACTTGACAATGCTGTTTGTCATGGAGTGGTGGCTTTACGAAATTCTGGCATGAAACAGCGTGCTATTGCTCAGCAGTATGGCATCACTCAAGGTCAGGTGTCAAAGATCCTGAAACGAAATGCTCAGAGGGGTGTCCCTACTCCAATACCGAGGCCAGGACGTCCACGCAGAACCACAAGGAGAGATGATCGCCAGCTGCACCGGTTAGTCTGCAATGGCCGTACCAAGTCAGCTCATCGGCTTAGGGCTGAGTGGCAGCAACTGACAAATGTGCCTGTATCCAGAAGGCTAGTCAACCAACGACTGGTTCAAGCAGGCTATCGTGCCAGGCGTCCCCTGAGAAAGCCACGCCTGACCAGACAACACAGCCAGCGCCGATTGTAGTGGGCCAGAGAGCACCGTCAATGGCAGCCAGGACACTGGAATCACGTGACCTTCAGTGACGAGTCTAGATTTCTGGTCTATTGTCAAGATGGCCGCGTCCGAGTGCGCAGAAAAGTGCATGAAGCCCACAACGAAGATTGTATAGTGCCAAGAGTCCAAGCTGGAGGTGGTGGGGTGACCGTTTGGGCTGCTTTTCATGCAGGGGGCAAAACTGACCTGGTTGTTCTGAATGGAAACCTGAACCAGTTCAAGTACAGGGTCATTCTGGAAGAAACATTGCTTCCATTTGCTTGTGCAGCCTTTCGAGGAAACTTTGTCTTCCAAGATGACAATGCACGGCCTCATCGTGCTCGCATGATCCAACACTTTCTTGCTGACCGTGGTGTAGAGCATATGGAGTGGCCTGCCATGTCCCCGGATATGAATCCGAAAGAGAACTTGTGGGCAGAATTAACGCGTCAAATCGACAACTTGGACCAGCAGCCTACCTCTGTGCATGAATTGCAGCAGACTATTGTCACTGCATGGCAAGCGATTCGTGTCCAAACCTTGGCAAATCTCGTGAACAGCATGCCTCGACGTGTACATGCTCTCCTGAATGCTCGTTGGGGTTACACGAAGTACTGAACTGTAATGTTACTGTCCGTAATACCAGTCATAATTTAGCTTTTGTTTTTGTTGAAAAAAAATTTGGCTAATGTGCAAAATAAAGAGATACTTCTGGAAAATGTACAGAAGTTTAACACAGTACTGTCCGTGAATTGAGTTCGATATCAGTTTACATCACTTTCAAGGATCAATTTATTTGCTTTGAAATGTCAAATGTGGTTTTTGTTTCTTTTAAAGGTCACATTAACAAAATCTAGAATAATTTCAACAAAATTCCAATGAACTTTTGGTTCTACGTCATCTTGAAAAGTAAGTTCACCCCCACAAAAAAATATTCCATATTAAATGCCAAGTCTGTATATATATATATATATATATATATATATATATATATATATATATATATATATATATATATATATATATATATATATATATTGTTGCGGTTTTTAGAACCTTCACATGTAAATTTAGTAGTAAATTCCCTTATAAATAACCCCTGTGTACATTACCCCTTAATTGGCTGTTAATTGAAATAATTACACCTTAGTTAGTCCACATTGCAACACGTAGCGAATCATAGGCCCTTTTCATAGTTATATCATTTGTATGTGTTTCAGGTAAGGCTGTGTTTCCAATAGTCGACTCTACGTTGCATCAATCAAATGAGATAGATCCCTATCAATATCCCCAATGGCATCCTAAAAGTGCCAGTAAGTTGCATGTGGCTGTGTTTACTGGCTCCACATCACGCCAAAACTCCATTTCCCACGAGGCCAGGATCGGAGAAGAAGGGCGTGGCCCCACCTCGTCATCAAAGGTGGAGCAAGAGAGCCCCTGGCGACCAACCAGGAATCGGTGGGCATGGCTTGGTAGGGCGTGGCAAGGAACATCTGGCAAGTTCGAGAAAGTTCCATGGGGGTGGTTATAAAACACTTGGCGCGAGGCCCCCATGCAGATGAGCGAGGAGAGGCGGCAGATGAGCTTCAGAGGCGGATGACCAAGGAGCAGCGAAAGACGCATAAGAAGGCAGGAGAGACCAAGCTGCGTAAAGTCCTGAGACGCTGCTTCGAGCAGCCCTGCCGCGTGAAGTATCCAGTGAAGTATCTCATCCCTCCAGTCATTCCTGCCTGCAATTCCCTATTCGTGTGAGTCTGTTTGTATTGTCCTGTGTGTATAAGTAAGCCTGTTTAAGCATTGCACTGTGTCTTCTTTTCCTGTATATTACTTTTATTTCTGCTCTTCCTTTGGTTTTTGTATAGTTAATAATAAATACCTGTTCCTCCTTACTTTGGTTTCATTCTCGTCCGATCGTCTTCGTCTTTTCCTTATTGAATATCTGTGGCACGATTTTGGCAGAACCGCTTACAATCGGGTTTAGTCAATTGCTAACAGCTCGGATTCCGGATTGCTAAACCGCTCGGCAAATACCATCTTGTCCGGGATTCGAGCGGTACTTGTCTCCATTTTGCGGAGGGATTGATAAAGGTATTCGGGCTAATACCTGGACCAATAACCCTGATCAATCCCACCCCGCAAAAGAGCATTACAAGTACCAGGACCGGTCGGACGGCCAGCTTAAAAAGACGATGGGATTAAACCCCCCTTGCTAACGGGAGTGCCGTCCCCCGGATCCGTAACAATATATATATTGTTACGGTCCGCGGATTAGATGTTATTTACCGAGCGGAGGTACCGCGGCCGAACAGGTTTTCCCCGACTCACCCGATTCACCCAGACGTTGGCCGTATCGCGCCACAGCTACTCAATATGGAAAAGACTAAGACGACGAATGCAAAGAGGAAGAAGAAGACGTACAGAAGAGTAACGGGGTTTATTATCTACACACACATAAGCAAAAAGAGCAGTCACGGTTATTTACAGGGGACTTGAAAAAGCAGGTAACACAGTGCAAATTACTAGCTTATACGGACTTAATTACCTACCCAGGACAGAACAAACAAATCAAACTCACATACGCAAATGGGGAACTTGCAGGCAGGAATGGCTGGAAAGAGAGGAAAGTCCAATGGGTCCGGAGCTGGCAGCACGATCGGCGCGTTCGGCAGCCGCCGTCCCTTCGCGGCCCTGCTCCAAACTGCCGTCCAGGCCCCAAATGGCTGTCGAGTCTTGTTGCTGCTGTAGACGCTGCTGCTGCTGTAGACACTGCCGCTGGCGAGCAAGGTGACGAATAGCAGGCTGTTGCGCTTCCCTGGATGACCTCTGCTTTTGGACCTCACAACTCAGCTCTTGTCATAGCTTATCTCTCTTCTCAGCTCGTCTCTCGTAAAAGCTCCTCTCCTTTCTCAGCTCATCTCTGGACCTCTTTTCAACTCTCCTTGGGGAACGTCCCGCCACGGGTTATATAGGCCCCGCCCCTCAACCTTCGCGAACCTCCTTGATGTTTCTTTCCACACCCTCTCCAAGTCCAACCCCTTGTTCGTGGTTGGTTGAGTGGGGCTGACTCACTCCTCCCCTCTATGACGAGGTGGGGACCCGCCTTTCTTCCCCAACCCTGCCTCGTGGTCAATGGCGGCTTTGGAGGGGAGGTAATTGCCAATCGACGAAAGAGGAAATGGAGGTTTTTGGGAATGGGAATGAAGGGAATCTTTCTTTTTCACTTGGTACAATGGAGTGTCAGTTTAATGGAAGACAAGGCCTTACCCTAAAACACATAATAAAGATATAAGCTACTGAACAAGGGTATTATAGTGTCCTTCAATGTGGTGTTTCATGGAATTAACTACCGGGGCGCCCTTTTTACCTTTACACAACTCTGGAGGCAGGAGGGGCCATATTCCACCAATGTTACACAGCAATTTACCACAATACAATACACACAATCAAAAACATGCAATCCTCATATCCGCAACACTGCACCCTCCTCCTCTTAGCCCCGCCCCGGGCCTACAACTTTAAGTTAGTGTGACACATAGGTGTAGTTCCCTCTACTTTTAACCTGACCCTGAGTGCGACAATTTTAAAACATAGATAAATATGTCCCGCTGCTCCATTGCACCCTACCTAACAGACTCACGCCCACAGTTAACCGAATTGCGGATTGGTCTTCAAACTACACACTGACGGTGGGGAGCATTATTTACAATTGACGCTACTTTATTTACAAAACGCAACCCAGGACCTGTGATTGTTCTTTCTGGGGGGGAGACAGTCTGCTCTGCATCAATGCACCATGAAAGCACCCCAAAACGCACCAAAGCACCCTCAAGCACCAATCGGTGCACAGTCATCACTGTTCAATGAATGTTCAATAATAAAAATAAATCAACAACCCCTAACCCTGCAGGTGGTCTCTTGCTCTTCGGCTCCCTCTGCTGGCTATTATTATTTGTTCTTCCAAATGTTGTCTTTTCCTTTGCTGGCGGCCTATTTGTATTAAAACTTGCACCCAACGTGTCCATTTTTATTTATTTATGGCCCACAGGGGCCGACTAGTGTGGTTCACCTGTGGGGCATCGGTGCCCTGTGGCCCAGGTCCGCCAGCAAGATTTCGGGCCTTCATGGCCGGTTCCAGCAGAGGGGCCATGCCCCAACCCATGGGGTCCATAAGTGGTGCTCGGCCACAGACATGTGGTCCATAATGTGGTGCATCGATGCAGACAGCTGGTTCTGGGAGTTCCGGGCGCACAATGGCGGACTCGCGCACGCTCCCCTCGGCGCCCAATGGCGCACAGGTCATGTGGGAGACAAAAGGGGGAAGACAGATGAGCGAGGGGTAAGGTCACAAGGGTACACATCAATAAGGCAATGCAAGGTGAAATGCGTACGGAGGGCGAAGTGAGAAAGCTCGTCCCTACCGTACGTCACCCCCCTGTCACCTACACTACCCTTGCCCTTACCCCATATGTACAAAATCTACACATTTACAAATCCGTCGCTACCGTCACGTCTTCCCCATATTTCCCATACCAAATTCGTCTTCACTCCCTCTACTTCAAAATTTGCCATCACCCAATTCATCATCAATCCTCATAAGGAGGAAGAGATGGAACATCAAGCACAATGTCACACCCACGTCATGATGCGTCTCACAATCCAAAACATTTGCACATAAAAAATAATCAAAACAACCTGGCATGGTGTGGAGTACCTGTCACCTCAGGTGAGTGGATGCAGATGGTG
Source organism: Myxine glutinosa (assembly GCF_964187855.1). NCBI lineage: Eukaryota > Metazoa > Chordata > Myxini > Myxiniformes > Myxinidae > Myxine > Myxine glutinosa. Next base: position 91,590,695 of record NC_136268.1, read on the forward strand.
CGAGGAGATCCTTCATCCTATCTGCCCTCTAAATGACTTTAACACTCTTTACTCTACCCGGGGTCTTTCCCTGCCAATCCATTGGCCAACTTACACTATGGGTTCTAAAAACCAATTCCCATTGACCAAACTGTGGTGCTTCTCAATTTGGGGTCTCACTCCCCCGATTCATCTCCCAGTGCCCTTGCACAATTTCTGTGCTGAGTCGTGTAGCTCTCCCAGCAGGTCTACCCACCTGCACACCTCCACCACTGCAGTTGCCACCCGAGCTTACCTAGCTCCTCACCCTAACCTAACTAACTGGGGAAGGCCCCTCCTGGCTCTGTCACCCCTCGGTGCCCTCTGGCACTGGGCTACCCGGGTCCATCCTCCGGATCCTCGGGCCCCATCCACAACAACTCCACCGGCTCCCAGAGCCCACCTGCGGCCTCACCTGGCCGACATCCTCACAGTGGTGGAGTGCCCAAACCAACTACACACACTAACAGGCTACACGCCCAGCCATTTCCACAACACTAATGCACCCATCCAAATACCATTCTTTCACCTCGCACCACAGATGCCAATATCCAACCACAATTTACCTATACTCTCTACCTAACACTTACACTGCCCGCCCCGGGTATTCGTGATGGGGGTCCATTCTTCCCCCATTCACACCTTCGCACCATCCACTCCACTCCATAGTTTCCTCCATCCTCACTCCACGACCATCCATTCCAATACTCCATATATTCCACACTCCATGTATTCCACACACCTGTTGGTGCAGACCTGTGCAATCATACCTGGTGCCACCTGCACCCTCCTTCCTTCCTGGACCATTTGGTCAGCACAATACTCATCACCATCACTCACTCAAACACTGCTCCATACACCTGTTCAGTTGCACACCTGTGCAATCACACCTGTTCCTTACACACTTTTCACAATACACTTCTAAATACACCTCCAACACTCACACGGCATCATCTCATCTAACTACTCCCCTCTGAAACTTGCGCTTCCCAGTCGCCCCTTTAAACTATTGCACTCCCACGTCATTATCATCCACACTAACCTACCTGCGTCCCCACTACAGGTATCTGTCACTACCTAACCTTAACGTTACCTAATGTCAATCTCTAGGGCCCTACACACGATATATCCTAACCCTCCCGGGCTAGTTTTCACTGCCATCAACCCCATAACTAGTGCTCCTTTGCCCCCTCTCTGTGAGGGATGGTGGATTGCCATCCCACCACATCGGGGACGTTCCACTACCAATTTTGCTCACCAAATTTCAGCCAATCAAAAATTTGCCAATCACTCTACCAATCCTCTGCCAATCATCACTCTGCCAATCCTTTGCCAATCATCAAATTTTGTTTTTCTAATTTCGGGTCCAGACCACTATCCTCATCATTACAGTCTACTTACTAATGCCTCTCGGTGCGCCAATTCACTTCCACAGCCCGGCTTCGTAAAGCCGAGCAATGAATGCGGGTTGTTTGGTGCCGGCGGTTGGATATGTCCGACACTCGGTGAAGGGAAGGAGGTTTACTCGGGCCGAGATCCCATGCACCACCTCGGCACAGAGGCATCCAATGTCCCGATCTCGACCTGCCGGAACGCCTCAACAAAAAGGGGTCGCCATGACGACCCTTCCTACCAGGCTGCCCGTTCCGCCGAGCGGAGCACGGACGCGGCCGTTCCAAGTGCGGCCCAGCGTGGATCACGTACGGCGGTCCTTTCGAACCCGCCGTGGTTCGGATCCCCGCTGGTCCTCGCGGCACGTGAAACCCGGCATGCACCGAGGGCCCGATTCGGCTATACGTCGCTCTAACCGCTAACCCGGTTACCGTCGATGCCTCACCTGCATGCTTACACCCCGCAGCCCGTTCCTTGCTCATACATCCAGCTGTTCCCATGCTCCTCGTCATCGCACCTTCTCTTACACACCCAGGTACACTCATTCCGCTCACAGACTTTGTCACACACCTGACCACCGAACACCTTTGCACACACTCGTCGTTCGCACACCTCACCAACACACCTCTTCGCGCCCCCTCCTCGGTCACCTCCTCTGTGACAATCATAGGTGTGTTCTCACTGGCACACCCAACCACGTGCCTCACGACCAATTCCAGTGTGCATTCCCACACACGCTCTACCATTCCAGGTGTGCATCCTTCCATTCCAGGTGTACATCCTCTCTCACCTGTCACAACCAACTCACGCTCCATGTCACTCTCACTACTTTCACCACCACTCTTGACAGCGCACTCACCCTTACTCTCGACAGCGCACTCTTTCCTCATGCACCTGTCCATTACACACCTTTCTCGCGCACACTCTCCCGTTACATCCTCTGTAACACTCACCACAGGTGTGCATTCTTCCTTACTCTTGACAGCGCACTCTTTCCCCATGCACTCGTCCGTTACACACCTTTCTCGCGCATCCTCTTGCGCACACACTCCCGTTACTTCCTCCGTAACATTCACCACAGGTGTACACTTTCTTGTTACATCCTCTGTAACACTCCTCACTACGCGCTTGCATGTGCTCCCTCGCACACGCGCTACGACCGACTCACTCTCGACAGCACACTCACTCCTCGGCGCGCACTTTTTCCTCACACATCCCAGAGTCGGACATTCTCGCACACCTCCTCCTTCGCACACCGTACCTTGTCGCACACTTCACCAACGGCCTCTCACGAACACCCGGATCCAAATCAACCCCCAAGCCGACTGAAGCTTTCCTCACATCATGTACATTTCCACGTATATCGCCACTCACCTTGGCACCTCGTCTCCGCACCTCCTTTGCCACCTGCAAACTCTTTATTTGGTTAGCGAGCACATCATTATGAGTTGAGCACCGACCTTGTACATATTCCATCACCTCCTCCTGTATTTCTCTCTTAGTTTCTGTCCGTCTCTTCTTAATTTCACTCACCTCTTCTTCCACTTCCTCTAATTTTTTCTTCACCTCTTTTATTTCCCGGTGCGTCTCCTCAAGTTCGTCCTCTAAGGCTACCATGACCGTCTCTATGTGCATCCTCACCTGCCTGTCCTTTGTCTCCATTACTTCTGTCACCTCTTCCAACCTCGTTGTCAGTCCCTCACGTACCATCTGACATTGCCTCTGTGTCGCTATCAAGTCATTTTTAATGTCGTTTTGTGTCGCTTTTAACCCTCCTAGTACCGCAGTGTTCCTTTGAACCTGCTCCACTAACTCCGTCTGTCCCTCCGTCAGCTGTTCCACCTCCTCCGTCAGGTCCTCTATGCCCCCTTGTAACTTTGCCGTCCCATTTCTCACCTCTTTCTCTATACGCTTTTCACCTCGCTTTACCTCCTCGCGTACCCCCGAGACCGCCTCACTTACACCTCGTCGTATCTCCTCCTTCATCTCCTCCCTCTCTTTTGTAGATGCCACCCTCATCTGTCCCAATTCATCCCTCTGAGCATCCAATTTGGTTTCTACCCAGATTTTCACCTCCTCTATCTGCTCTCCCATTTGTTTAATTTCTCGGGCGGATTGCTCCCCTATCTCCCGCAATTTGTCTTCCATCCTATCTTCTAACCCCCTCAACCCATTTTTCACCCCCTCTAACTGATTCTCCTGGGCAGCCATTCTATTTTCCACCCCCGTTAACCCATTCTTTACCTCTTTTATTCCGTTGTCTAACCCCTCAAATTTAGCTTCTAGCCGTTCCCCCATTTCTCCCATTTTGCCCCCCATTTCGCCCCCCAATCGCTCACTATCAGTCCTCGCTTCATCCCTCATTCGCTCACTATCAGCCCTCGCTTCGTCCCTCATTACCCCCAATTGCTCACCCTGAGCATCCATCCGGTTCCCCATTTGTCCCATACTGCTTTTCAAACCTCTAATTTGGTCTCCCAATTGCTCACTATTCTTTTCCATAAGGGCCTTCATTTGCATCATAAAAAGGTTCAAATCCACCGGTGGCGCTGCTACGGTCGCGGGCGCGGTCGCCGTAGCC
>NC_136268.1:91599685-91748962 GCF_964187855.1 Myxine glutinosa
CAGCCTTGGCGCGCTGCCAACGAATCAGTCCCTTCCACCGAACCTCCCAGCTTCGCTCAGGCCCACGCCCAACGCGCCTCCCAATCTCGCTCCCTACTCCGTGGTCATAGCGCGTGCTATTCGAGGTGGATAGGCCCGACGGAGGTGTAGGTGGCGGCGGCCATTATTGGCGGTGTCCCGGCCTGGTTTCCTTTTGCCGGTTCTCTTCCGGAGTCTTGTCAGGGAAGGGATTTAGTGTTTCACTAAGGGTCCTATCAATGGTGTCTAAGTGGTTGCGGTGCCAAAAGGGACAAAGGTTTGGCAGACCAGGTGAGACACACGGGGGCGCTACTCTTTAATCCCTAACTCTACTTAACACACGAACCTCCTGGTAGGTTCACAAGTATACTCTTTACCCGACAAAACGCCTACACCTATAAACCAAAACAAATATTTGCGCAAAATTGCGCCTATAAAAACCAAAACAGTTTCTTTCACCCATTCTGCTCCCTGGTTTACCCCTGAACTCCGCCTGATGAAAACTCGTGCTCACCAACTAGAAAGACTCCGCAATAAAACAGGTCTCACAATTCACTCCCAAGCCTACAAGGACCACCTACAGCACTACAAAGATGCCCTCTCCCACGCCCGCTCCACCTACTACTCTCAAATTATCCACTCTTGCTCTGGAAACCCAAAAGCACTTTTCTCTACAATAAACAAACTCCTCTGCCCCCTGGACACCACCACCTAGTTATTCAGAGTAGACAACTGCATCTCCTTCCTTTCATTCTTCCAAAGCAAAATTGACAACATCTACAGCAGCTTAACCACCACCGCACCTGCTCCCCCTCAAACCACCTGCCCCCCCTTATCCTGCCAACCCCTGTCTCAGTTCTCCCCAGTCTCCCCTACTGACCTCTCTGAACTCCTCATAGGAATGAAAACTGCCACCTGCACTCTTGACCCCATCCCCTCCAGCTTTGTCAAGGCCTCCCTTCCTGCTCTCTCTCCACTTATCACTGCAACAATAAACTCCTCCCTGTCTACAGGCATCGTCCCACCATCCCTCAAAATTGCTGCTGTTACCCCCATTCTGAAAAAACCTGGACTCAACCCTGACACCCTAAACAACTTCAGACCCATCTCCAATCTACCCTTTCTGTCAAACGTTTTGGAACGCGCTGTAGCCACTCAACTCAAACATCACCTCTCTGCCAATAACCTGTATGAAACATTCCAATCCGGATTCCGCTCCAACCACAGTACTGAAATTGCTCTCCTCAAAATCACCAACGACCTTCTCCTCTCCTCTGACGCTGGCAACCTCAACATTCTCATCCTCCTCGACCTCAGTGCCGCCTTTGACACCATCAATCACACCATCCTCCTCACCCGACTTGAAACCACCTTTAACATTACCAGCACTGCCCTCTCTTGGATCAAATCATACCTCTCCGACAGACGCCAGTTCATCTCCATCAATAACTGCAAATCCCCCAATGCTCCCCTCCCCCAAGGTGTCCCCCAAGGTTCAGTTCTTGGCCCCCTCCTCTTCATCCTGTACCTGTCCCCCCTTGGTCACTTAATCCGCCATCATGGTCTCCAATTCCACTGCTTCGCCGATGACATCCAGCTTTTCATCTCCACCAAGTCAATCTCCACCGCCACCCACTCTATCCTGACAAACTGCATCACTGAAATAAAATCCTGGCTTCAAATCAACTTCCTCAAACTTAACTATGATAAATCTGAAATACTCATCATTGGCCCAAAAACGCTCACCAAATCCACCCATAACTTTGCCCTCAACATCGACGGTTTCCCAGTATCCACCTCCCCTCACATCCGGAATCTTGGCATCATCTTTGACCAAACCCTCTCCTTCGACAAATACACTAAACAGATCACAAAGACAGCCTTCTTTCACCTGAAAAACATCGCCCGTCTCCGTCCATCCCTCTCCTCCACGGCTGCAGAAACCCTCATCCACGCCTTCATCACCTCCCATCTGGACTACTGCAACAGCCTCCTCTTTGGTTCACCCTCAATAATCACCAATAAACTCCAATACATTCAGAACTCCGCTGCCCGTCTACTCACCCATTCCCGGACCCGTGACCACATCACCCCCGTCCTTTACAAGCTTCACTGGCTCCCCATCCCCCAGAGAATCCAGTACAAAATCCTCCTCTTGACCTACAAAGCCCTCCATAACCTGGCCCCATCCTACCTGACTGACCTCCTCTCCAGACACACTCCCACCCACAACCTCCGCTCTGCTGGTACCAACCTCCTGACCCCCCCCCCCCCCCATGCGGACCAAATTCAGATCCTGGGGGGACAGGGCCTTCTCCATCGCTCCTCCCACCCTCTGGAACTCACTACCTCACACCATCAGAGACTCCTCCTCACTCACCACATTCAAAACATCACTCAAGACCCACCTGTTCAACACTGCATTTAACATTTAACCCACAGCATTTAACCCCTGACTATCTTCTCCTTCTTCTTCCTTTTGCTTTGATTATTTACCTCTTGATTTTTGTCTTTTTGCACTTGTTTTTTGTACTCTGTCAAAGCGCCTTTGGGCTTCTTGAAAAGCGCTATATAAAATAAATGTATTATTATTATTATTACACATGAAGCTTATTACAAGTCAGATTCCTTACCGTGACAGACAAAGCATGCTACCTATTCAGACCTATCTGCTCTACATATCACGACCCCACCAGACATAACAATATGTTTGTATTATGATTGTTGAAAATCATGACAACTCAGCAACTCAAGTGCAGTCATTATCTATATATTAAAGTAGTGGCATTTTTATGTCTGTCTGTCTGCCACGCTATGTCATTACGTCTATGATGTCATGACAGCATACAACGGCTGAGCAATTTAATTTATATGCCGTTCAGCCCGAACACGTCGTCGAAGCTGTCAAACCTGTCATATGTCACAATCTGCATGCTCTACCTTTACATTTTTCCTTCAGTGTGAAAAACAAACAAACATTGTTAAAATGATCATCAAATATCGAAAGCATAGGTGTTATGGCTCTTCCAACAAAATGGTACGTATAGGCCTTAGACTTCGTGCCTTCATGCCCCACCTTCAGGCCGCTTCGGACAAATTAACGCAGGTTTTTTAATACAGTAGTATCGTTTTCGTAATAATAATAATAACGTTAACAATAATCTATATATCTATATATATAATCTATATATCTATATATTGTAAATATAACCGTAACCCTTTAATCCCAATGTTGTGACTGCAAAGTTAATTGATTGAAGCAGTGTATGGTTCATGAATCGATGATAAGCAGTGTACGCTACTGATCCCCACGGAGTAAGGAATTAGCCCAGGTTTCTTGAGAGTAATATCATTTTCGTATTAATGATAACGTAACGTTAATATTATAGTAAATCGAATCAAAACACTAATCCCTTTGTAGTGACTGCAAAGTTACTGGAGGTTAAAATATATCATATATGACAATCGCCATGCTCTACCTACCTTTCCTTTTTTCATTCAGTGTGAAACACAAACAAAGCGATTGTTAAAATTATATCGAAAACATCTGCGTCATGGGTCTTTCAATGACAGATTATTGTCGTGTGACTACCCTCTGGTGAACACCGCAGGGTGACACAGATGACCAAATGAGCTTTAACTCCGAGGCTTTCAATCCAAAATGATGGTATTCTTTACATGCGACGCAAGGGAAAGGTGGGTGACGAACTTACCTGGATGGCCTCCACCCGACGTCTTCACACCTGGATAAATTAACTCAAACAACACGGAATTAAAATGTACAAAAATATGCCGGCTTTATTAACGGAAGGCCGGTAACAGAATAAAACACGGCAAAACTAAATTCATAACAGGAGCGCTCCCCACAAACTCGATTACAACACAAGGGATAAAAGAACTGGAAAATAAATGTGTAATTTGTCGCACTTAGCTCAAATTGGCTGGTGTATCTCATCAGGAATTGTCAAAGATCGTCTGAGGCCTTGGTGGGAAAATGCGCTAGTTGCACTGCCGTGGGCGCGAACTAGGCCTTGTGCACCCGTGTTCGCCTAGCAGCGCTCGTCTTCGTCATCCGTGCGTGGGAAACCGCAGTTCTCGATCCGCAGCTCTTCCTCCTCATGATCACTAGGTGTCGATGTTGGAACACGATCGTTCGTGATGAAGCTTCCTTGCGTAAGAAGACAAATAGCGACCGTTTGCTATGGCATCCAGAACGAGAAGGGAAAATGTCTGCTGTTCCACCTATTTTGTACTTGAGGCTCTGACGTCATCCCACGACGTCTCAGTCTCCACTCCTATCAGTGAGTCTCATCTTACCAGTGCTTGTGCCAATCAAATCCCGGTCCAATCACTGGTCTTCGAGGCGTGGCCTCATGAACATTTTGTCCTGTGTGCTCACCAAGTCAATGTTATCCAGAATCGTGTTCGATGCCTGGTTTCCGGTTGGTTTTTATTTGGTGTCATTAATTATGGTGTTGATTGCTTAGCTTGCCTATGGTGCATAGTGCGGTGTCATAAGGAACACAGGAAAATATTTCAGAGGCAATTACATACAGCGGATTAATTACCCATAATCCCTTGCTAATTAACAAACGCCACCCCTCTCATGGGGACAAAGATACAAGCTCTTCCACAACATACGGTCTACACGAATTTCCTACTTATGATACATCGAAGTTTCTTCTTCTTCACGACAGTCAGAGCACACTAATCTATGCACTCTACCTGCCTCTAAGGTAATCATTGTCTACCCCCTACAAACGTAACAGTATGTATTGGCCAATAATACTGTACCAACTAACGTTCATCATTAAAGTGGTGTATTAATTCAGAACGCACGATGTTATCCCCCATGGCAAAGAAGGACTCTTATCGTTGAAGAAAATAAATCGTACCGCAATGACGGCAGTAGCGGCAGTTTTGTGTCCGTCCGTCACGCTACATCATTACGTCTATGATGTCATTACGGCGTACGACGTCTGACTTCACTGACCGCCATTTTAATCTTTAATTTGAACACATCATTAAAGCGGTCGAACCTGTCATATGTCACAATCACCATGCTTTACCTTTACGTTCTATTTAAATGTACTAAAATACATTAAATGCAACTTTTATAGCCGGCGAAGCCGGTGTTGTGAATAAACGCGTACGTATTATATTGAAAACCAGATTATGCTGGATCCCTTGGCTTGAGAATTCCGAAGCTGTGACGCACCAAATCGCTCAATTTGGCGGAGGCCGCCATCTTGCAGATGCGGAAGTATGCATAACAAATTGAAAAAGGTTCAATAGGAGTTTGTTTCACCCGTCTTTGTTTGATTCACAATCTTATGCACCTCTAATGTGTAATTAAAATACTCTAAGACCAACCTCGTTATCTTCAACGAAAATCGTCACCAAACACCGGAACCAATGAGATTTGAGCATTTCAAAAATTATTTCAAAAAAGCTTATTCCGCGTTTCGGAGGATGAAAACGGCGTCAAATATTCTAAAATTGACGAAGAATTATTTTTTAGAAATCTCGCGGCCATAGGGGGTAGTTTTTCACGGCCAGAAATATCCGAAGTTGAGACAGAATTCACCGAATTAATCAAGAAGTAAATTTTATCAATTTTAATCTCATCCAGAATGCAAATGATGTCATTTTAGGTCTGAATTTGCGAAATTTTGTGAGCTGACCAATCGGCGATCAGCTTAGGTCAGCCAATCAGCGCGATCGACACGGTTTGATTAACGACAGTCACACATTGCCGTTGAAACGGTGCTATGGTCTGACCTGTCGGCACAGATCTTACTGCAAGCTAACTTCTTCTGGTGGAGGAAGCCACAGTGCCCAGAGAGAACCAGTCCTGACAGCGACTGAAGTTAGAAGACTACACACATACTGTGAAAACGTATGTTAAGCCCAGTTAAAATTTCTTAAAATAGGCCCTAAGCTAGCACATCGTATAGTTACTTCCTTAAGCTTCTTGTGACATTTATTGTATGTCGGTATTGGGGAGGACTGTCTGCTCTTCTCTTTTACCAAGTCTTACCAGGTACGGTACCTACTACACCTACCTACTACCAACTATCTAACCCACTGATGCCATCGTGATGGGTAAAATAGTGGCAAGAGGCTTTTGCTTTGCCGGCTCATTGCGGCTTTGCAGTCGGGTACTAGTAGTCGGCGAAGCCGGTGTTGTGAATAAACACGTACGTATTATGTTGAAAACCAGATTATGCTGGATCCCTTGGCTTGAGAATTCCGAAGCTGTGACGCACCAAATCGCTCAATGGAGGCCGCCATCTTGCGGATGCGGAAGTATGCATAACAAATTGAAAAAGGTTCAATAGGAGTTTGTTTCACCCGTCTTTGTTTGATTCACAATCTTATGCACCTCTAATTTGGTGCATAACATTGTGCATACAACATTTTTTTTTCTCTTTATCACTATTGTTCACCATCACAAAGCATAAATTATGGAAATGGCAACAATAGGCAATTCGCCTAGAACGCTAATTAGCAACGTTAGTTTTAGTGAGCTGTATAGAACAACACGTTTTTTTCATGATTGTAGCTTTCATCACCATCATTGACACTTTCATTTTGCAATTCATCATTTATTTTCCCTTCAAAGTCTGATCTCTGGGAACATATAAAAAATTTCATAACATTCTTTTTGGCAACAAGTGTGCGGATGACTAAAATGAACACTGGGTTGTTAGCAGTAAACATAAACTTCCGGGAGCATGCGAGGCAGTGCTTTGTTGCCTATACACTGCCCAAACAAAGGGAAGAGTTCTACGGGTCCCTTCTTGTACTTGGTTAAAACAAGCCTGTGCCTCTGTAGCGATGTGTGGTGAGGCAAGCACAGTGAGCCGATCCATGCTCGTATTTGCAATGTAGTATTTACATTAGTCTTTAGAACTTATGACAAAAGCAACACTCACAAAAAAATCCCCTCGCTCTGCTCAGCGAAATTAAAATTTTCAGTGCAATGTAAATTTTTCACCTCACCCCACCCCCCAACCTAAAATCATGGATCCGTGCCTGCATCCCCCTTCAAACCTTCGCGTGTGTGTGTTTGTGTATTTTGTGTATATATTGCGGCCACTTGCTTGTATTAACAGGAACTCAACACTCAGTGTCATCCACGAATATTTCTCATATTTTCGATATTTTTGTGAGTCCGATTTGCATCCAGGAACACAACAATTATGGTTAACCACTTTGAAATTGCCACTGTTTCATTGAAATGCTGAAAATTATGTTGAAAAATTATTTTAATTACAGATTTTGCTCTAGCAACGGCAGGTTAAAGTGCCTGGATGAGCAGAAACGGTTCACTGAAAATGAACTCACAGAGCATGCGCAAAAGGACTCATTAACATTCATACGTCATTTTGAAAGTCGTGTATTGCCATCCCACCCATCACCTATCCTTGACTGATATACTGTATGTGCTCGTTATAATATTTAAGGAAGTTGATCCAGTCGATGCAAATAGATTGATTTCAGCTGAACGTGGAGGATAGGATGAAGGGTCACCGCTTGAAATTAAAATAAACGAGAGGTAGAACAGACATGAGACTGGGAGTCTGGGACTGTTTCACTCGGAGAGTTGTTAGCTCATGGAATGGTTTACTTTATTAGAAAGAGTCATGGAAGCAAAGGACAATCAACTAGTTTAAAAGGAGTCTCAAATAAATACTTAAGGTATCCAGAGCAAATGGATACAAATAGGCAGATAGGTGTGTGTGAGTGCTTGAGCTGGGCTTAGGGTACTTGTGTGAAGCTGCAAACAAAGCTTCCAGCTTTGTTTAACATTGCCAATTTCAAACTGTCTACCCTTTAGCATTTTCTCCTTTGTGGCTCAACCAATCTCTCCGCTCTCCCCACTATTCAGGAAAAGGAAAACCAAAAAGATGACAACAAAACCCCATCATTGTTGTCAGGCTATTATTAAGCATGCTTGGTTGACCCTCTGAGCTGCTGCTCGCATTGGCACTGTGTTTCACAATCAATGCGCATTGTTGTGTTTCGGTGTTGGTATAGAAATACGTGTTTTGATGCTGGGATGAACTCGGGGCCACCTGGATTGGCACAATTTCCCTTTTCTGCGTCTCTCTTTCCTTGTACACATTGATTTGTATAAAAAGATTTGAACGATGGGAAGTTTGGCCATTGGAATGCTCAAGCCCCACGCAAAACTTTCACAATAATCATCAGGAATTTGCTTTGCATCTTAAAATACTCGTTTTGTCCTATATGTCATTGGTCTATCTGCATTCGACCAATGGGATTTTAATGTACACCATTGAAAATATCTCGGTGAACTATAACATTGTTGACATTGTAATCCCCACCAGAAGCAGGGAACAAAGACAGTCAGTGGAAAGAAAGTAAGAGGAAAGGCAAATAGGTGTCAAAAGTGATTGCAAACAACACCTTTGTATCAGGGAGTTTTTCGTTTTTGCAACTTTCTTTTTCTAAACGGAATAATGCATCATGTACTCGTATATTCACTTGTTCTGTTCTACATGTACGGCGAGTTTTGCTAATGGAAGACGAACGGATTTGTCTGGTCGATTCCTGATGAGCGCTCATGGTCTCCCAGGATGGAGGGATTTGGAAAACATTATGCGCAAGAGGAGGGTGAGGGGCTGGAAATGGAGGAGAAAGAAGTTGCATCGTTTATAACTCCAGGCGAGAGCTGTGTAGAGGAAAGGATTGCATAAAACAAAGGAGGAAGGGTGCCGAGGTGCAAGTTAGCAGCACACGGTGTAATCTGCCCGACAATAGGCGCCTTTCAGACGGACTCACAGCTGTGCCGAGCGACGGAGCGACAGCCTGGTGAATGGTGACGGACGCGGGCATTCTCCCGGACTCTCAATGCCTGCCACCCCTATTCACAAAGCCGTTTTCAAGTTCAAGTTATTTTTGGCAGACAATCCATGGGGGTTTCCTTTTTCTCCTACTTTTTGCTCGAACCGCTCCGTTTTTTAAAAGGAGATTTTAAGAGAAGGAATGGCGATGAAAGATAGCATTTAAGGACTACAGCTACCAATGCATATATTGATGGCCTTGGTTCTTCTGTCAAAATCTTGGATCGACCATCTGTTTCGCCATGACTGCATCTTTCCTTTTCATCATGCTGCACTTCCTCCATGATACATTTACTGATCAATTTTTGCCTACTTCGTTTTGTCCATGTTTTTTTGAGCTGTCTCTGACATTCCCAGCATGTTCCCTTATTGAAGACTTAAATTGTACTTTGAGATTCCAACCTTCCAAAGGTAGAGGAGGTAACATCACATTCCCCTTATTGAAGACTTAAATTCAACTTTGAGATTACAACCTTCCAAAGGTAGAGGCGGTAACATCACATTTCCCTTATTGAAGACTTAAATTGTACTTTGAGATTCCAACCTTCCAAAGGTAGAGGAGGTAACATCACATTTTTCATCAATCGATTCAAGGAGACAACCGAACCACCATATATATGTAGGTGCTCCTCATTTGCCAAGATCCTTTGTTGTTTCTCGATCAATGATCCTCTACATTTTTACAGGTAATATTGCCTATATATTTTTTTGGGATTACGTTTCCTTTGATAATCTTGATGGCATACTCCTGTGTTATGGAACAGGTGTACCTCTCAATATTCCATGTCCCTTTCCTGATTGAAGTGCTTGAATATTGCATCAATGCCTTTATCCCACTCCTATACACCCCATAATTGATTGCACTGTTGTAGAGACATTCCCAGTAACTCACTATTCAGAATGTCCTCTACTACTAGAACACGTGCTAGACGATCATTTGAATATGAACTCAAATAGTGCACGAACAATTAACTGGATTTGTAGAACCTCTCTCATCACAAGGCCATGACTTTCTTTTTCTGGCAGTGCTGCCCTTTCACGTCACTTCAAATGAGAGGCTTAGACTGAAAATGAGAATGGAAAAAAAAAAACCTTGATTGAGCATTGCGTCTGTGTGAAGTCCTGCCGTCCTGCGGAGTGCGGCGTGACGGGCGTTGGCGACCTATCGGCCACATCCTCAACAGATGGCTCGTTAGGCCTCCGGCTCTTTCTTGGTGGGGGAGGTAGGGCATGTCTGCGGGCCTTCACACTGACACCCCCTGAGCCAGTCCTCACGGGTGCCTCCATGAATTTTCAACTTCTCTCTTCGACAATAGCCTGGACCCCAGATTCAGTGGATGAAGGCTCATGCTGCTTAATTAAAAACATGTGTGATGCCCACTCTTTGCTTTTATTACAGCTACATCATCCAAGGTATTCAACGACGGTATCGCAACGTTCCCCTTTTAACCCGATCGCATATGCAACAACCCCCAACACCCTCGCTCGAATCTGCTACGGAAAAACATGCCGATGCCTTTATCCGTCGCTCATCCTTCAGCTGTAGCCTTTGGAATCATTTGACCAGGCACTGTATGATATTGGCATGAATGCTGTGTTTACTGGACCTGCTTCGGTCGAAGCATGCCTGGACTAGTAATTAGGCCTCGCGGGTCCCGATGCCTTAATACAGAGCTTGTTAAAGTAAGGATTTGGCTATTGTCCTTTGCGCGACGTCTAGCGGTTGACCGCTGGCGGAGACAGACACAAAGTAGCTTTTTAGTTCGACACCAGCTGCTGCTTTAGCAAGTAAACTCAAGGCCTGAGTATATATCTTGCAAGGGGTAGCATTTTAAACCACGGCCTTCTGCTAAAATTTAATCACTCTACACGTCTGAGATTTTGAAATGTTTCTGAAATTACTTGAGCGCACAGTTTGAAACACCTGCAAAAATATTGTCTGGAACAAGTAATCAATACAATGTATAGATATGAAACGTCCTAATGATTATTACAGATACTTTTGAAAAATTTAGATAATATGAAGCAAAATAGAAGAGCACGTTCAATATAGTCTGTATAATAATTCATATTATCAACATTAATCGTTATGAACAACCAAAACAAAGAAATTAATAATAATAACTAGAACTGCACTGGATAGAGCGCATACCTCTGCCAGACTGAACAGTTTATGTTTTGTATCCCATTGATAGGCCGGATCTGGATCCAGACCTGAACCAAAATCGAATCGGCTTGTTCTTGTCGAATAGCCAACTCATCCACCAAGTTTTGTCCGAATCAGTCCATAACTGTTTGAGATGTTGCGCTATATATCGTTTTATAATGGGGGGTGGGGGGGGGAAGGGGTCCAGAAATTGAGGGAATGGGTACATACTGCATACCATACCCTCCCAGATGCTGTAAGTGTGACATGTGGCCTGCGGGGGTGTGGTCTGGTCATGTGGTCATGTAACCACTATGTGGGCTGGTCATGTAAGCATGTGGTCTCGGACCCGCTGAAGCTCTGCAGAGTCTTTAGGATTTTCAATGATCTTTAACAGGTCTTTCGATGCTCTTGTCCAACCCTTGTGTTCTCTCGGCTCCCATACACCTCATCATTACTTGGATCCCTTGTTTGATCACCTCCATTTCCTTCTCCCTCTGCCCTGCTATTGGCCTTTCCCGCTTTCTCCTGCTGTTCCTTTTGTTATGATGTGTCCTGGGTATGTTCTGTGTCCTAGCTCTTCCATGAGCCGAGACCATGTATTAAAAAATAACAAGTTGACTTCCAAAGCCAGTTGCCAATTGGGCATCCTTCAGGAATTAGGATATTGAGTGGAGGATTCTCCTTTTTTTCACAAAGATATGAAAAAATGAGATTTTTGTTGTTTTAGAATTTAGAGGGATGAGGGTGGGTAATATTGATGGAATGTTGGATGATGTTTTGTCGGATTTCAGGTCAGGAACATTGGTGGTCGTGCAGATGGAGAGGGTGGACAATGTGGATAGTGTATGTTTGGAACCTTTGATGAGGAGGTATGAGAATGTCTTGCTGTTTTTTGGGAAACATTTGAATGATTTGTGGTGTGAAGTGATGATATTTTTCAGTACTACCAAGGGTAGGAGTCAGTGCAGACTTCTGCAGTAGGGTAATGGATGTGAGCCAGTGGTTGCAGAGGTGGTGATGAGGAGAGGGGTTTGGGTTTGTGAATATATGGGGATCCCTGCATGGTCATCGCGAGTGTATGTGGTCAGGTGGCGGGATGCTTAATTTAAGGGAGTTGGCGAAATTTACAGAAGTTCTTGAGAAATAAATTAGGACTATTTTAGAATACTATTTGAGGTTGGTGGGTTGGGGTGGCAGGAGTGTTTAATGGAAGGGAAACGTTGAAGGTGTTGTACACAAATGCTAGGAGCTTGAATGGAAAGATGGAAGAGTGGAAGCTAGAATGAATGGCGAAGGGTATGACATAGTTGCTGTAAGTGAGACATGGTTTAGTGAGCAATCCAACTGGATGACAGGAATTCAAGGCTACAGGGTTTATAGGTGTGACATGAAAGAGAAAAGGTGGATGAGGTGTGGCAATCTGGGTGAAAGACATTATTGTATTGAGTGAAAGGCAGTAAGACATTAAGGAGGGAATTAATGGTGAGGATTCTGTGTGGATAGAGATTTGAGATTGCAAAAAAGTAAGATACTTGGAGGATTATTTTATAGGGCTCTTGGTGTGAGGGAAAAGCAGGAACGATGGGTATGTGAAGAATGAAAAAGGGCATGTGATAAAGGAAGAGTATTGGTAATGGAGGATTTTAACTTGCCTGGGATATATTGGGTCAAGGAGCAGGGAAAAGACAGAGGAAATGAGGATTTTTTAGACCAAGTCCAATATTGTTTTTTAACCTAGTTTGTCCAAAAGCCCATGAGGGGGGATGTGTTGTTGGACCTCTCTTTGAGTAACAATCCCAATGTGGTGGAGGTGGGAGAGCATCTGAGGACAAGCAACCTCAATATAGTAAGCACAACTCTGTTGTTGAGAAGTGAAGCAACAGAGCACAACTCTGTTGTTGAGAAGTGAAGTTTAGGATAGTGGTGAAAGGTTGTTGGATTTGAGGAGGGCAACTTTGAGGGAAGTGATTTGGAATCTTTATGTCAGGTGAAGTTAATGGGTTGACAGTCTGCATCAGATAAATGTTCAACCTTCAAGGAGCAAACTTGCAGGGTGCAGAGTTGATATATTCCAGTGAGATGTAAATGTAATGCAGGCAGAGACCAGGGGGTGATGGGGGGTTTTTTGGTCTTTTTTTGCCAAATTTTTTTTTTTGTTAAGGTTGGTAATGACACACGGCATTGATAATGACACACGGTCTTTCCAATTGCAGATGCCCATTAAAAAAATAACAAGCCTTCCATGTTCACACGAGGCATTCCCACAAGGTTCAAAGTCCATTCACTGGTGGTGATCCATCTGGGCTTTGTGTCCCACACATCCATCCACTCGGGCCTTTCACCAGCCTACATGATCAGGAGTTTGCAGTCTTTTGTTATGCAGAGGCACACCCCTTTCTCCCAGGTACATTTCCAAGTATTTTCGACTTCTTTGAGAAACTTTGTGGACCATTTTAGGTAACAATCCTTATCTCGCACAAATTATATACCGTATGGTACCAGAACACCACCGTTTCAAGGGATGTCTGCGTATGCACTGAGAATTCTGAGGAATATTATGCCATTTCAAAAGTCACATATCGGTGACTATTGGTGACTGTCTCTCACCGCAGCAGAGAGACAGCTGATCAATTTCGCAGAAACGACCCAGAGATCCCCACATCCAGGATCGTGTTCCTCTGTCTTCACAAAGTCAGGCCCATGACAGAGGAGAGAGAGAGTGAGAGAGAGTGAGAGAGAGAGAGAGAGAGAGAGAGAGAGAGAGAGAGAGAGAGAGAGACAGACAGACAGACAGACAGACAGACGGAAAGGACTGGCCCATGGGGACCGATCAGCACTCTGACCGTGACTGTGCTGTCTGATGAATCCAGGAAGCAGGGAAGAATGGGGAAGATTTGGCGACCAACTCACATTGGTGGGTACAACCAACGCGAAGAGGTGTCCCCGATAGTTGTTGCAGTGCAGTTTTTCAATAGAGTGGCCAATGTTAGGATCAGTGGGGGCCATAGATTGCGGGTAAAGAAGATGAGAGTTAAGACAGTTGTAAGACAGGGTTCTTTCACCTGGAGAGTGGTCAATGCATGCACTTGTCTCCCTGAAAAGGTAGAGGCAGTGGATGGGTGGACAGGTTTAAATGGGAATTAGATATGTACATCGATGAATTGGAGATAGGTAGTTATGGGGATATTGGCCTGTGTGTGAATGGTTCGTAGCTTGTGTCTGGATGGGTGACAATACTGGGTTTTGGTGCGGCACAGGCATGATGGTCCGAATGACCTCTTGCGCTAAAGTTCGTTGTGTATAAAGCAACAAATAACAATAGGTTGGCAAAACTCGTGTGGGCTTTCATGGGTCTAACGACCTGCACTGTGTCGAAGTTTCTTGTAAAGAAATTAATTTTGTTGTCATAACGGCCTGAAAAAAGCAGTCGGCTATGGATGAAACCTTCGACGAGATGTCTTTCTCCCTCTCTCATAAAACCTTAGGGGAAGTGTGCAAGCTCCGCATTTGCAGTACTAATCTTGGACATGTTTCTGCCTTCTGGCATCAACACAGCCACTGTTACATAATTCTCAGTGGCAAATATATTGAGACAAGTATATATCAAGGCCTAATGTGGTTTTGCGCTGACTCCCAGCTATACTGTGCTGATCTATTAGATATCACAATAATTGCACAGATTCTGAAGTCAATTCTAAACCAATTCTCTACGGGTAAAGGTCCGATACTTTGGAGGATCATTAAATCCATTGTAGTTGTGGTCGTTGTGGTAACAAAAGTGCTGAATATAAAAGAAAATTAACAGATAGGTAGGTACAAGAATGATTGCTAACAATTTTTTGTGTTGATATTGAGGGTCTTTTGAATGCTTCGATTATTATGAGTATCTCGTTTGCAGAACATTTTGAATGCCCCACGGTTTGCATGTATGGTGGACATTCCACTTGTCGGGAAGATTTGACATCCACTCTCCAGAAACACCATAACAGTGTTCTATAAACAGTTTTTTGTTAGCCATGGCCAAGCAGCTTTTGTGTCCTCAATCGAGTTTGACACCATTGACCGTCATCGGTTCACGGTTTAATGATCTGTGCCTGAGTGGGCTTGAAAATACTTGGTGGAGGAGATTCTTCACTGACTTGACTTTGTCCTAACATTCTTGTGGAGGTTTCATTGCCCGTCACAGTGTCGCCTCTGCCAATATCCACCTGCATTATCTCAAATGCAAATCATCGCTGTGTCGTTTCCTTGCAATTCCTGCTGTGTCATGTCATGCCTCGGTAACTCAGGATATCTTATTATAGCAGATCTCCATTTGGAGAAGAGACCTCCGCCGTCAATACCATCACACAGGTCATTCCACATCGTCGGATGCTTTTCATCTTCATAGTCACCTTTCTGAACTCGTGGAAATGTTTTTTAAAAATCGTTTTCAACTATCATGTGATATTTTGTTCTTGAATTTCTTTCCTTTTTAATGCCCTCTTCATTGTTCACATGCGTCTTTATTTGAATTATATATCACGAACAGAATACCCGACCTTTGGGCGATCTTGCCCCAAGCATGCAACACGTTCTTCTGACACATACCTTTATTTGGGCGGTGTATAGGCAACTGACAGCTGCCTCAATCGCTCCCACAAATAAAAACAAAAACCTGGGTTACGTGCATGAAGCAAAAACATACCTAATTCAAAACACCTCCCTGCACTGGAAAGTGTGAGGACAGGAATACTGTACTATAAAAGATGGGACTTGTAATACCCTCTCATACCTATAAGTGGCGCTACACGATACACATTTACATAGAGAATTTGCGTCCTCTACACCCCCACGCCCACCCCCTCCCAAGATCACTGGCAAAGATAAAACAACCCTATGCAGTAACTGGGGCCATGCTGATCCTATATAGAAAGTCTGGATGGAATCGGCCCTTAACTGTAGGAAGAGTAGCGCGACAAACACACAAACAAACACCGGTCCGTGAATTAAATTAAGCATGCCCCAACTCTTCGTTAAACGCAAAATATTTTTGCAGCTCTTTCACCTCTCCGTGGAAAAACCTCGATGTCACCTCTCCGTGGAAAAACCTCGATGTTTATGTTATGTAAAAAGTAGCTATCGACATATTACGTACACAAAACTGGCAGTAATTGCACTGCATTCCATCCTTCCCATTTAGAGTACACATTTTCCGATGCTGCACTTGATTGTTAACATGTTATAGTTCAGCTTCCAAATTTCAAGCCTGAGTAATTAAGGTATGTTCTGCATCAGTGGGCCGCATACATGGATGCAATCACTAAAATATAATTCAAGAAAAACAGGCAGAAAGTGAAAAATTCATTTATAAAGCACCGATTGTGATACATGTGTAACTTGTGTAACTTGTGATACATGTATTTATATAGCACCTTCACTCTCCCATCCCACTTCTTCCTACACTGGTAAGCATTGGAATGGAAAGCCTAATAAACCTTCCCCCTTGTGAGTGATCATTATATGTGAACAATCTTCGTTGAGTTTTGGTAGAAATTGCTTTGGAATGTCAAAATATATCATTTTCATTCCAAGTTTAAATTTAAAATGTTCGAATTTCTGCTAAACCTAAAACTTTCAAAACATCACAAATGTGGTTCGTAGATCATTCCACATTTATAATACTTTTTATACTATATCAGCATTTTTATGATAGCTTTTTATGGCATCTAAGCATGCAAATCATAGAGAATCAGGCTCGGCTAACGTGAGCGGAAAAGCAGACTCTTTCACTCGTTCGCTTTTTATGCTTCACTTATTCTGGGTGACTGTAATTTCCATAATCCTTCAGCAGTTCTCATTTGGATTCAAATCTGGTCTTTGACAGGCCTACTGGGATCGCATGATAGTTCAGTGGCAGCATGATTGTCTATCTTTTATCTCAACTTTAAATGGCTTTAGTCTACCATACAGGTGCTTCATATTCATGAGGTTGCATCATAGAGTCCAGCTCCTTTAGAGGGGATGATAAAATCGTTTGTTTCTTCTGCTCTCTTACTCCATGTGTCAAATGGTGTACGCGTAGGACATCACACACTGGTACACAGGTCAAATGGTTTACATGTAGGACATCACACACTGGTACATATGTCAATTGGTCTACATGTATGTAGGACATCACACACTGGTATATATGTCAAATGGTCTATGTGTAGCACATCACACTGGTACATAAGTCAAATGGTCTACGTGTAGGACATCACACATTGGTACATAGGTCAAATGGTCTACACATAGGGCATCAAACACTGGGACATCGCACGCCTAGCCAAGTTCCACATGTCAGTTCATCAGCTAGATAAATATACGTATATATATTGTCAAGTCCGTGGCCGATGAAGACCGGGCTCAGACGAACAGCCGAACGTTGCTTTAATGCCGAGGCGTATACCCGAACTTGGCGGGATTATGTTTTCGCGCACGCGGGAAAGGCCCGAAGGGTTATCTGATTGGATGGGCGCCACGGGGTTTTATTCCTAGAACCCACAAACGAGTAAACGGATACGGCACACAAAAGTAAGATGCAACAAATAATTAATTTATTAAAATGAACGTGAAGCAAAATGAAAGTTGAACTATAAGGCTAAGGTGAGGGACCCTCCCCTCAGACACAATTACAGGACACAGCTTTTGTGCCGGTGAGGATGACTGTGAAGGGGCCCCGAGTCTCCATGTGAGAAGCACACAAGATAGCGTGAATCGCCACACGGCACCGTAGCCGCGAAGCGGCTGCCAAACGTGTCCGGGAGCACCACCGCTCGGCAACACCGTCCTTCCCCTGGCCGTTCCACGCTCAACAAGGCTCCGATCAGTCTCCCCGGCACAAACGGCACAAACCCAGCCGTCTTTCAACCCGGCCAGAAGAAGCGAGAGAGAGAATCCAAGTATGACCACTCGCACCAAAAGGCTGGACCAAGAGAGACAGAGAATGCGACCACTTCCACCAATGCCAGACCAGAGAGGCAGCCGAAAATGTGACAGCTCGCCACGAAGCCCAGAACGAGAGCGACCCAACAATGCTGCGACCGTCTACCATGTAGCCAGTACCAGAGAGAGAGAGAGGGAGAAGGGAGGATGCATCCTCCTTTGTCCCTCGCTGACGTCACCCTCGACCAATCCCCGCACCCCGGTGCATCATCCCATGGCTCCTTAACTACTCACGAAGCTTGGGGCATGGTTGATCCATTACGAGGTTTCAGGGGCGGGTGGAGTCTAGTCTCAGTAGTGTAATAATGTTGCTTCTGGGACACCTCCGTTTAACATGTGAAATCCCTATCTAATGTCATTTACCCCCTTGTCTTTTTCAAAAATCATAAACACCTCTATTTCTCCCACCCTCATCTTTATGAACCTTTTGTCTGTAGTACCTATCCTTAATGTTGTTCATTAGACCACTCAAACACTACAAATATTTGTTTTCTCTTATAGACCTATCATCCTTCTTCTACATATCATCTGGCAGATTAATCTTTGACCCACTCAAACATTGACCCATTCACTTCCATATTAATTCTTTCCCTCCCTCATTGCCCCTAAAGACCTCTATTTCTCTCACCCTGTTCTTTACGAACCTTCTAACCTTTTGACATGTTATCCTTATTCATTAGACCACTTAAACACCTGTGATCCTTCTGACCTTATGGACCTTTTAACCTTTTACTCTTAATATCATCTGGTGAATATAACCCACTCAAACAACGACCCTACAAATATTTGTTTATGCGTGGGAAATAATTTAATTCTCCTACAACTCTCTTCACCATCTAATATATTAACAAAAAATATGTTTGAGTTTGGTTCTTTATTAAGATATTTTAACTGAGCTAAGATAAAATGGTAAACCTCCCTCAATGTTCTTGCTTGAGCGCCTCCAGTGCCACATACCATTTTTAAATTAAAGTATATATTTTCCTGACAACCATCAAAGTTTTCCGTCCACTCAAAAATATTTCCATCTTTTTTACCCAATTCACCGGTATTTAAATTAATTCTCTTATTTGTTTTGTGAACTTTTTTACCAGTTGCCTTTTCAATTATACCTATTTGATATTTTTCACATTCATTATGTTTTCCATTTAAATACCAAGGTTGATTACACCTCCACTCTTTAGTCTGGTTGATACTTGGTTCTATCATTTATATAATAGTAAAAAAGGCGGCGGTAGCCCGTTAAAATCCCCAACCCCCCCCCCCTTTTTAACTTATCACTTATATATATCTTATCACTTATATATATCTTATCACTTATGTATATCTTATCACTTATATATATATCTTATCACTTATATATATATATCTTATCACTTATATACTTATATAACCATAAGGGAGACTATCAATTCCATTTTCTAAAATAAACCTCTTATCATCAAAAGCCCCCAATGCTTTCTTATTTATCTCTTCTGAATATAATTGATGTTTATAACTTCTTATTCCATTAATCTTTCTAAACTCTTCTTTCTTTGTTGTTAAACAGTTATAATAATCCTTAAAGTTTATTGTTTCTTTAATAACATTTTTCTTTACACCTTTTAACTTCTTATCAGTCTTTTCAACGTTATTCACAATGTATTTATAAGCATAAGCCTTTGACCTCAATCCCACAAATTCACTCATAACATTTCCTCCTAATTCATCCTTGAACTTTCCAATCACCTTTTTATTTTTAGAAGAGAACAACTCACTCTCTGGACTGTAATTACTCGTGTCATAGATATTAATGTCTCTTTTCATGTCTGAATAAACATCGTTGGTATTAATTTTCAAAATAAAACTATCTGTATCCATATAAAGTAGATTAACATCATTTTGATATTTCTTCCTCAAGTTATTATAAAAGTAATCATACATTAATGACTTTGATAAATCAAGAATTGTTGTTCCAATATAAATAGGTTTGTTCATTTCAATACTCTCTTTAATCAAATGGATCGCACAAAAGTTCTCAGTAAAGACCTCAGCTCGAGTAAAACTCGGTCTATTAATTAATTTTGATGCTTGTTCCCAAGATGTTGATAGTCTGATATTTTGTCTTTTCCTCACATTCTCCATAGTCTTACCAAAGACCGCATTATTCATCAATTTATAAAAGTCTTTCTCAAAATCTGTTTTTGACTCTGTTCTTCTTTGTGTATTAAAATCAATGTACCCCTTTAACCAATGACTTTGATTGAACTTTAGAACCCTATGGATCTTCTCTACTCTTAGACCTTTTGATAAATATTGTCGCAAATTTCTTTGGTGTAGAACATAATTTTTCTTGTTATATAATGTAGTAAGTAATTTTTCTGTTGATTCACCTATATCAAACGATCGTTGATAATCACTCAACCATTCTTTCTTTGGACTTGCTTTCTCACAAGCAAATGGGAGATCTTTGTGTAGGTTATGGAGTTCCTCTGGATATTTTAAATCAATTTCAAAATAATAACCAACTTTTTCTTCATCCAATTCTTTTTGTGTAGAGATACATACATCTTGTAAAACGTTTTTGTAGTCTTTTTCCTTTACCCATCTAAGTTTTCCATAAGGAAGAGCCTGAGACATTGCCCAGCCATACAGGTTGTTCGCGTCATAGTACATCAAGTAAGAACTCTCTTTCGTTGGATCATAATTTGGAAGATATTTGTTATTTGCTTTTGCGTATCTACTCGAGCAGACTTGTGAAATTCCACCTCTTTTTGCCTTTTCAATCATCAAAAGCATATCAACATCGGTTATCAAATCCAAATCTTGTTTTGTCATTTTCAACATCGCACTCCAGGCCAATCCAGGTGCTGTGTAGTAGTGAGCAGGATCCAATCCATATCCAGTGCGACAAACAGATCTAAAGGCTTCAAATACATCGGCCAATAAAAGCACATCAGTTTTGAGATACAAATCGTGATACTCGCCAAGATTCTTGATGTTATATTTTTCCCAAACATTTTGTGCGTGTACATAATCTTTATCAGATATATGACTATTATTTAATTTGTTATAGAAATTTTCTTTTGAAGGAAGTTGTGTTTCATTGAATCTCTCAAATGAGTCCATATAGTCATAGGGGTAAATTCCCTTTTGTGTTAGAAAATCTTTATCTAAAAAATACTCTGAAAGACATGGAAACTCTTTTAGATTTTGAACCAAGTTAACCAATGGACTTGCCATGAATTTAAATGTATCAAGAAATCTGATATGAGTAATAGGAGATGTGTGAATTGTTTTTGTGAATGAAATGTATTTCTGATCCGTGTTTGGAATTGCTGAGATACTTCCAGAAGTCTTTGAGAGTTCCTTGATAAATAGATGTGTATCATAATGAGCGTTGTTATGAAGAAAGACAGGAATGAAAGAGGGGAGTTGATAATTAATATTACAACTTTGATGAGCCGGACCTCTATATTTACCAGTGAGATGACAATGGTCTCTAACCTTTAGACCTTTACCAATTTTCTCCTCACAAATATGACAGACATTGTTTTTTATAAATTCCCTTTTTTCTTTACTTGTTAAGGACATTGGTTTATTGTTTTCTCTCATTATCTTGGTTAATCGAACACAGTCTTTTTCTAGTCGTTTCACAAACTCCTCTGGGGTATTTGAGCCTCTATACATCTCTAACTTGTTATATTTATCACCAACGGATGATTTGATATAATAACAAAAACCACAAGGAGTATGTTTTTGATATTTATTTGTGTATGATTCTTTTGGATCTTGAGAAGCAGTATCAATTTTTTCTAAAATACTTTCAAAATCAGCATATATAACAAATGGATGTTTGATCTTTTTATTTTCATCTTTGAATGTGATCTTTGAGCCTTCTTTAGGCATATTGATTACCGTTGATTTATGTTCGCCACAATAATTTGAATGTTTATCTAATCTTTCTTGTGAATTGAAGAAGTTAAGACAACGCAAACAAATATATATTTTATTTGTTCTCTTACAGACTTGTGGTTTTATTAATTTAGCAATATCTTTGATGTATGTATAATGTGAATTTTCGTCTGAATTAAAATATAGAAGATTAATATGAGTTTGTTTACAATTGTCAGAAAGCTTTAAAACCTGAATGTTGTTTGTTTCTGTTAGACCATAAACATTAACTGATAAATTATTCATCTTTTCAAATTTAGGAATATCATTTAAAGTCATCGGAAACTTTAGATCTTTCGTATTTAATGTATTCTCATATTTTTTATAATGAGATACTCTTTCATCATGAAAATGTGGAGGATGTAAGTGTGCTAAAATAGACCAGAGAAAACATTTATTGTCTTTATTTTTGATATTGATAACTGCTTTTCTATTTTTGATAACACTGGGTAAATCAATGTAAGAAGAAGCTTTTAGAGGATCTGATTTAAGAATATGAATGTCTATGTAAATAATTTTTCCTATATTGAATCCACTTCCTACGATTGAATTATCCACATCTTGCTCTTGTTTAATAAGTTCATCATAGACTCCTGATGTTTTAAAATCTTGATATGAAGATATAAAGTGTGGCTCAGTTCTCATGTATGGTGCATCTATAACTCCTTCATCCTTTGTCATTTCTAATTTTACTCCCATATAAAATTTAAGTGGTTTCATTTCCTTTAGTGTTTTTTCAATCAACGTTTGAACAGCAGGTTTAACTATTTCTACAGCATCAACTATAGACTCTGGTTCAGGAGGTTTGAAGTTAAAGACTCTTATTTTAATATGTCCTTTGAATGCTCCATCAGAGTTTTTAGTTGTGATAAAATTTGATAAATGTAGATTTGTTTTAAGATGTATTTTGAAGCCTTTCTTGAGGATATTTTTATTACATGTAGAACAGTGTTTTGTTTCAGGTGGAAGAGGGGAAAGTTTGTTTAAAATGTTGTATGTATGTTTTGCGGTGAGAATATGTTGTTTATAATATTTTACTTCCTTCTCGCAAGTATCACAATAAACCATATTTATAGCGTGAGAAAACGTGGTGTTTTATATATATCACTGTGCTTAAAATAAAACACTTTTGAGCTTTACAGCTCCGTTTTATATATATCGCTGTGCTTAAACTAAAACACTTTTTCACTCAGAATCATCT
The DNA here is from genome assembly GCF_964187855.1 of Myxine glutinosa. Lineage (NCBI taxonomy): Eukaryota > Metazoa > Chordata > Myxini > Myxiniformes > Myxinidae > Myxine > Myxine glutinosa. The sequence continues at coordinate 91,622,826 of NC_136268.1, forward strand.
AAGTCATAACTATCACATGAATACTCAGAATCATACTCAGAGTCATCAATAAAGCTACTCTCATAACTATCATTTGAGCACAAACTATTAGTATCATAACTATCATCTGTGTTCAATGAAATACTATCATCACCATCGTCCAAGTTCAATGAAATACTATCATCACTATCGTCTGAGTTCAATGAAATAGTAAAATCTTCACTGCTGTATTGACTCATATTTAATTAGCAAGAAAAATATTCCCATCAATATCTATATACTTTCTTTCATTAACAGATTCAATCTCTACAATTTTTATATCAAAAGTTATCTTTAAATAATCTCTAACTATCATAGAACGAAATGACATTTCACCAGAAATATTAACATCATTCATTTTACTTAGATCTACACCCTTTGGATTATTAAAGAAAATACAAATGTCTCCTCTAGAATTATTAATGGTCTTATCATTCTTTTTCAAAGTATCGTGGTCAATCACTTTTTCAAGCTTTGAATAAATTGCCAGGAGTAGAGGAGAAACTTTTGTTAGATTTACTTTAATGGATGTCTTTCCAGGTATAGTTAGAGCTCTTCCTTTAAATGAAATAGAGGGGCTCATGTTATTTTCCATAACTGGTTTTACCCAAAAATTTCCATATTTATCTTTGTTCAATTTAACATCTTTGACATATTTTTCTATATCTTCCACCGAAGTAGAGATTGATTGAAATTTGTCTTTTGTGCTTTGAAACATTGTATTTATTAATGAATAAACTTGCGTTTAGTTTAAGTAAAAATTTACCACATAAATATGATAAGTTCTGAAGGATATTTAGAATTTCCAGACTCTCCATATGATAAATTAGAGAATTGTCCGGCTTGTGATAGAGTGGGGCTTAATGATGAGGATTCATATAAACAATGTATTTTCTGTGATTTAATTTTAATTAATGATAATAAGAAATATAAAAAAATATATAACTCTTTTAAATTAGAACCAAAAATGAATTACTTTACAAGATTAATAAGAGAGATGAATGTTAAGTATTGTGATGATAATACACCATTTCTTTCAAGGGAAGAGACTAATTGTATTGAGGAAATGTATAAGGGTTTAATGATATTTATTATTCAAAATAATTTTAATGGAAATGTTAATACAAGATACTATATAAATAAAATAATGGATTATTTTGAAATTAAACCCGAACTCAGGATAAAATATAGAGTTTCTCAAATAGCTCAAAAAAAGTTGGATAACTTGTTTTCCAAATATATAAATGAATGATTTTTTACCCGTTTGGGAAAATAAGATAAAATTTAATAACCATAAAAACATTCCAAATTCATTGAGATGTCTAATAGTTGGTTCAAGCGGATGTGGAAAAACCTGTTTACTTTTAAAGATGCTCCTTGCTTCTAATTTTTTAGATTATGATAATTTAATAATTTTTACAAAGTCAAGTTTTCAACCCGAGTATCAACTACTCTCACAGGGTTTTAATGCGGGTCTTAAAAAGGAAGACATTATCGGTTTATTTAAACTTCAAAACAAACTAAATGATTATAATATTGATGATATAATACAATTATTTTGTGATACACAGAAATCAAAATCGAAACCCATAACTTGTATTCTCAGTGATAATACGGATGATATACCTTCACCTCAAGATTTAGATAAATCAAAAAAGAACCTTGTCATCTTTGATGATTGTGTTAATGAGAGAAACCAAACAGTAATGGATAGCTACTATACAAGAGGGAGACATTCTTCTTGTAATTGTATATATCTTAGTCAATCATATTTTCAACTCCCTCGACGCTCAATAAGAAACAATGCCAATACTTTTATTTTATTTAAGTTAAATTCAATAGATGTAAATAATTTTTGGAGAGATAATTGCTCTACGTTATGTAGTAAAAAAGAATTTGAAAATTATATGAAACACACGATTGGAAAATATAAATATATTGTTGTGAAACAAGATGAGATACTAAATGATATTTTTCAATAAATAAATACAGAAAATGAATACTGAAGAAAGAGAAAGAAAGTTTAAGGAACATCAACAATTAGTTTCAAAAGTTGTTAAACAACAGGAAGAGATAAAGAAGAAACGGAGACAGAAACTAACTGGTGAAGAAGCCTTTGAAAGAAAACAAGAGAAATTCTTTAAACCACTTTTGAAAACTCAACACCCTACAGTTCCCACGGTAGAATTTACTCCGAAAAAACTTCAAATGCTCAAAGATTTTAGTCAGATAACAAAACAAGAACTTGGTGAATTAGAATATGATGACGAGGGATTATTTCGGAAACTTGAGCAGGTAAATCAACCCCCTAATTATGTTGTGGAAGCTCTTCAAAACAATGAATATTCTGCGGGTTCAAAAACCAGAGCAGGTCTCATTCCAACAGAAGAACCAGCAGTGTTTCATCTTGTGGAAGAAAAGGTATTGATATTTAATGATGAATTGATGTTCTTGAGTTCTACTCAACCAAATGTTAAATTAACTCCAAGATTAATGTTTCTTCTAACAAACCCCGGATTCAGCGGTTCAAAATATTTTGAGGAACCACTTGATATGGAAAGAGAGGAAGATAGGGTATATATTGAGTTGTTAAATACACTTGATTATGGAGTTTCTGTTGCTGGTAAAAGTAAGAAGAATGAGAAGGAGAAACATATTATTGATGCTTTAAGTAAGCTTGGTTCGGGTGTTAGTTTTCTTCCAAATGACCCATCACAATTAGTTAATAGGCTATTATTGTTATTAGGTAGTAAGAAGGCTGGAAACAACAATTGTTTTAATGAATCCTCAGCCATTTTAGATCAGTTGATGAACATGAAAATAATTAATAAATGTCAATACAAAGATATTTTATTAGATATTAAATAAGATGAGAAGCACAATTCTTAGTTTTAATTTCACAACGAGCGATTACACAGCTTCATTCCCTTACCCACTACAACTTGACCCCCTTACCTCATATGAGGCATCTTTGTTGTCAATGGAAACTTACAATACCCTTTTTAATATCACAGAGAAAAACAACAAGTTTAGTTATAATCCAGGCACTGCCTACAAAACTATAACTGTTTCACCTGGAGCTTACGAGATTTCTCAAATATCTTCAGAAGTCTCTCGCCTTATGAAAGAAAAAGGTGATGAACCAAAAAATATTGTAATAGATATTCAAACACACACTTCAAAATCAACTATTAAACTGAAAAATAATTATAAAGTTGATTTCACGATTGAAAATTCGTTCAGAGAGCTATTGGGTTTCTCTTCAAAAAAGATTGAAAATAACGGGACGTTTTACAGTGATAATGTTATCCAAATATCCTCCGGTATAAATTCAGTATTAATTCATTGTGATTTGATTGATGGTGCTTATAACGATGGAATAAGAACAAATACAATATTTTCATTCAGTGCATACTCAACCCCGATTGGTTATAAATTTAATATGGAACCAAAAAATCTTGTCTATTTACCTGTGTCAGGAAAAACCATATACAGAGTAAATTTTAGGATAACCGACCAAGATAATCGTATGATATCCTTTAATGATGAAATTATATCCATCAGAATTCACCTACGTGAAGTTTTTCAATAAATAAATAATGGTTATTGTAAGAAAACACGAGTTGGGAAAATATAAAATAATTACAGGGGAGGGCATGTTCCTTTCACCAGACTATACAAGGTATGTGGGTAAAGGATATTATAAACCTAAGAGACAACGGGGTGTGGGTCATCAATTTCGAAATAAAGGAGATGGGATAATTGATACTCTAATGGGTATTGGTTCAACCATTCTTAAACATAAAGACCTAATTGGTTCAACTGCTTCTCTCATGGGAAATGTAGCAGGTGTTGTAAAGAGTATAAAAGATGCTCAAAAGGAGTCCCATAAATTACAAGCAATCAAAGAAATTAAAAAAGGTAAAACTCAACTATCTTCACAAGAACGACAAAAAATCATTAAAATACTTGGGTCAGGGTTTCAACAATTTTAATACTATATAAATACAAGTATGGAAGCGATTGATAGTATCTATGATTTGGATGATACGATTATCATTTCAAACTCTACTAAAAAGGAAGACTATTTTAAGGTAAATGCTATTACAGGAACCGACTGGAATTCAAACGGAACAAAAAGTTTTGAAATAAATAATCAACAAACTTACTTGAATATAGCTGATAGTTTCTTGCTGTGTAAATTTAAATTCACTAAGGCTGCGAATAATACTAATGCTACACTCGTAAATGATTTCTTCTGGAAAATGTTTGACAGTGTTCGCCTGTATATTGGAACACAAGAGGTTGAAGCGGTTGATTATGTCTCTGCTACATCTGAAATGATGAAATTTACACTATATTCGTTTGGTGATAGAATGGGTAAGGGAGCTGTTGAAGGCTTTATTCCTGATATGTCAACGGGAACAAACACAGACCCTGGTTATAGTCAAAGGAAGTCAATGTATAATGATGACGCAAAAGCTGAGAATAGTTTTACCGTAGCAGTACCTCTTAAAGGTATATTTGGATTTTGTGATTATGATAAAGTTTTGTATGGTCTTAAAATTAGATTTCAACTACAAAGGAATGATAATGTAAATAGATTGCTTTTTGGGGCTGAAAATGCTTTTGGCGACAATAATAAATTTGTTATTAATGATTTGTGTTGGTATATCAATGAATATACTCCTAATCTTAAAACGGAGGAGATGTTAAATAGAAGACTTAACTCAAAGAAACCGCTAAATGTATCATACCTTAAAAGAAGATGTCAACACGTTAAACTGGAACACACTACCTACACTTGGAATTTGGGTGTTCTTGAAGGAAAGCCACGATACCTATGGCTCATTTTTAAAAAACCAGATGGAGAGGAGGGTACTAATAAGAATAATGCGCTGAGTGATAATGCTAAGGTGAAACAACTTCGGGTTTCTCTTGATGGCACATTTTATCCGCGAGATAGATTGGAAATTGATTGGGAAAAAAATGATTATGCGGAAGCCTACAAGTCCTACCAAAAAGTGTGTGAAAGTAATGGTAATAATGATCCTATTTTGGATATGGTTGCATTTAAAGGTTTATATACAATCTACGCAATTGACCTGAGTTCTCAAAAGGAAACTATAAAGTCTAATCGAGTGGATACTTCTCTATACATTGAAAGAGGGGAGAATGAAGAAGTTGATGCTTATTGTTTGCTTTTGGAGGAAACAGAATTACAGATTAATACAGATAATGGTGTTATGATTAATATCACATAGGTTTTTTCTCATAAATAAATGGTAGGGGTATATGTTAATCAAATCAATCTTAATAAATTAACATCTTGTATTCAAAATCAAAAGCCTTGTATTATTAATGTTAATACAATTCAAAGAAAAGGAGCTGTAAGAATTGATGTTTTACTCACACACACACAAGTAAAAACACTAAATGATGTTGGATCACTTAAAATTAAAATGACGAAACCTATGTTAAAGAAATATTCAATAGACGAGTCAAGAGGAGGATTTCTCCCGTTTCTAATTCCTTTATTTGCTGGTTTAAGTGCGGCGGGAGCATTGACTGGTGGTATTTCAGCAGCGGTAAAAACTGCTAACGAAAGGAAGGCACAACTAAAAGCTCAAAAAGAATTGGAAAGACATAACAAGGAGTTGGAGAAACAAATTAGTGGAAGTGGTGTAATTGTAGATTTTGCTCAAAAACTTGAAAGTCTACCTGATAAAGCTAGATTGTTGGTTGGTGATATGCTTTCCTCTATCGCTCAAGCGGGTGTTAAACTAACTAAACGGGGTAATGGATTGTATCTTTCTCATAAATAAATGGATAAATGGTTTAAACAATTTGGAAAGAATACAACGTCAAATATAGAACTAGCCAAGTATTGTAAAACACTAAAAATTGATAATGTGGTAATCTGTATGAGAGATGAATTAATACATATAAATAAGAATACAAAGAATATTATTATGAATTTAGACACACAGAATGGTTCTCATTGGGTTTGTATTCATAATAGTCAGGATAAATATTATTTTGATAGTTATGGTATGCCACCACCTGTTGAAGTAATACAATTCTTACAGAATGGTGTTTATCAAACATTTCAAGTTCAAGAAATTAATTCTAAATGTTGTGGTCAATTATGTTTATATGTATTATTTCAACTCAACAATAATGAAAATTTTTATGATATCATTTTTAATCTAATATAAATGACTTATGTTGGAAAAGATGGTTCTATCTTTGGAAAATCCTCTCAGGATATTGATTTATCAAATTATTATACAAAGGCACAGGCTGAACGACAAAAATATAGTGTAAGTAAAAATATTAATATGAAGAATACTTATAAATTAATCAATTATCCAAACCCTACAGATGCGAATGACTTAATTAGATTAAGTGATTTATCACAATATATATTTTTAAAGAAAACAGCACGTTTTGTGAAAGAAGTAAAATTTACAACCACAACACCTGGTTATACTGACCATACACCTTTCCTCATTGAATTTAACTACCTGCTTACAATTGAATTTTATAAAGAAGGACATTTAGTTAATATGCGAATTAATAAATGGGGGTATGATATGCCTGATTTAGGGTATAATTGGTCTTTTTCAATAAACATAGAAGACCTACATGATTTAAATCAGTCTCGTAAAGAAGAATATTATCCACTTGGTGAGGATAAGGATTTATGTGGAAGTACAATTAGTAAACAACAAATACGTGATTTTAAGAAAAGAAAAATATATGATAGTATAGCGATGGTTCGCATGACAAAGAAGGAAGGTAATGAGATAAGGATAGAAAGCCGAGGAATACAAACCGATTTGGTAGTGGGAAGATGGGGTGGTATTACCTGTCATAATATTAATCTCACATATATTTCTGATACATAAATGGCAGGAAGAAGACTACAAGAGAATTATAATTTTTGTATTCAAGGATACCTACAAGAAAAGGGTGCTCGGTATTACATACCTTATGATTTGGAGCATATACATGGGAATTTTGTCATTAAAAACTGGCCTTATACTGATATTGTTAAACCCACAAATAGAGACTTGTTTAAAATATTAAATAAAAATGAACTTCTCAAAGTTATGAAATATAAAACTCTTTTAGAAATCGTCAACAAATCTTATTGGTATCCTATTATGAGAAAAATAATTATAGATACAAGAATATCTCAAAATCCAGATGAGTATATGTATAATATTCTTTGGGGTTCAAACTCAAGGGTAGCAAGGGATGAGGAAGGAGTTGAAGAAGAGAAGGAGGAAAGAGAGAAAAAGGAGAAGGAGGAAAGGGAGAGGGAGGAGAAGGAGGAGAGGGAGAAAAAGGAGGAGAAGGAGGAGAGGGAGAAAAATGAGAAGGAGGAAAGGGAGAAAAGGGAGAAGGAGGAAAGGGAGAAAAGGGAGAAAAAGGAGAAGGAGGAGAGGGAGAAAATGGAGGAGGAGGAGAGGGAGCAAAGAGAGAGGGAGGAAAAATATAAAAAGATGGAAATCATTGAGATTCATAAAAGATTGAGTGTATTAAAGCAAATAAATCAATCTCAACGCACCGAAGAGGAAACTAAAGAATTAACAACTCTTATGAAGATAATGGTTTCAAAAATAAGAACGTCAATGTCTTCAATTTCAGGGAGGAGATTTAAACGAGAAAGTGGTGAAGAAGAAGAAGAAGAAGGAAAAGATTATGTGATTGATGATGTTGGTGTCATTGACTTTAGTTAGTTTTTATTTGTAAATAAATGGAGGAGAGAGTGAAGGCATTCCTTAGGATTCTTTATGTTTTAAAAATAAAGATTGAAATGTATATGTTGAAAACCAAAAAGGTTTTGATACTCTGTCGGAATTTTTCTGATAAATAAATATGAGTTATTGTCTCAAATGTAAAAAGAAAACTAAATCTAAAAATATCTCTTATGTTAAAGCTAAAAATAATAGAGTTTATCAAAAAGGAATATGTCAAGTATGTGGCTCTAAAAAGTGCCAATTCATCTCTCCTAAAAGAGGAGGAGACATACAAAAGTTTCTGTCAGGAAGTAAATTTACAACAACTGGAATTCCAGGGGAATTACACCTTCCAGGGTATTCTTTCTGTGGTCCAGGAACAAACTTGGATAAAAGATTAGATGAGGCTGACAATCCTAAACCTTGGTCTAAACCTACAAATAGGGTTGACGAAGTGTGTATGAAGCATGATATTGCTTATGGGAAAACCACTACGTTGACTGAAAAACATAAAGCCGACAGCGAAATGTTGTATAATTTGTCTTTGATACAAAATCCAACGTTGAGAGAGAAAGTTGATAGGTTTATTGTGAGAAATTTGATAAATGCTAAATTGAAACTTGGTCTTGGTTATTCCTCAAAAAACTATTAGGCTCTAATGATGTCATCAAGACTGAGGAGCTTTTGGCTGAAGAATTACACAAACCTATAATCACAAAGTTTAAAAGAAGGAAGGTTTATTCTAAATACACTGACCACATATGGTCCGCTGATTTAATTGAATTGAATAATGACAGGGGATACAGGTATGCTTTAACCGTTATTGATTTGAGGAGTAGATTTGCCTGGGTTGTCCCTTTAAAAAATAAAAGGGGTGATACTTTAATGTTAGCCTTTAAGCTAATATTTGATCGGGATAAAAGGAAACCAAAGAAGTTATGGACTGATGAGGGAACAGAGTTCTATAACAAAATATTCATGAAATTTCTTAAGGGGAAGGGTATTAAATTATACAGCACCTTTAATGAAGGAAAGGCAGTTGTTATTGAGCGTTTTAATCGTACTTTAAAAGAGAAATTATATAAAAAATTCACACAACTCGGTTCTCAAAAATGGGTGTATTTAATTCAGGATATTGTAGATAATTACAATAATACAGTTCATTCATCAACACAATCAAAACCATCAGAAACATTTACAAAATTAGAATATGAAAAGGAGATTAATTTGAGAAAGCCCAAGTTTAAAGTTGGTGATATTGTAAGAATATACAAATGGAAAAGTCATTTTGAGAAAGGTTATACACAAAAATGGACTCGTGAATTATTTAAAATCATTGATGTAATGGATACAGTCCCTTGGACCTACAAATTATATGATTTAAATGGAGAAGAAATCTTGGGTTCATTTTACTCACAAGAATTACAAAAAACACAAGTAAGCAGATAATACCCTTGAAAATAATAAATAAATAAATAAAATGTAATGGGGATACGTTTTTAAATCTGTGAACCCCAAACACAGAATCCCACAACTTTTTAGTTGGGGCTTAACTTTTGTGTGTGTATAATGGGGATACGTTTTTAAATCTGTGAACCCCAAACACAGAATCCCACAACTTTTTAGTTGGGGCTTAACTTTTGTGTGTGTATAATGGGGATACGTTTTTAAATCTGTGAACCCCAAACACAGAATCCCACAACTTTTTAGTTGGGGCTTAACTTTTGTGTGTGTATAATGGGGATACGTTTTTAAATCTGTGAACCCCAAACACAGAATCCCACAACTTTTTAGTTGGGGCTTAACTTTTGTGTGTGTATAATGGGGATACGTTTTTAAATCTGTGAACCCCAAACACAGAATCCCACAACTTTTTAGTTGGGGCTTAACTTTTGTGTGTGTATAATGGGGATACGTTTTTAAATCTGTGAACCCCAAACACAGAATCCCACAACTTTTTAGTTGGGGCTTAACTTTTGTGTGTGTATAATGGGGATACGTTTTTAAATCTGTGAACCCCAAACACAGAATCCCACAACTTTTTAGTTGGGGCTTAACTTTTGTGTGTGTGTGTATGTGCGAGTGAGTCATAATAATATACAAACCCTAACCCAACCCAAGCCCTAACCCAACCCCATCCCTAACCCAAACCCATCCCTAACCCAACCCATCCCTAACCCAACCCCATCCCTAACCCAACCCCATCCCTAACCCAACCCCATCCCTAACCCAACCCCATCCCTAACCCAACCCCATCCCTAACCCAACCCCAACCCTAACCCAACCCCATCCCTAACCCAACCCCATCCCTAACCCAACCCATCCCTAACCCTCACATTCAAAATCCCAACCCTAACCCAATCCCATCCCTAACCCAACCCCAACCCTAACCCTCACATTCAAAATCCCAACCCTAACCCAACCCATCCCTAACCCAACCCCATCCCTAACCCAACCCCATCCCTAACCCAACCCCAACCCTAACCCTCACATTCAAAATCCCAACCCTAACCCAACCCCATCCCTAACCCTCACATTCAAAATCCCACCCAAACCCTAACATAATCTTTCTTTTCTTCTTTTTTAAATACGTATTTCTTTCTTTTTTTTCCTCTTCCTCCAATTCTGTCTTTCAAGGCTTTTAAGTTTGAAGAAGTAGAAATGGGAAGAAAGAATTTTCCAGCATTTTCTTCCTCGAACTTTCTTGATATTGCTTAAATCAAGCGTCATTAAATAAAGAACATTGTTCATTGCTTTAGAATCCAAAGAGTCTCCAAGAGGAACCCCACAGGTAGAGTCTCCAAAATAAAACCAACTTTCCAAGTTCCCAAGGTATAACCACATTCCTGTTGAGCCTCCAAGATAGGTATCACATTCCGAGTCATCAAAACAAAACCCCCATTCCGAGTCTCCAAAAATATAACCATCTTTCCAAGTCCCCAAGGTAAAACCACAATTTTCAGAAATATTGGGGGTTTCCGTGATAAGTCTCACATAGTATAACTGCGGACCATCAGGGAAAACTTCCCTTTCCCAATTTTTTAGGGTTTCTATGATGTGTCTCACATAGTATAACTGCGGACCATCAGGGAGAATTCCCATTTCACAATTTTTTAGGGTTTCTATGATGTGTCTCACATAGTATAACTGCGGACCATCAGGGAGAACTCTCCTTGCCCAATTTTTTAGGGTTTCTATGATGTGTCTCACATAGTATAACTGCGGACCATCAGGGAGAACTCTCCTTGCCCAATTTTTTAGGGTTTCTATGATGTGTCTCACATAGTATAACTGCGGACCATCAGGGAGAACTCTCCTTGCCCAATTTTTTAGGGTTTCTATGATGTGTCTCACATAGTATAACTGCGGACCATCAGGGAGAACTCTCCTTTCCCAATTTTCAGAAATTTGTGGGTCTCCAATGTATGACTTGTATTCTGGCTCATCAAGGTAGAACTTGTTCAGTGGGTTTTGTTTTGATAACTCACAACAAGTATCATCATGGTAAAACTCTTTTTCAGGATTTTGTGGATCTCCAAGGTATAACTCTTTGGCTGGGTCATCAAGGTAGAACTCGTTCTGGGGGTCTTGGTTGTTCAAAATGTCTTCAAACAAAAAAATAACTTCATCCCAAGTTGTGTTAAAAGCAGAATTTTCATTTCGTATCTCAGATACAATTTCCTGTGAAAGAAAATAACAATGTATTAATTTAATACAATATTTTTTATTTGTATAAATCAAGCTCTATGAATATTAAAATAAACTTTGTTAACTCTTACACGAGTCTCATCTTAAAAAAAAAAAAAAAAAAAAAAAAAAAAAAATTAAATAAATAAATAAATAAATAAACAAACTTACCTCCATTGATAAGATAGTCTAGTAGGAAGACTAGGTCCCCCTGCGCCCCCCGGAGATATACTTCTAATCAGTGTTTCTAGATTGGAAAAAATGTGTAGAAAATGACTAGCTATGGCCCCAAGCTGAAAAAATGTCCCACATACCATTTTTATGCAAATTACTGCTGCAAATTTTATGCAAAATTATGCAAATTTTATGCAAATTTTTGATGAGGAGTAGAGTTGAGGGGTCTTTGAGGGCTTCATCGAGGTGCTCTCGGTTGCAAGACTGGGTCATTCTGAGAAGCACAGCAGGGTCAGAGATCATGATGTTCTCCTCCTCAGTGAATCTCTCCATCAACAGCCTCTCCATTGCCTCACACACTGTTTTGAGGCAAAAGAGGGACTTTGCGTAGGCCTTTCCACTGAGAACACCTTTGAGAGATCCACTTGTTACTAGTTGTGCCTCAAAGAGAATCTCTGCATATCCAGAACCACGCATCTTGTGTCCAGTGAGCATCCCGATGTAGTTCATGGATGTGTGGAAGGGTCCAATCGTTACTACATGACTAGCAAATTCATTTGGCCAGCGCCAGATGATGGGAAGGGCTTTCATGCAGACACCCAGATCAAATGTATTCAGGACCCATCTCTGACCCACCTCAGCAGTTGCTGCCTCGGAACGCTTCAGTAGCTCACGAACAACTGCGTTGTCTGTGATCGGTCTGTGCCTGGTGCCTGCATGGCATGGCAATGGCCTGCAGCCTGTGCCTGGGCTAGGGGGTTTCACCTCTGCAACTGGTTCTCCCCCACCCAGCAAATCAACAGTCGACTACTGCACGCCTATCCACCAACCGATCACAGACAACGCAGTTGTTCGTGAGCTACTGAAGCGTTCCGAGGCAGCAACTGCTGAGGTGGGTCAGAGATGGGTCCTGAATACATTTGATCTGGGTGTCTGCATGAAAGCCCTTCCCATCATCTGGCGCTGGCCAAATGAATTTGCTAGTCATGTAGTAACGATTGGACCCTTCCACACATCCATGAACTACATCGGGATGCTCACTGGACACAAGATGCGTGGTTCTGGATATGCAGAGATTCTCTTTGAGGCACAACTAGTAACAAGTGGATCTCTCAAAGGTGTTCTCAGTGGAAAGGCCTACGCAAAGTCCCTCTTTTGCCTCAAAACAGTGTGTGAGGCAATGGAGAGGCTGTTGATGGAGAGATTCACTGAGGAGGAGAACATCATGATCTCTGACCCTGCTGTGCTTCTCAGAATGACCCAGTCTTGCAACCGAGAGCACCTCGATGAAGCCCTCAAAGACCCCTCAACTCTACTCCTCATCAAAAATTTGCATAAAATTTGCATAATTTTGCATAAAATTTGCAGCAGTAATTTGCATAAAAATGGTATGTGGGACATTTTTTCAGCTTGGGGCCATAGCTAGTCATTTTCTACACATTTTTTCCAATCTAGAAACACTGATTAGAAGTATATCTCCGGGGGGTGCAGGGGGACCTAGTCTTCCTACTAGACTAAGAGGTTCGAGTCCAGTTCATCAATCTGAAGGTTGAGTTCTACACAGGTAGTAGGACTCCATGGAATAGCAAAGTTATCCCATTCCATTTCGGCATAGTAGTCCATTCTCAAGTGAAGCAGAAAGCGTGTTTGAAAAAGCCTGTGTGGTCGGTGCCTTTTATAAGGACTGGGTGTGTCTTCCTGTGGAAATTCCCTGGGCGTGTCTTAACTGGAAATGATGTGATGGAAATTCCCTGAAAATGATGTAATGTATTACCTGGAAATGATACAATGCTGAAGAGTTTATAAAGTGGGTGGGACTTAGCAAAAGTGGGAGGAGCTTAGCAAAAGTGGGCGGGGCTTAGTAAAAAGTGGGCGTGGCTTAACAAAAAGTGGGCGGGGCTTAGTAAAAAATGGGCGTGGTTTACCAAAAAGTGGGCGGAGCTTACCAAAAAATGGTATGTGGCACTGGAGGCGCTCAAGCAAGAACATTGAGGGAGGTTTACCATTTTATCTTAGCTCAGTTAAAATATCTTAATAAAGAACCAAACTCAAACATATTTTTTGTTAATATATTAGATGGTGAAGAGAGTTGTAGGAGAATTAAATTATTTCCCACGCATAAACAAATATTTGTAGGGTCGTTGTTTGAGTGGGTTATATTCACCAGATGATATTAAGAGTAAAAGGTTAAAAGGTCCATAAGGTCAGAAGGATCACAGGTGTTTAAGTGGTCTAATGAATAAGGATAACATGTCAAAAGGTTAGAAGGTTCGTAAAGAACAGGGTGAGAGAAATAGAGGTCTTTAGGGGCAATGAGGGAGGGAAAGAATTAATATGGAAGTGAATGGGTCAATGTTTGAGTGGGTCAAAGATTAATCTGCCAGATGATATGTAGAAGAAGGATGATAGGTCTATAAGAGAAAACAAATATTTGTAGTGTTTGAGTGGTCTAATGAACAACATTAAGGATAGGTACTACAGACAAAAGGTTCATAAAGATGAGGGTGGGAGAAATAGAGGTGTTTATGATTTTTGAAAAAGACAAGGGGGTAAATGACATTAGATAGGGATTTCACATGTTAAACGGAGGTGTCCCAGAAGCAACATTATTACACTACTAGTCTCTCATCGGCAATGTTCGGGGGGGGGGGAGGGGGGGGTTATGTGCCGACCGGTCTTTGTTGGCATGATGGTGTTTTGGGTGAATGGCGGCCCTTGTGTCGTTCTTGTCATTCGTAATGGTGGCCTTTTTTAGTTGAAATAAAACAGAAGGGAATATCACAGGAGGCAATACATAATGGGAATTTTTTAACTTATGCCCTATCTAACAAACACATAAAGCACCCTCCGTGTGGTGACATGCAGGCACTATTAACCTGAACGTTTACCCTGCTTATGTACATCGAGGTGGGCTGCTTCGCGTCACACGGTCCATGCTAAACTAAACCATCTGACCTTTCCCAAGGTATTTCATCTCTACCCCCACAAACATAACAATATATATATATATATATATATGTATATATATATATATATATATATATATATATATATATATATATATATATATATATTGTTGCGGATCTCCAAACGTCGGCCCTCCCCTTACCAAGGGGGGATTAATCCCCTTGTCTTTTTACTGGCCGATGCGATCCAGGGCTATCACATTCCTTCTGGTCGGTGTTAAATAGGGTTGTAAGCCGAATTAGTCTTATTACCTAAGTACTAACACCGGCCGTGAAGCAAGGAAATAACCCCACCCGAACCACGGTTTCAGTGGACACGCCGAGCGAAAGCGAGCCGCGATTCGGGCCGTTAACCGGAACTAACCCGATTGGAGCGGTTCCTGATCGTGCCATGCTTACCCAATTGAGAAATCACTAAGACGGTCGAATTAAGAGGAAAACAGGAAGAACAGGTAATTTATTATACACTTTGTACAAAGAAGAGGAAGAAGAAGCAGGAATGTACAGTGAAGAGGAAGAAGCAGATACACAGGGCAGCCTTATACAGTCTTATACTTATCCCTGGACACGGGCCCGTTCACACTCAGTCACACTCTCAGACTCACTCACACGGGGTTTGTAGATGGTCGGGTTGAGGGTCCACCGATGGCGTCCACAGCTCGCTCCGGTCCTCGACTCGTACCACGAAGCAGATGGTGAAGAAGAGGAAGGGGAAGAAGGGGAAGAAGAAGAGGAAGAAGAGACGGCAGGAAAGATCGCCCCGTGTCAGTGGCGTGGATCGGACAATTATACTGGGGGGGATCGGTAAGCTGGCGATTATACTGGCGTACGTAATAGTTGTACCGGCGCCTTATACGCGCTCCGGTATAGCTCGGTACAATGCGCCACTTCCCCAAGTCCTCTGCAATGCACCGCTCCGGCAATGCTTTCCCGATGATGTCACCAAAGCCCTTTTCCAATCGACCCGGCACAACAATGCAATGTGCTCCAATCAAGTACAAGTTCTTTGCCACTGCCGTATGCACGCGGGTCCTTCTCATATATCGAGTGCCGTTCAGTCCTCTTGGTAAAACGCAATCGTGCAAGTCCTCTAATACTGGCGCCTTCCACAAAAGTCCTTCAGAGGGCTCTCTTCTCAACACTCTTCACACGAACTTGACGAGCGCCTCTCCCTTCTCATAACTCTCTCAGGACTCGAGCGCCTGCCTCTCCCTTCTCATAACTCGTCACAGCGCGTCTCTCCTCATAACTGAGGTGAGGGCCTCGCGCAAAAGGTTTTATTGCCACACCCTTGGAACCCTCTCGAACTCACCAGACGTTTCTTGCCACGCCCTATCAAGCCATGCCCACCGAGCTCTGGTTGGCTGTTGCCCTTACCGTCACCGCCTTCTGACGTGCTGCTTGTCGCGGCCACACCTCGACTCTCACTCTCCTCCCCCTTTTCAGGTCTACCTCGTGGTTACCCGACTAGTTTCGCGCGAAACCAAGGGCAGCGAACGCTGCTGGCGTCCAAAGCGTAACAAACTTGAGGGATGCCAAATGGGGCGCGGGATCGAGTTTGCACATGATGGAAATTGGAGGGCGGCCGCAAAATGAAAGGGCCAAAGCTTATTATTCTTTACACAACGCAGATGTCACTAGGGAAATGGCCTACTCTTACACATACTATGACATAACTAATTCTAATGGGCCTACGTGTTGCTTGTGGACTAACTATGGGGGGCAAACCTTTAACCTTTAATGATGTTATATGTATAATATCAAAACCTCAACAATATATATATATATATATATATATATATGTATATATATATATATGTATATATATATATATATATATATATATATATATATTTATATATATATATATATATATATATATATATATATATATATATATATATGTATGTATATATATATATATATATATATATATATATAAATATATATATATATATATATATATATATATATATATACGTATATATATATATATATATATATATATATATATATACAGACTTGGCATTTAATATGGAATTTTTTTTTTTTCTTGACTTGGGTTTACTTTCTTAACTCAGTATATCAATCTGGCGAGTTTCTTTTACACTTTGGTGATTTATTTGTTAAAAGAACCATGTCACTGATTGTCTGTCGCAGCAAGAAGTCAACAACAGGATTATATCACAGGTGGCATGGCAAAATGTACGGATAGGTGCATTTGATGATTGGCTTCACAGTCTGGTATACAAGGGTTGTTGCGTTCTGTATTAGTGGAAAACAACTGCTGCACATCTCCAAAAGTTATTGCCGCTTCCTCTGGAGATGGTCCGTCAACTCGACAATGCTGTTTGTCATGGAGTGGTGGCTTTACGAAATTACGGCATGAAACAGCGTGCTATTGCTCGGCAGTATGGCATCACTCAAAGTCGGGTGTCAAAGATCCTGAAACGAAATGCTGAGAGGGGTGTCCCTCCTCCAATACCGAGGCCAGGACGTCCCCGCAGAACCACAAGGAGGGATGATCGCCAGCTGCACCGGTTAGTCCGCAATGGCCGTACCAAGTCAGCTAATCGGCTTAGGGCTGAGTGGCAGCAACTGACAAATGTGCCTGTATCCAGAAGGCTAGTCAACCAACGACTGGTTCAAGCAGGCTATCGTGCCAGGCGTCCCCTGAGAAAGCCATGCCTGACCAGACAACACCACCAGCGCCGATTGCAGTGGGCCAGAGAGCACCGTCAATGGCAGCCAGGGCACTGGAATCACGTGACCTTCAGTGACGAGTCTAGATTTCTGGGCTATCGTCAAGATGGCCACGTCCAAGTGCGCAGACAAGTGCATGAAGCCTACAACAAAGATTGTATAGTGCCAAGAGTCCAAGCTGGAGGTGGTGGGGTGACCGTTTGGGCTTCTTTTCATGCAGGGGGCAAAACTGACCTGGTTGTTCTGAATGGAAACCTGAACCAGTTCAAGTACAGGGCCATTCTGGAAGAAACATTGCTTCCATTTGCTCGTGCAGCCTTTCGAGGAAACTTTGTCTTCCAAGATGACAATGCACGGCCTCATCGTGCTCGCATGATCCAAGACTTTCTTGCTGACCGTGGTGTAGAGCATATGGAGTGGCCTGCCATGTCCCTGGATATGAATCCAATGGAGAACTTGTGGGCAGAATTAACGCGTCAAATCGACCACTTGGACCAGCAGCCGACCTCTGTGCATGAATTGCAGCAGGCTATTATCACTGCATGGCAAGCGATTCCTGTCCAAACCTTGGCAAATCTCGTGAACAGCATGCCTCAACGTGTACATGCTCTCCTGAATGCTCGTGGGGTTACACGAAGTACTGAACTGTAATTTTACTGTCCGTAATCCCAGTCGTAATTTAACTTTTGTTTTTGTTTAAAAAAAATTTGGCTAATGTGCAAAATAAAGAGATAATTCTGGAAAACGTACAGAGGTTTAACACAGTACTGTCCATGAATTGTGTTCGATATCAGTTTACATCACTTTCAAGGATCAATTTATTTGATTCGAAATGTCAAATGTGGTTTTTGTTTCTTTTAAAGGTCACATAAACAAAATCTAGATTAATTTCAACATAATTCCAATGAACTTTTGGTTCTAAGACATCTTGAAAAGTAAGTTCACCCCCACAAAAAAAATATTCCATATTAAATGCCAAGTCTGTATATATATATATATATATATATATAAGTATAATATAAGACTGTTTTAAGGCTGCCCTGTGTTCTGCTTCTTCTTCTGCTTGTAAATGCCCTTCTTTCGTTTCCTCTTGTAGATAGTAAATAAACCTGTGTTCTTCCTTTACCCTTTTTGGTTCTTTGGCTTCCTCTCATCCGGTCACTTTAGTCTTTTCCCCATTGAGTACCTGTGGCGCGATTTGGCCAACTGCTTTATAGTCGGGTTTAGTCTCTTGCTAACGGCCTGAGTCGCAGCTTGCTTCACTTGGCGCAATCCAATCACGCTGCGGCCTGGGTGGGAGTATTTCCTCACACGGCCGGTGGTAATAATTAGGTATTAAGACAAATTGGGCTTACAACCCTACTTACCATCGACCGGAAGTGACGTTATACCCCCAGGACCGGTCGGACGGCCAGCTTAACAGGACAAGGGGATTAACCCCCCTTGCTAACGGGAGTGCCGTCCCCCGGATCCGTAACAATTGGTTACGTAACAATATATATATATACACATGTTTGTATTTTTTTTAGATGACCTTAATTGTACCAATATAATACTAACAAGGGCTCTAGAGAGCACCACTCTACAATGATGAATAACAAAACGGCAACATTGATGCTGTTAATTCCCAGATTGGAGTAGAAGAAAAAACTGTATACGGTACTGCTAAAAGTACACTATTGCACATACTGTATTAGAGGCCAACAGGTGACTATTTAGGTAAAGTAGAAAAATGTAGCAATATTTTTACCGAATTGTTGATTTAATGAATTACTATATGTGTCTGCAGAGGGAGCTACAGGGTGTCCGAAAAGTCTGGAATCATAGGAAAATTTTATTTTCAAAGAATATGCTCAACATGCTTCCCATCGACCTCCAGGTACCTTTGCAGACGAAGTACCATGTTTCTCTGTATTCGAAGGAGCATAAGAGGATCAACATCTTGACAAGTGACAGTAATTCGCTCTTGCAGATGCTTCAGGGTTTGGATTTTGTCAGAATAAACTTTTTCCTTGAGGTAGCCCCAGAAAGAAAAATCTCGAGGATTCAGGTCAGGAGATCTTGGAGCCCATTCAATTGATCCTCTTCTTCCTATCCATCTGTTAGGAAACACGTTGTTGAAACAGTTACGATCCGGTAGTGCGTAATGGGGAGGGCGCCATATTTCCCCTATGATTCCAGACTTTTTGGACACCCTGTAGAACGGCACTCGGTAGAGTGAATACCCCAGCCAGGATGAACACTTTACATCTCCCATACTGATAGGCCGGATCTGGATCCGGACCTGAAACAGAATTTCATCGGCTTGTTCTTGTCACCGACCCAACTCATCCACCAAGTTTTGTAATAATCCGTCCGTAACTTTTTGAGATATCCTGTTCACAGACAGACAGACAGGGGTGAAAGGACCAAGAGAGCCTTCACGGTTTTTTAAGGATAATCATTTTAGGATAACCACCTTCGGTGGCGGAGATAATAAACCCTTCGACAGATCTTACTTACTTATGTGGTAGGGCAGTTGAGTCTTGATGAAAGATTTTTTTCCTCCATCACCAAAATGGTCAGGGAGAGTTTTATCTTCTCCTCCAGGATCAGAGAATTGCATTATATACGTGACATTCTCACAAACTAGGCCATGACTGAAGATTCAACTTTGGATATCCCATACTTCATGGTAATGGGAAAGTAGTCCAAACGAACCCCCCACTGTTTCTTGTCTGACTCATGAAGGGTAAACTTAAAGTTATTTAAGAAGAAGAAGGGCGCATTTCACGGCTCATCTGTCCACATGGCATGGCTTCTTGTCCATTAGACTTGGGCATCCTTCTTCTTCTTGGTCAGGAACAGCTTTTTACATGGATGATGAGGCTGAAGTTTACCCATGACCATTCATCGCCTCACAGTCTGTATGGTTACAGTGCAGTAATTGTTTGTGTTACTGGGTGTTCTTTTGTTTTGCAAGTAAATAAATGAATCACTTGTGTCTTACAAGCTAGTGGTGGATCCAGAAATTTGTGAGGGGACCTGGGGGTTGAGAAAAGGCATGGGAGAGGGGGTGAGTGCCCTTTTTAGAGAATACACCCAACTTTTCCCATAGCATGGCCACACATAAAGTAACACCAAATGTTGGCAAAAAGTGTAATCATTAACGACACGTGAATTTCAGATTCTCAAAGTCCTAAATTGTTTGGCAACATAACGGAATACAGTCGTTTCATATAAGAGATGTGTCGTTGGACAGTTCCCAACACTTACATGTGTTACGTGTATAATACATAATAAACGAAAATAAAAAGTGACATGAGCGACCTGCAATAAACAACAGTGAAAGCTCCTCTCCTTCACCTTCTGTGCCCTTTCCCTCACCATTCTTCCATTTTTCGTTCCTTTTCTTCTTCATTCCAAGTTTCCCCCTTCCTCTTCTTGCTTTAAAGTTTGAGTTTTTACCCAGTTTGTTCACCCCATGTGTCGTCCCTATCCTGACCTCTCCCCCCATTTTGATTTCATTAATACCCATGGAAATGTGTCCCCTAAGTGCCCCTCCGTTGTGTTCCTCTACATTGCTGCATGTTTGTGTGTTTCCCCCCTTTCACCATGTTTTTCTTGTTCTGCTATGTCCAAGACCATTCTGTCTTTAGCTCTTCCAAGACCATTCCAAGGCCCTGTCCAAGACCATTCTGAATAAGACACCCATAGTCCGACATTTGCCAAAAAAAATCAACAAAACATCGAGAGCAAGAGGGTCATCAAATAAGTTTTGTGAATGCCTCTAGCTTCTCAAAAATAAATATTTGTCAGATAATATCGTCACTTTCCATTAAACAGGTCTCAAAAAAACATGGACTGCCTCTACCATACTAAATAAATAACATAACGATGTTTTTTTTTTTAACAAAATAGATTGCCTAGCGTGCACACAAGACCCATACAGAACAGCATGAATGCATTAATTACATTTCTTCCATTTTAATGCACCGCTACCACAAAACCTTATGTTTGCGGTCTTGCCTTCTCACTTATATTGTTTTTGTGGCATCTTTTCCCACTTCAACCATCATCGCCTATGTTCTAGTGGGCCTTACTCCCATTTTCCCCAATTTATGGACAAGTGTCTACGAGCAAGCGATTCCCACCCCACATCTTCCATTTGGGAGTTCACAAAAAATGGAGTTTCATCTGGCTTCCACGACAATCATGAACCAATAAGGATATTGCAGAAACCACATAGTCAATTCAAACCAACATTCCAAACGACCCATTTGGCTTGTTTAGAATTATGCCATAGTTCCAACTTGATGGACTACCATCCACATGCCAATCTGTATTCACTCAAAGTTCCACAATTTTACATATGTAGAGCGTATAGATTGCCACGGATTGCACATGTAACAAATAATTATAAAATGATCTTTATCCAGTTATTGATGTGCACTCCTAGCGTTAGTGCACGGCGGCTGAAAAGTAGAAAAAAGTGCAGGTACAGAGACCCATTCTATCATCTTGTGTTTTATCCCTCTGTTTCAATTCTACACCAGTACAAAGATAATACCTGCACACCTGTTGAGACGTTTTATACATATTTAAGACACAATGCACTTTTTTTTAAACGTCGATACAGTTCAACATTCGACTCTTTTCTTCAACCTCTACAATGTACACACCCCATACATGTTATGATGATTGATGATGCATACACTGCAAAGGACTCTTCATGATTATCCTAATTTCAGAATACTGCATGGCCTTGCACAATCATATGGCTTCATGCCAAAATATGTGCAAAATGCAAATTTTAACACAATGCTTTGATCACGATCCAATCACCTTCACCTTCACCTCCATATATATATATATATATCTATATATATATATATATATATATATATATATATATATATATATATATATATATATATATATATATATATATATATATATATATATATGTATGTATGTATATATGCATATCTTACTATAATTCACCAAATGTCCATCCGTCCGTTCGAAGGTACCGCAAAACTGGCTCAACCAATCGCAACGATATTTTGGGTGGGTATTTCTGGGACACCTGGGAGTAAAATAGGTTATATTGTTTTTCCAAGTTTTCCAATTTTCCAGTTTTTCCAAACACGATGGAATAATATTTACCGATATGAACAGTGATGTGGCTTTTGTTGAAATTCTACAAATACTGTTTATTCTATGTACCAGGAGATAGTAGATCGACTCCTGACGAACTCTTCCTATATAAACGTGCGGCTCCGAAGTAACATGGCAGCGTGTGCAAAGCGACTGAGAAACAGGTGTGGTGGCCGCTTCCGTGTTACACATTCGGCGCACACTCTTCACACATAAACGTGCGACTGAGAAAGACGTGCAGTGGCCACTTCCGTTTTGCAGAATTCAATCTTTTTTCAAAATGGGCGCCACGTACTGTTTAGATTTTGATGATTTGCGTGTGATATGTTTGAACGGATGTTTATATGAATCGTTTAAAATAAAAAAAAGCCTTCAATTTCTGATAATTTGCCTTTCATTTGGGCTTCCCAATTGAAACCCCGCCCATAGGGCGGGTACCGTTGCTAGTATTATACAGTCACGTGAAAAAGTAAGTACACCCCATGTAAAGTTTTGACTTTTTCAACATATTTCAACATACAGCTATTTGATCTTCATTTCAACAATATTGATAGATGAAGGTGACATAATATAACAAATACCATGAAACATTTACATTTTGTAGTCCATTGTATAATTTAAAAAAACATAAATGCAGTACACCCTTTGCTCTAATAGGGGGTATTGCCCCCTTTGGCAGAAACAACCTTAAGTAGGCGTTTCTTATAACTGCCCTTTCTATAAACCGCGAATTCGCGGAACATGGCCTCAAATAGGAAAAAAACCGCGAATTCGCGGAACATGGCCTCAAATAGGAAAAAAAAAACCCGCAAATTCATGGGACATGGCCTCAAATAGGACAAAAACCGCGAATTCACAGAACGTGGCCTCAAATAGGAAAAAAAAAAAAACGCTAATTCATGGAACATGGCCTCAAATCGGACAAAAACCGCGAATTCGCGGAACATGGCCTCAAATAGGAAAAAAAAAACATGACATCACGGAACACAGCCGCGAATAGAAAACACCTCTTTGACAAGGGGTTATGCCCGAAACAGCGACTGTGTTTCTTTTAAAATGGCGTATTTCTTACCCTTATCTATCTTTTATGATAATTCACCAACGCAGATTCTCTTTTACATACAGTATGTGTGTATATATATATATATATATATATATATATATATATATATATATATATATATATATATATAAACTGAGACGCAAAAGAAACTTACCACTTGTTTGAAATGTAATAAAATTGTTACAGTTCAAAATAAAACAAACCAACAATTGCTAATTGAAACATTGGCATTTTATTGATGACATGTCAAGTTTTTGACCAAGATACACCATCTCATCAGTTTGTTCTACAGTACAGAACAGCACAGGGTGCAATGTCAGTCCCCTTTCAATAGCGTGTGTGGCCACCATTGTTTTGGATACAGGCAGTGCATCGTCGGCGTATACTGCCTACCAGTCTTTGGATGGATTGCTGCTGGATTCTGTCCCACTCAGTCCTCAATGTCTGAAGCAGCTCTGCCCGTGTCCTGGCCCTGCCAACTACGCGTCTCTCAAGCTCATCCCACAGGTGCTCTATGGGATTCAGGTCAGGGGAGAGCGCAGGCCACTGCATGGTGTTGATGTTCTCGCATTGGAGAAATGCAGTGGTAAAGCGAGCAGCATGGGGACGAGCGTTGTCATGCTGAAAGGTTCTCAGTTCTGGGTGGTCTAGCAGGAATGGCAGCAGATGAGGTCGCAGGATGTTATCCACATACCGCTGGGCGTTAAGATTCCCATCCACAACCACCAGTGGCATCCTGTACCGGCCTGATATGGCGGCCCACACCATCACACTTGGGCCACCCCACCTGTTGGCTTGACGCACGCAACAATCGGCATATCGCTCGCCAGTTCTTCTCCAGACACGCTCACGCCCATCAGGACTGTCCACACAGAACCTTGACTCATCGCTGAAAGTGACCTCGTTCCACTGCGCCAAGGTCCACCGCTGATGCTGCTGGCACCATCTCTGTCGGTTGCGGCGATGGGCAGCCGTCATCACGGGGCCTCTGTATGGTCTTCTGGCAGTCAGAACATAGTCATGCAGTCGTCTTCGTGCAGTATCATTGGAGATCCGTGGGTTTGCATGCCCCGGAGTTTCTGCCGCAGTGCGGGATGCTGGACGGAATCGATCCCGCAGGTGACTTCGGACCATCTGCCTGTCCTGCCTTGCAGTGGTGACTCTTGGCCTCCCTGATCGAGGTCTGTCATCTGCAGAGTTGTGGAGGGTGTCTCTGTCCACCAGGGCCGATATCGTCTGGTGTGAATAGCCAAGGCGACGTGCCACCTCACGGTAGCTCAGTCCGCCTTGCAGCATGCCCAGGGCACGCTGCCGTTGAT
Source organism: Myxine glutinosa (assembly GCF_964187855.1). Lineage (NCBI taxonomy): Eukaryota > Metazoa > Chordata > Myxini > Myxiniformes > Myxinidae > Myxine > Myxine glutinosa. Next base: position 91,647,643 of record NC_136268.1, read on the forward strand.
CCCTTGACAATCGTGGCATGTTGATTGAAATGCCCATTTTGCACTGGCCTTTTTAAAGCCAATATCAAGACATCACGTGCAGCTCATTAAAATCATCCCGTACCCCTTGGCTAATCACTGACAGTCAAAACGGCTGTTCAACAGCTGTGCTATGAAGTGACCATTGAAGGTTCAAGTGACCATCCGTGACCGTTTTGTCTGACAGTGAGGACACTATTGTCCACAAATAAATTCACACATTTACTACACGCAGTGTTATTGTTGATATTTAAAGGTTTCAAAGGTGGTAAGTTTATTTTGCGTTTCAGTATATATATATATATATATATATATATATATATATATATATATATATATATATATATATATATATATATATATATATATATATATATATATATATATATTGTTGCGAATATGAGGATTGCATTTTTTTGATTGTGTGTATTGTATTGTGGCAAATTGTTGTGTAACATTGTTTGGATATGGCCCCTCCTGCCTCCAGAGTTGTGTAAAGGTAAAAAGGGCGTCCCGGTAGTTAATTCCAGGAAACACCACATTGAAGGACACGATAAAACCCTTGTTCAGTAGCTTATATCTTATTATGTGTTTTAGAGTAAGGCCTTGTCTTCCATTAGAATGACACTCCATTGCACCGAATCAATTAAGAATAGCTCCCCTTCAATCATTCCATTTCCCAGCCAAACTCTCCATCTGTGGGTAAAGCAGTTCACAAGCGTGGGGTGCATGCCCTCTCATTTCGCTGCTATAGTGAACATGTGCTCCATGCTCTGTTTGAACAGCAGGGGCGGGGTCGCCAGGGAGAGGCAAGCCCAGGGCGCGCCACGAAGGGCGGGGCTGTTCAGCCCCATGCCCAAATAAGGAACCAAGCCCGTGGCTCGCCACGAGGGGCGTGCCGTCGGCGCCATGCCCAAATAAGGAGACAAGCCCGTGGGATTACCATACAAGGTCACGAAACAGAGCACGGGGGAGAGGGCGGTACCGAAACCGAGGAGGGCGTGTCAGACCCGCGCTGAAGGTATGAGAGAAGGGTGCGACGATCGCTGAGACAAGCTACACGAGAGATACGGCAGATGAGTCCAGGTGCGTAAGAGGGTTGGCAGTCCACCGGGAGAGAGTTCAGAGTTGCACCGGAGTTGCGTGAGAGATACGAAAAGCCTTTGACAAAGAGCCGCTTCAACCAGCCCCGTTTCAACCAGCGAGTGACCCTGCCGGCGTGCGCTGTAAAGCCGAATACAAGGAGCTGCTGGCTCCTCGCCTCCCGCCCGGAGTGGACCTGCTCGCTGTGCCATGTGATCCCACCTGCTCATCCCTCCAAACGATTCCTACCCTTCCATCCATTTGCGTACGTGAGTTTGTTCTGTTTGTGCTGTCCTGGGTAGTAAACTAAGTCTGTATAAGCTAGTAATTTGCACTGTGTTACCTGCTTTTTCATGTCCGCTGTAAATACCCGTGACTGCTCTTTTTGCTTATGTGTGTGTAAATAATAATAAACCCCGTTACTCTTCTGTACGTCTTCTTCTTCTTCCTCTTTGCATTCGTCGTCTTAGTCTTTTCCCGATTGAATAGCGGTGGCGCGATACAGCCAACGTCTGGGTGAATCGGGTGAGTCGGGGAACAACTGTTCGGATCGCGGAGCCTCCGCTCGGCAAACATACCATCCTTAACCGCGTACCATAACAATTGGTGTCAGGAGTTGGGATTCGAACCTGGGACTAAATTTATTTAGCCCAAATTTTGGAACACCAATTGTACTATTGGCCATAACAATTGGTGTCAGGGAGTGGGATACGAGGCCCGAACCAAATTTTTAAAACATCTATAAAAAATTTGGTCAAAATTTGGAGCTGCTGGAAATTTGTGTTGTTTTAAAGCAAAACCCGAATTTTGAAATCGCGCCATGGCTGGTCAAGGCGACGGGATGTTGGTGGGAGAGATAAACGGGGTAGAATCGACCCAGGACCCCAGGGAAGAAGTGGGGAAAATGGTGGAGGAGAGTAAAGAAGGTGCGGTCGTGGGGGTATCAGGTGCACAAAATGGCGCTCTCGCGCACGAGGTTTCAGGCGCGCAAAATGGCGCCTCGCACATGGCTGCGGCGCCCGCGACCGTAAGCAGCGCCGCCGGTGGATTTGAACCTTTTGTTGCTACAAGCCGGGTCCCCTGTGCAAGACTGGGTGAGCATTAAACTATTGCTAATCCAGATGGATGCAAAAATGGACGCCATGATAGACAAAACAAGGTGTGATCGGGGAAAATTGGAGGGAATAAATGACCGGGCCAAAGAAGTAAATGAGGGACGGGAGAGAGACAGAGACCGCGGGTTTGGGCGAGCAGGTCCCACGGGTGCACGAGGAGGTAACGCGGGTCGAGAAGCGCTGGTTGAGCGAAGCGGAGGAAAGCACGGGTACAATGATGGGGGTAGAAATCGCGACACGGGGTTTGGAAAAAGCCGGCGACCGATGAGGTAGAGGGAATTTTATTAAATCAACGGTCGTCGAGATGAGTAAAGAAAAAGGTGGAAGTGGGCATTGAAATTGAAGAGACCGGGGACTTAGAAAACCACTCGCGGCGGGAGGAAAAGATGGAATATGTACAGAGTCCCTGCTCAAATCATGAGAATGTGCTCACTAACCAAATAAAGAGTTTGCAGGTGCGCGTGGAGAAAAGAATCCCCCAGGTGAGTCGTGCTGTATATTGTGCGGGTAGATTTTGTAGAAGGATGTTTGGCGACAAAATAATTGTCGCGCGATTGGGGTCAATATGGCACCCGGGCATTGGTGAAGGGTCGCGTGTGGAAAAAACGTGTGCGTCAAGGGGTGAGCGTGTTACGAAGAGCGAGTGTGATACCGAGTGCGAGCGAGAATGCACGTCGGGGTGTACGGAGTGTGACACAAGGAGTGAGAGCAATACGAAGTGTGCGTCAAGGGGTGAGCGTGTTACGAAGCGCGAGTGTGAAACCGAATGCGAGCGAAAATGCACGTCGGGGTGTACGGAGTGTACGTGCGAGGGTGAGAGTGACCCGGAGAGTGAGTTGGTGGTGGAGCGGGTGCGAGAATGCACGCTTGGAATGGTCGAGGGTGTGCGAGGAAGCACACCTGAGTTGGTCATGGCGCGGGTGTGGGAGAGCCCATGTGAGCGCGTTAGTGGGTGGATGCAAGGGTGCACGCCCATGATGAGTGTTACGGAGGACGTAACGGAGGAGAGGTGTGGACCGAGGTGTGCGAACGGCGAGTGTGCGCAAGAGTGTGTGCGAGAGGTGTGGTGTGTAACAGGGAGAGCGTTGGTGGAATGTACGGACGGCGTTGGAACGCCGGGTTTTGTGAGGGTGAAAGGTGTAGCGTATGCGTGTGAGCATGCCGGTGAAGCATCGACGGTAACCGGGTTAGCGGTTAGAGCGACGGATAGCCGATGCGAGCACTCGGGGCGCGGTGTGCTTTGTTGGATGCAGGGCCCGGCGCGGATCGAAGCTGCGTCGTTTCTCTTCGAAGCGTCGTTGCCGATTCGGGCTTGGCCCTGCCCCGCACGGTCGAGTCCGGGCCTTGGCGGGCGAGGCGACCGGTCCGGTTCAAGGGCGAGTGGGAGGAAGCGGAACGGTGCCCCCTGGAGGGGACGGGGTTCCGACTGGGGGAGATTGAGCCATCGGGCCCGGGACCGCAAGGTACCGCGCCGAGATGGTGCGTGGAATCTCGGCCCGACCAAACCACCTCCCTTGAACCGAAAGCCGGACGGATTCAACCTGCAGGTGACCAAACCACCCGAATTCATTGCTCGGCTTTACGAAGCCGAGTTTGATGATGTCATGACGCACCGAGGCTAGGATATAGCGGACTGTGATGATGATAATAGTGATAGTGGTTTTGATCCAAAATTTAGAAAAGTGAATAGATTTGGCAGTAAATAGAAAATTTTGATTTGTGGAAATTGGACGAGCAAAATTTATAGTAAGAGATGCCCCATGTGATGGGATGGCCAATCCACCATCCCTCACAACCAGGGGGGCAAAGGAGCACTAGATTTATGGGGTTGATGGCAGTGAAAACTAGCCCGGGAGGGTTAGGATATATCGTGTGTAGGGCCCTAGAGATTGACATTAGGTAACGTTAAGGTTAGGTAGTGACAGATACCTGTAGTGGGGACGCAGGTAGATTAGTGTGGATGATAATGACGAGGGAGCGCAATAGTTTAAAGGGGCGACTGGGAAGCGCAAGTTTCAGAGGGGAGTAGTTAGATGAGATGATGCCGTGTGAGTGTTGGAGGTGTATTTAGAAGTGTATTGTGAAAAGAGTGCAAGGAACAGATGTGATTGCACAGGTGTGCAACTGAACAGGTGTATGGAGCAGTGTTTGAGGGATGGTGATGTGTGTTGTGTTGACCGAATGGTCCAGGAAGGAAGGAGGGTGCAGGTGGCACCAGGTGTGAGTGCACAGGTGTGCAACAACAGGTATGAAGAACAGGTGAATGGAGAATGGTTGTATGGAATAAATGGTATGGAATATATGGAGTATTGGAATGGATGGTCGTGGAGTGAGTATGGTGGAAACTATGGAGTGGAGTGGATGGTGCGAAGGTGTGAATGGGGGAAGAGTGGACCCCCATCACGAATACCCGGGGCGGGTAGTGTAAGTGTTAGGTAGAGGGAACAGGTAAATTGTGGTTGGATATTGGCATCTGTGGTGCGGGTGGAAGAATGGTGTTTGGATGGGTGCATTAGTGTTGTGGAAATGGCTGGGCGTGTAGCCTGTTAGTGTGTGTAGTTGGTTTGGGCACTCCACCACTGTGAGGATGTCGGCCAGGTGAGGCCGCAGGTGGGCTCTGGGAGCCGGTAGTTGTTGTGGATGGGGCCCGAGGATCCGGAGGACGGACCCGGGTAGCCCAGTGCCAGAGGGCACCGAGTGGGGTGACAGAGCCAGGAGGGGCCTTCCCCAGTTAGATAGGTTAGGTGAGGAGCTAGGTAAGCTCGGGTGGCAACTGCAGTGGTGGAGGTGTGCAGGTGGGTAGACCTGCTGGGAGAGCTACATGTCACAGCCCAGAAATTGTGCAAGGGCACCGGGAGATGAATCGGGGGAGTGAGACCCCAAATTGAGAAGCACCACAGTTTGGGCAATGGGAATTGGTTTTTAGAACCCATAGTGTAAGTTGGCCAATGGATTTGCAGGGAAAGACCCCGGGTAGTGTAAAGTGTGTTAAAGTCATTTAGAAGATAGTTAAGATTGAAGTCTCCTCGCACCATCTACATCCACTCACCTGAGGTGACAGGTACTCCACACCATGCCATGTTTAATTATTTTTATGTGCAAATGTTTTGGATTGTGAGACGCATCATGACGTGGGTGTGACATTGTGCTTTGTGTTCCATCTCTCCCTCCTTATGAGGATTGATGATGAATTGATGATGGCAAATTTTGAAGTAGAGGGATTGTGGGAACGAATTTGGTATAGAAGAAATATGGGGAAGACGTGACAGTAGCGACGAATTTGTAAATGTGTAGATTTTTGTAAATATGGGGTAAGGGCAAGGGTAGTGTAGGTGACAGGGGGGTGGCGTACGGTAGGGACGAGCTTTCTCACTTCGCTCTCCGTACGCATTTCGCCTTGCATTGTCTTATTGATGTGTACCCTTGTGACCTTACCCCTCGCTCATCTGTCTCCCCCCCTTTGTCTCCCACATGAGGACCTGAGCGCCACTGGGCGCCGAGGGGAGCGTGCGTGAGTCGGCCATTGTGCGCCCGAAACTCCCAGAACCAGCTGTCTGCATCGATGCACCACATTATGGACCACATGTCTGTGGCCGAGCACCACTTATGGACCCCATGGGTTGGGGCGTGGCCCCTCTGCTGGAACCAGCCATGAAGGCCCGAAATCTTGCTGGCGGACCTTGGCCACAGGGCACCGATGCCCCACAGGTGAACCACACTAGTCAGCCCTGTGGGCCATAAATAAAATAAATAAACATGGACACGTTGGGCATGCTTTATTGCAAATAGGCCGCCAGTAAGAAAATGAGAGAAAATGACAACAACTGGAAGAAATAATAATAACCAGCAGAGGGAGCCGAAGAGCAAGAGACCACCTGCAGGGTTAGGGGTTGTTGATTTATTTTTATTCATGAACAATGGTGACTGCACCGATTGGTGCTTGAGGGTGTGTTGGTGCGTTTTGGGTGCTTTCATGGTGCATTGATGCAGAGCAGACTGTCTCCCCCCCAGAAAGAACAATCACAGGTCCTGGGTTAGTCTTGTAAATAAAAGTAGTGTCAATTGTAAATAATGCTCACCACCGTCAGTGTGTAGTTTGAAGACCATTCCGCAATTCGGTTAGCTGTGGGCGTGAGTCTGTTAGGCAGGGTGCAATGGAGCAGCGGGACATATTTATCTATGTTTTAAAACTGTCGCACTCAGGGTCAGGTTAAAAGTAGAGGGAACTACACCTACGTGTCACACTAAATTAAAGTTATAGGCCCGGGACGTGCCTAAGAGGAGGAGGGTGCAGTGTTGCGAATATGAGGATTGCATTTTTTTGATTGTGTGTATTGTATTGTGGCAAATTGTTGTGTAATATTGTTTGGATATGGCCCCTCCTGCCTCCAGAGTTGTGTAAAGGTAAAAAGGGCGTCCCGGTAGTTAATTCCAAGAAACACCACATTGAAGGACACGATAAAACCCTTGTTCAGTAGCTTATATCTTATTATGTGTTTTAGAGTAAGGCCTTGTCTTCCATTAGAATGACACTCCATTGCACCGAATCAATTAAGAATAGCTCCCCTTCAATCATTCCATTTCCCAGCCAAACTCTCCATCTGTGGGTAAAGCAGTTCACAAGCGTGGGGTGCACGCCCTCTCATTTCGCTGCTATAGTGAACATGTGCTCCGTGCTCTGTTTCAACAGGAGGGGCGGGGTCGCCAGGGAGAGGCAAGCCCAGGGCGCGCCACGAATGGCGGGACTGTTCAGCCCCATGCCCAAATAAGGAACCAAGCCCGTGGCTCGCCACGAGGGGCGTGCCGTCGGCGCCATGCCCAAATAAGGAGACAAGCCCGTGGGATTACCATACAAGGTCACGAAACAGAGCACGGGGGGAGGGCGGTACCGAAACCGAGGAGGGCGTGTCAGACCCGCGCTGAAGGTATGAGAGAAGGGTGCGACGATCGCTGAGACAAGCTACACGAGAGATACGGCAGATGAGTTCAGGTGCGTAAGAGGGTTGGCAGTCCACCGGGAGAGAGTTCAGAGTTGCACCGGAGTTGCGTGAGAGATACGAAAACCCTTTGACAAAGAGCCGCTTCAACCAGCCCCGTTTCAACCAGCGAGTGACCCTGCCGGCATGCGCTGTAAAGCCGAATACAAGGAGCTGCCGGCTCCTCGCCTCCCGCCCGGAGTGGACCTGCTCGCTGTGCCCTGTGATCCCACCTGCTCATCCCTCCAAACGATTCCTACCCTTCCATCCGTTTGCGTACGTGAGTTTGTTCTGTTTGTGCTGTCCTGGGTAGTAAACTAAGTCTGTATAAGCTAGTAATTTGCACTGTGTTACCTGCTTTTTCATGTCCGCTGTAAATACCCGTGACTGCTCTTTTTGCTTATGTGTGTGTAAATAATAATAAACCCCGTTACTCTTCTGTACGTCTTCTTCTTCTTCCTCTTTGCATTCGTCGTCTCAGTCTTTTCCCGATTGAATAGCGGTGGCGCGATACGGCCAACGTCTGGGTGAATCGGGTGAGTCGGGGAACAACTGTTTGGTCGTGGAGCCTCCGCTCGGCAAACATACCATCCTTAACCGCGTACCCTAACAATATATATATATATATATATATATATATATATATATATATATATCTACGGTTTTGAGATTGGCACATATTGATCATTAAAGGTTAAAGGGTTGCCCCCCCCCATAGTTGTCCACGAGCAACACGTTGGCCACCTTAGAGTATTAGTTATGTCATAGTATGTGTAAGTATAGGCCATTTCCACTAGTAATATCTGTGTTGTGTAAAGACATGAGTTTCGGTCCCTTCATTTTTACGTCCACCCTCCAAGTTCCACCTCCATGGGCATAATTGATCCATGCCCCATTTGGCTGATCCCTCAGTTTGTTACGCTTTGGCTATCCGCAGCATTTATTACGCTTTGGCTGCCAGCAGCATTTGCTGCCCTTTGCTCGCTCACTAGTCGAGTAACACGAGGTAGGCCTAAGAGGGAGGAGTGTGGGGTCGGGGTGGAGCAGCGTCAAGGCAGCGCGTCAGAGGCGATGACGGTAAGTGCCACCAGCCAACCTGGGCTCTAAGGGCATGGCGTGATAGGGTGTGGTAAGGCGCGTCTGGTAGATGCTAGAAGGTTCGCGGAGCGTGCCTATAAAAGTCTTGGCACAAATCCCTTGAGGAGAACTTATGCACAGAACTCGTTGTAGAGGACTTGCACAGAGGACTTGCACAGAGGACTTGCACGAGAGGAAGGACTAGCGCTGGAGGGACTTGTTACAAGGAGCACGAGAGAGAGCACGAGTGAGTGTTGAACAGGACTCGACTGAAGCAGCGCTCGCTTTGTGGGCATTTACACGATATCTCAGTATTACGTGGGCGCCGAAGGAAAGGCAACCAGACACGCCGGTGGCGAATATCACCTATTCAGCCACGCGAGTGAACGCGGTAATAGCGCGAGTGATAACCGCCAACCGCCAGAGCCCAGACCCTACCGTTCACCCCGTATTATCCCATGTGTGCCAACGACACGCGGAGAGCTCCTGCCCCTCGACTTACCATCTGCCCGGGAGGAGCCGGAGGCTGGAGGGAGCTGCACGAGAGTCATCCCTGGACGTGGTGAACATCGTCCCGCAGCTGCAAACCCCGTGTGAGTGTGTCTGTGTGTGTGACGGGCCCGTTTGTCCTGGGAGTAAGTTAAGACTGTTTTTAAGGCTGCACTGTGTCCTCTTTTATGGAATCATTGTAAATAGTGTGAATAAATTCTGTTCTTCCTTTCTTCCCAATTCGACCGCTTCTGTGATTTCTCCATTGGCTAAGCGTGGTACGAGTAAGATCGCTAGAACCGGGTTCACCATATAAACAGCACGGATCGCGTGTACGCACCGCTCGGCATCTCAGCACGCGTGATTCATGCGGGACTTATTTCCTCGTTTCTGGGCAGCGCGAGTAATTAGGTAATAGTGATTCTAGTCCTACGACCCTATTTCGCGCTGTCCGGGAAGGACGTCATAGGTCCCGGGTCCCGTCGGCCAGTCAAAGAGAAGGGGACTAATCTCCCCATTGGTAAGGGGAGAAGGCCGGCGCTGAGATCCACAACAATATATATATATATATATATATATATATATATTGTTACGGACGCGGTTTAGATGTTATTTACCGAGCGGTGGTATTGCCGCGACCTAACAGTTCCCCCGATTCTTCCCCAACTCACCCGATTCACCCAGACGTTGACCAAATCGCGCTATGCCAAATCAATGATGGAAAGGACACGACGACTGGGAAAGAGGAAACGACGCAAGGGGTACAGTTCTCAAGACCTCCGGAGGAGGGTATAATTACAGTGGTGGAGAAAAGGGGGTAGATTACACGGCAGAGTGAGGTAAAAGACACAGAAGAGATGGGCACTTAAATACAATCTTATCTATTCCCGGACAGACCACAGACAAACGGAACAAGGCTGACTTACACAGGGATTGATGGCAGGGAGGGACAGGTAGTTCGATGGCACAAGGTGCACCTTGGCTCGGGGACAGGATAAAGCACGGTCCAGTCCAGAAGATGCGGGGAGGCCTCACAGCGCTTGGAGGTCGTCTTGCTTGCTCCAAGCTCAGCGCGCATCTGACGTCACCTCCCTCTTCCTGCGCATGCTCAGCGGGGAGTGACACGCCCTCGGCTGGTTGGCTCCGCCCCACTGGGGCTGGTCTGCCGCTTCCATTGGGTGCGGGGGTTACCGGGCTCCGCCCTTGACGAGGAGCTGACAGGGAGCCCCTATTTGGTAACCCCGTCGAGCACATGTTCGATGGCGGCTCGTTGGGGAGGCCTGGTGCCCTCCCAACACCCCCTACCAACCAAGCCGGAGTGAGGACGCGCACTTCCCGCGCCCGCCGCTGCCGTTGCTGTTGTTGTTGTTGTTGTTGCTGAACCGTGAGGAAGAGCTGCGGGGAGGTATTGGGAGGTCCTACACTTCCTAACGGTGCCATACAATCACATTCTGGTGCAACGAAGGGTCAGAATTAATGGAAACGAGTCCTTAACTGACATAGACTAAGAATAACTAGCAAGATGTCCTATAGTTGTCTTACATGAGATGCGGTGAACCTGGGCACGACATTTAATGGGGGAAATAGGAGGAGGTCGGGTCTACAGAGTGTTGTTTACAGAAAATGGGACTAGGGAATGGGGGATTGGGGATAGTTGGGAAGTATTGAGGAAATAGGGGAATATTTACAAGCGGATATGGATGGATGCAAATCCCATATCCGCAACAATATACACACACACACGCAAACACACACACACACACACACACACACACACACACACACACACACACACACACCAGCATTCAAAGTCCCTTCTCAGATGCCCCCCTATATAACCACCAGGCGGTTGTCCATCCTTGAGATAATGATGGCCGCCTGCTCGGTCCGCGGAGGGGAGATGCGGGGATTTAAGGATTTCACGCTTTCTCTTTTAAATGCTTCCTTTTTTCCGCAGGCAAGCCAAAAACAAATCTAGCTTTTGTTGCCGCGTACTGTGCTATTGACCACGCTGCTTCTGTCTTTATCGGAGCTGGCCAGGCCGATCGCCTTGTGTATGAGCTGCACCGACCTTTTGTATATTTCTTTTGGTGGATTTTTTTCTCCCCACTATCCCCCCTACCTTTTCCAACTTTCTCAGCACCAATTGTCGTCTACCCTTTCCATAGTACAGGTTCTGTTGCAAATCTCCATTAGCTTAAAAAAAATGGGCCAGTAAGTGTTTATTTCTGCCAAACCCAATGCCATGACCATAGTTATTTCGATCAATGGTCCTTTGGATCACATTAAATGCAGATTTTGGAAATGAGTGACTCATATCATTCAGTTTTGTAGAAATTTAAGGAGTGATTTAATTATTCATGACAAATGTAAAAAACTGGAGATCCACCGATATAAAACTATAATGAACTTGCAAGCCCACGAGCCCCAGGCCCACTTTGTCACTCTATTTTTTTTTTTTTGTCTGTAATGTGGAAACGTACAGTAAGTGTCTGTTGACATCACATGGGCTAGCATAACTAAACCAATCAGCACATCGTGAGGCCTCCGAGCCACGTGAAGCATAGTTCATTCTTGCTTTGTCTGCATATTTATCGATGTGAATAATGAAAATGCTTTTATCCAAATCATGTTGTTTTTTTTCTTGAACTTGCACTGCCTGGCTCCTTGGCGATGAATACGATAGTAACAGTATATTCGACTGTATGTGACAGGTGGTTTTGGTGGAGATGCAAAACTGACAGACAATGGATCTTATTATATAGATTACTCATATCATTCAGTGATGTGATTCAGTGATTCAGTTTCAGTGATTCAGTGATGATAAGCCGAAATACCTGGCTTTGCCGGGTGGGGGAAGGGGAGGGGGGATAAGGGGGAAGGGGGGGAGGGAGGAAGGGTGGGAAGGTGAGGGGAATTGTATACACGGGTAAATGTGTGGTATAGACTGGGGGTCGCCACTCCTCTCCGTCCCTCTGCTGGCCGTTGGGGAATTCACCCTCTTCCACCTGTGCTGTTGGAGTCGACTGGACTCTCATCCACCAGATGTGCAGAGCCATCTGCCATTTCAACCACATGGCTGCAGATCATTACCCTGGTAAGGGGGGCTGACAGGTACTACACCTTGCCCACAGGTGACCTGGGGTTATGCAAGACAGGGGCATCGATCTCCCTGAGGTATCAGAAAACACCCACATACCCAATTCCCTCTATCCCTCGATCCTTACAAGTCACACAGTCCCTGCCGCTGAAAAGCATCCCATAGCATGATGCTGCTACCACCATGCTTCATGGTAGGGATGGTGTTAGATGGGTGATGAGCTGTGCTCGGTTTCTGCCAGACATAGTGCTTTGCATTCTGGCCAAATAGTTCAATTTTAATCTCATCAGACCACGTAATCTTTTGCCTCGTGCTCTGAGAACCTTTCACGTACCCTTTTACAAACTCCAGGAATGCTGTCATTTGCCTTTTTCTCTGGAGTGACTTCCATCTGGCCACTCTCCCATAAAGCCTAGATTTGTGAAGGGCTGCAGAGACTGTTGTCCTTCCAGCCTGTTCTCCCATCTCAGCTGAGGAACTCTGTAGTTATGTTAGAGTGGTCATTGGGTTCTTGGTCACCTCCCTGACCAAGGTCCTTCTTGCTCAGTTGCTTATTTTAGTCGGACGGCCAGCTCTAGGAAAAGTCTGGGTCGTTCCATATTCTTTCCGTTTCCTAATGATGGAGGTCACTGTGCTCTTAGGAAATTTCAACACGCTATAAATTGTTTTATACCCTTCTCCAGATCTATGCTTCCTCACAATTATATGTCGGAGTTATACGAACAGTTCCTTGGACTTCATGGTGGAGTTTCTGCTCTGACATGCACTGTCAATTGTGGGACCTTATATAGAAAGGTGTGTTTCTTTCTAAATCATAACCAATCAATTGAATTGGCCACAGGTGGACTCCAATCAAGTTGTGTAGAGACATCTCAGGGATGATCAAAGGAAATTGGATACACCCGAGCTCAATTTGGAGTGTCATCGCAAAGGGGTTGAATATTTATTGACTCAAGACGTTCCAGCTTCTAATTTTTAATTATTTTGTAAAAATTTCTGAAAATAATTGTACTTTGACATTATGGGATATTATGTGTAGATCAGTGACAAAAAAAAATCTCTATTCAATCCTTTTTAAATTCAGGCTGTTACACAACAAAATGTGAGTAAAGTGGTGTGAATACTTTCTGAAGGCACTGTATACAAGACTTAATGCAAATATGCAATTTATTAGCATGTTCAGACAGCAACTCTATTCAGACCTAAAATAATGAAAAATCACGAGTCGTCCTGAGGAGAAGATTCAGGTTCAGCACATTAACTCTCCAGTGTTGTAACTTCTTCACAATATTGGATTTGGACGTTTGTTGTCAATTCATGATGATCGAACCACTAAGATGAGAGGGGTTCAAAAGGTTCTCTAAACGAAGCTCTCACAATAGTTCAAGATGTGCCAAGGTTTGTTCTATATTGTAAATCCACAATATGAATAAACAATAAGAAAAATATATATTTGTATTTATCATTTATATTTACGCCGTTTTATACTTTTTCGTGCGTTGTGGACGATTGTGATGATGTCCTTCGTATAACTTCTTGAACACCCATAGTTATCCAGATAGACTAGTGATCCAGATATATATCGGAATGTAACCCTAACCATCAATCCTAACCCCAACCCTTTATAACCCTAACCATATATATGATAATTTATGTTGTATTCGTAATTATCACTTGTCCTGGAACAGTCTCTTTTATTTAACATCAATAAATCTGCTAAATTAAGTTAGCTTTGGAGCACAGCTGACAGTGAGGCTGTGAGGTAAAAGTGGAACGTCCAGCTTGTCCATGTCCTTGGCAGGCTTTTTGTGTCAGAATCTGCACAGATTTATTCATTCATTTTATCCCATGAGATGTTGAGGTTGCCCAGTGATCATGAGGCAGAAGTTGGGTGGATCGAATTTATCTTGTTTCTTGTGTATTTGACAACACAACTTTCAAGACTTATTCAAGGAAATATATATTCCATTGCCTGTCGTTCCACTCTAGCTATTCCGTGCATGCTCTAATCGGTTTGGCCCAATTGTATAATGCTCATGTATGCTTTATTCGCTTCTGGTGATATAAAACTTACCTGGGTGCAGCTTGCAAACGTGTAATGTATACAAATATTTGTGGCAACACACACCTTTACAACTGCATCTCAGGGAGGCCAGAGTCTGGTGCAACAATGGTCATTTGCAACAGTGGGTCCTCCAGTCCAGGAGGAATCTGCAAGTAATTCCCAGAAATGATTCTGCTGAAATCTATGCTCGTGAAGTGAAATATTTTACTGTTGTGGACCACTGATATTAACCTTGGCAGCCATTGTTATAACTAGCGTGATTCGGCACGCTCCGCACACATCACCACACGTCGTTTCAGAGGGATAGGCATCTTTGACCATTTCGGTGTCTTTTGGGTATTTTGTGTCTTCATGGTGTTTTGGGTCTTCATGGCCATTTGGGTCTTCGGGGTCTTTTGGATCCTCTGGGCCTTTAAGGGTGTTTTGGGTCTTTGGGGTGTTTTGGGATTTGCGGTGTTTTGGGTCTTCATGGTGTTTTGGGTTTTCGGGGTGTTTTGGGTCTTCGGGGTGTTTTGGGTCTTCGGGGTGTTTTGTGTCTTCATGGTGTTTTGGGTCTTCGGGGTGTTTTTGGTCTTAGGGGTGTTTTGGGTTTTTGGGGTCTTTTGGGTCTTCTGGGCCTTTGGGGTGTTTTGGGACTTGGGGTGTTTTGGGTCTTCAGGGTGTTTTGGGTCTTCGGGGCATTTTGGATCTTTGGGTCATTTTGGGTCTTTGGGGCGTTTTGGGTCTTCGGGGTGTTTTGGGTCTTCGGGGTGTTTTGGGTCTTCGGGATGTTTTGGGTCTTCTGGGTGTTTTGGTGGTCTGAAGGGTCTTGGGGGAATTAAAGGGTCGTCAAAGGTCTGAGGGGTCTAAGCAGTCCTAACGCAATTAAGAGGGTTAATTAAGAGGGTGTTAATTTTATTTGAAGAAGAAGAAGACTTTTTCGTTGCATATAAACATAACGACATACACAACGACATAACGACATAACCATATATGTTTGCTCTATTATAATAAAATATGGGCTCTTGTTATAACCGACACCAGTTGCCAAATATTGTATCTTATATTGCAAAATAAGGAGCTTTTAAAAGACAAGGTACAACTCAGCATAGTATATGGAATTCGATCTCAGGGTCTGAGCATTATGAGCGAAACAAGTTACCAGACTGAAATCCCAAATAGGACAACCTATAATTAACTAGAATGGCACTCGATAAAGCGCATACCTCTGCCAGACTGAACAGTTTACGTTTTGTATCCCACTGATCGGCCGTATCTGGATTCAGACCTGAACCAAAATCTAATCGGCTTGTTATTGTCACCTAACCAACTCATCCACCCAGTGTCGTCATAATCCATCCACAACTTTTTGAAATATGCTATCGTTTTTGGCCCCATCTCTCAATGGTGAAGAATCACTTGATGATTCAAAAAAGGTTTTCCTATCCGGATCCAGATCTTCACCAAAATCTAATCAATTTGTCCGTCTCAAACACCCAACCTGTCCACCAAGTTTCGTCCGAATCCGTCCACAACATTTTGAGATATCCTGTTCACACACAGACAAATCGGTGTGAAAACATAACTCCATCCACCTTCGGTGGTGGAGGTGTAAATATAAGCATTCCCTCCCCTCCAACCATTTCCCTTTTCTATTGCCTTCGTGCACATATTCAGGGAACTCCAAGGTGAACGTGCTATCACATGAACTATCCTGCTGTCGATATCCTATAATGGAGCAAGTGTTTGTATGGATGTACAGTCACGTGAAAAAGTAAGTACACCCCATGTAAAGTTTTGACTTTTTCAACATATTTCAACATACAGCTATTTGATCTTCATTTCAACAATATTGATAAATAAAGGTGATATAATATAACAAATATCATGAAATATTTACATTTTGTAGTCCATTGTATAATTTAAATAAACATAAATGCAAATTTCGCATGTGGAAAAAGAAAGTACACCCTTGGCTCTAATAGGTGGTAGTGCCCCCTTTGGCAGAAACAACCTCAAGTAGGCGTTTCTTATAACGGTCTACCAGTCTTTGACATCGACTGGGAGAAATTTTTGCCCACTCCATGCAGAATTCTTTCAGCTGTGCGATGTTTGAGGGGTTTCTTGCATGCCCAGCTCGTTTCAAATCCCCCCACAACATCTGGATGGGATTTAGATCCGGGCTTTGACTTGTCCATTCCAGAACCCTCCATTTCTTTCTTTTCAGCCATTCCTTGGTGGATTTACTGGTATGTTTTTTGGGTCATTGTCATGTTGCAAGGTCCACCTTCGGTTGAGCTTCAACTTCCCGACAGATGGCCTCACATTATCCTCAAGCACCCTCTGGTACAATGAAGAATTCATAGTGGATTCTATGATGGTGAGCTGCCCAGGCCCTGATGCAGCAAAGCTGCCGCAAACCATAATATTTCCACCACCATGCCAGTTGGTGGTATCAGTTGGTATCAGGTTCTTGTGGTCAAATGCTGTCTTTGGTTTACGCCAAACATGTCTTCTGGTACTGTGGCCAAGTCGCTCCACCTTTGACTCATCTGTCCAGAGCACATTGTTCCAGAAGTGCTGGTCTTTGCCTAGGTGTTCATTGGCAAACTTTAGTCTTGCCCTGATGTTCTTTCTGGACAGCAAAGGTTTCCTCCTGGCACACCTCCCAGGTAGATCAAATTTTTGCAGCCTCTTTCTAATGGTAGACTCGTGCACTTTGACATCAACAGTGGCAAGAGCTACCTGTAGGTCCCGTGATGACATTCTGGGGTTTTTAAGAGACTTCTTTCAGCATCTTGCGGTCTGCTCTCGGGCTGAACTTGCTGGGGTGGCCTGGCCTGAACAAGTTGGCAGTTGTTTGGAATCTTCTCCACTTGTAGATGATCTTCCGGACAGTCGAATGATTGATTTCAAATTGTTTGGAGATCTTTTTAAATCCCTTCCCAGACTCGTAGGCATCTATAACCTTCTTTCTGAAGGCCTCAGAGAGCTCTTTTGATCTTGGCATGGTGACGCAACACACTTCAACAACAAAGAGCAAACCAAACTAAATGTCTGAGGTTTAAATAAGACAGGTTCCTCCAAGATCCTCTCTAACGATGTTCTAATCATTTGCTCCTGAGCTGGTGCACCTGATTCTAATTTTAGGTATTTGAAGTAGTGATAAATGTTGGGGTGTACTTACTTTTTCCACATGTGAAATTTGCATTTATGTTTATTTAAATTATACAATAGACTACAAAATGTAAATGTTTCATGATATTTGTTATGTTATATCACCTTTATCTATCAATATTGTTGACATGAAGATCAAATAGCTGTATGTTGAAATATGTTGAAAAAGTCAAAACTTTATATGGGGTGTACTTACTTTTTCACGTGACTGTATGTCGGTCCGCTCTTCACCCATTGGTAGGACAGCTGACCTGACTCCACCCACAAATGTAACCTGAAATATTTAACCTAAAGTACCCAGAGGACCCAAAAGACCGTACCCCGCCCCCCCCCCCCCCCCTCAACACCCAGAGGACCGACAAGACCGCGAAGACCCAGAGGACCCAGAGGACCCAAAATACCCTGAATAACACATGGACCCTAAATACCCCAAAATACCCTGAGGACTCAAAGGACCCAGAGGAACTAAAAGTCCCCAAAGACTAAAAAGACTGAAAATACCCTGAAGACCCAATGGACCCCAAAGATCTAAAAGACCCCGCAGACCTAAAAGTCCCCGAAGACCTAAAAGATTGAAAAGACCCAATGGACCCCAAAGACCCTAAATATCCCAAAGACCCTAAAGACCCTGAAGATCCCGAAGACCTAAAATAGCCCAGAGACTGAAAATATTTTCAAAGACCCTTAACAACCCCTGAAGACCCAAAAGACCCCAAATACCCTGAAAGACACCGAAGGCACAAGAGAGCCAAAAGACCTCAAAGACCCAAAAAAACGCTGAAGACCCAAAAGACCCAAAAGACCAAAAATATCCCAAAGTCACTTAAAGACCCAAAAGACAACGATGACCTAGAAGACTGAAAAGATGCAATGGACCACAAAGACCCAAAAGACCATGAAGACCCTAAAGACTTAAAATACGCCAAACACTGAAAATATTCCAAAGACCCTTAACAACCCCGAAGACCCAAGATACCCCAAATACCCTTAAAAACCCCAAAGACCCAAAATAACCAAAAGACCCTGAAGACCCCAAAGACCCCCAAAGACCCTTAAAGATCCCAAAGACCCAGAGGACACAAAATACCCTGAAGACCCAAAATACTCCAAAGACCCAAAATACCCTTAAAGACCCCAAAGATCCTTAAAGACCACGAAGACTCAAGAGAACCAAAAGACCCCGAAGACCCAAAATATTCCAAAGACCCTTAAAGACTCAGAAGACCCAAAATATCCCAAAGATTCTTGAAGACCCTGAAGACCTAAAAGACCCCAAACACTGAAAATATTCCAAAGACCCTTAACAACCCAGAAGACCCCAAATACCCCACAGACCCTTAAAAACCCCAAAGACCCAGAGGACCCAAAAGACCCTGAAGACCCAAAATACTCCAAAGACCCAAAATACCCTTAAAGACCCTTAAAGACCCCGAAGACTCAAGAGAACCAAAAGGCCATGAAAACCCTAAAGACCCAGAGGACCCAAAATACCCTGAAGACCCAAAATATTCCAAAGACCCAGAAGACCCAAAAGATTCCAAAGATTCTTGAAGACTGAAAAGACAAAAAGACCGCAAATACCCTTAAAGACCCAAAAGGTCAAAGACCCAATGGACCCCAAAGACCCAAAATACCCCAAAGACCATTAAAGACCCCAATGACCAAAAGACCAAAAATATCCCAAAGACCCAAAAGACCCCAATGATCTTGAAAGTCCCCAAAAATACAAAGAATGGAAATACCCCAAAGACTGAAAAGACCCCAAAGACTGAAAAGACCCAAAATACCCTTAAAGGGGAACCCAAATGCAATTTCTTTGTCTGAAAAACCATTGGCAATCATTAATCATGGTCTAATTTGAAGGGAATTATTTTTATTTGCCAATCACAAAGTGCCGAAAAAACTTTAGACTGTCGATTTTCGAGGTTGCCAGTGACGTCACATTGTGAACTCACCGTGATCCTGCCTGCGACGATACATAGAGAAACGGCGCGTTGCGAGCTCGGATTCCAATACTGATTGGGGATGATGAAGGAAGGGGGTGGGGGGTTGTTAGCTAGGGTGACGGTTGACGGTGGATTCTGAGGGGATGGTGGAGGGGTACCGAGGGGGTGGGGGTTTGGGTCGTGGGTATTGTTAGCTATGGTGATGGTTGATTGGGGATTGTGAGAGCTGGTGGGGTGGTGGAGTGGGGTGAGGGGTGTGGGGCGGTCATGAGTATTGTTAGCTCGGGTGATGGTTGATGGTTGATGGGGGGGGATGTGAGGGGTGGTGGAGTGGGGTGAGGAGTGTGGGGTGGTCATGGGTATTGCTAGCTAGGGTGGTTGTAGGTGGAAGGTGGAGTGGGATTGTTATGAGTGTTGTTGGCTGGGGTGACGGTTGATAGAAGATTGTGAGGGGGTTGGTGAAGGGGGGTGGGGTTGGAGGGGGTTGGGGTCATGGCTAGTGTTAGGTTGGGTGATGCTTGATGGGGGATTGTGAGGGGAAGATGGAGGGGAGGGGAAAGAGGGGGGTGTGGGTTGGTTGTGGGTATTGTTAGAAAGGGTGACGTTTGATGTTTTTTTTTTTTCAGGAAAATTGAGATGCCTCAAAAACCAAGGACACCCACATTGAACAGAAATCAGCAAGAGCAATATTACCAAAGGAAATCAGCAAGAAATCCAAGTCAAAGTTGTTTTGTCAGCAGAAAATATCCGATGGCAGAAAGATGTGTTGCACACTTGGAACAAGATCGCCCATAGGGCAGGTACTCTGCTAGTTTTATGAATGAAGGTCCACTGAAACGGTTTAGTTTGGAGCAGAAGGCAGTTGCTTACAAGAGCTCGAAGTACTACGACTGACATATTATTCAGAATTGCAGCTCCTGCCCCATCCAACGCAGTTGGTCGTTTTTTATGTCACGTAAGCTCAAATGAATTGACATTATTGTGGCATTTATACTGATGGGCATCAATTAAAGAGTTGAGCTGGGCAGTCATTTTGACACCTTATGCTGAAGACACTTAAGAAGACCTTGGCCTGTATTTGTCACTTGCATATTGGATTTCACTCCAATCAAGTGGCAATATTAGGAAGCCTATTAATTATCTGCTTGTTATTGAATTGCATTATTTTTGCATGTAATATTTTCTGAAGTGCAGCATACAATAACTCTTGGTTTTCAGTCTCACAAAATTTGTCTGCCATTTTGGTGTACAACTTGCAACATGCTTTCATGGACCTCTTCTCCAACGAAGGGTAAACGCTTGAAACAGCATCTACTTGCTTCCCATGTTGGTCAATCAATGTTCTCTTGATTCCATCCATTTATCCATTGTCGACTAAATGTTCTTGCTAATCATATAAAAGTGCACTGATGTCTGCTAATACCTATGTGATTGAAAGACAAACTCCATGAGATAAAAAATTTAAAAGTAATGAAATACGCTATTTTTCAATATATTCTCCTTCGAGATGTACACGTCTGTCCTATAGAAGTGGTATTGCCTGACAGCCTGAAGTATATAAATATTTAGGGCAGGTACATCTGCTTTCCAATCATCATTACTTTAAAACTTGATGGCACTACGGTATTCCTTGAGCCATACTCATATGGAGAGAAGGAGGTCATCCTGGGACATAACTGGCAATTAGGAAGGATGGTCCAAATTCCAAATTGATGCTCTAATCTATAGGGGGAAATGCATTAGTAGCACCGCCATGCCCCTGTGAGAACTGATACTAACCCACAGCTAAGTTCTGCATCATCATCATTTCGGTTTATTGAGATCATCAAACACTGGGCAAGGCAGTATGAAGACTGATATTTGTCAATTCACAATCTGGAGAATCTCAGTTGGAAACGTCGATCGTTTATATGTCCAAAGATTTAGCATTTCAATCAATCAATCAATCAATTCGGTTTCATTAGAATAAAAGAAAAAAAATGTACATGACTGTAGTCCAAGGACTAATAATGTCAAGTTTACAATATAAATAATTTCACATAGTAGCAAATACATTATACAGACAGAAAAAGAAATCAATTATCTATTTGCATTGGTGAATCAATAAAAACAAAAGAAATTCATTTAAAAGGTTGAAATGTTTCGGTCAATATATAAATGCCAATAATAATTACATTCAAAATATCTAAATATTTTTTATTAAATAGCCTACACTGACTTAAAAATAGTATAATATATAACATTACAAAAATTAAATATTCAATCAATTAATCAAAGTATTTCAAATTATGCATCTTATTTCAATTATGCAGGAAAAATGTATCTACTTTGTATTAAATTACACATGCTGTTATTGAAAATTAAAATCTTTCGACATTATTACAGAAATTCGGAAAATCAACAAAACAAAACAAAATAAATTAATTTTAAAAGTTAAAATACATTAATCATGCTCCCCGAATTATGCATTTTATTTCAATAATACAAGATACATATATTTACTTTGTATTAAATTACACATGCTGATAATAAAAATTGAAATCTTTCAAAATTATTGAAGAAATGCAGAAAATCAAAACAAACAGAAAAAAATTCATTGAAAAGATTAAAATACATTAATCATGTTTCAACTGGACGTTTAACAGTTTCACGAGAGCAGGGACACTAGATTGTTTATATCGCTGAGTTCTTGATTGAGGAATGCGTATGTGGTGAGAATTTCTGAGTCCAGTTCGAGAGAGGCTTTGCCGTTCAGCTGGAAGCAGATCACGATGTCGCAAGGAAGCAGATCACGATGTCGCAAGGAAGCAGATCACGATGTCGCAAGGAAGCCAGGATCGATTTGGCAAAGTTGGTGAGTATATCATTTCTTCGCGTAGCCAGGGAAGGAATGCCGAAGCTGCTTCGGAGTTCCTCGTAATGATGTTGATCAGGGTACGCGATCGTCCTAAGAGCTCTTCGCTGCACTCTCTCTATGCTATCAGACAGCTGTTCTGTGAGGCCACTACTCCAAACCGGTGCACAGAATTCCATCAAAGGGCGAATATACACTGTGTCGATGAACACAAGATCTCTGTCTGAAACACCGTTACTCTTCAATTTGCACAAAATGTAGAGGCGGCGGGATGCGCGCTTGATGACTTGCTCGACCTGAATTGGATGCAAGATTGGGATTAGGACTCGTGGGTAGGGGGGAGCATGTCATGTACCAGTTGGACCTTAACAGACTGTTCCAAAGCAAAGCAGGAACTCATCTCTCCATTCACTAAGAGAAAGGATGTTATACAAAATCAAGTTGTTGCTGTTTGTATGGCAGGATATGTGGATATGTGATGCAATGCATTTTGTACGTTGGTGATACGTTTTGATTTTACGTTTGTGATTTTTACGTTTATTTTTTACGTTTTTACGTTTGTGATTGTACGTTTTGTACGTTTGTGATACAATGCATTTTGTACAATGCATACAATGCAATGCATACGCTTCTGGACACGCTCTAGTTCATCTCTCTGAGCAGTGGTCAGACTAGATCCCCAGGCAGGTGATCTAAACTCATGTAGTGGGCTAACGGATATTTTATAGCTGGTAACCAGGCCGCCAACTCTATCTCCACTTCTCTTAAGGTCGCTTAGTATGTACAACTGACAAGCAGCACGAAACACCATGATTGAAACCTGGCAATTCCCCTTTTTGGTCCGCTTGTATTACCATCCCATGAGATACTAACGAGATACCCTCTCCAGATGGGTATCATCAACACACAACTGCACTTCCAACAGGGGATTCTTCAAAACATGTATCTGCATAATTTAAAAAAAAATTCTGGCTTCGTCTCTCATGTCATTGATTGGACACCATTCATACAGTGCATCAACATGCACTTGCATTGATAGTCAGGGTCTCTATGTTTTTTCGTTCAAATTTTTTGGAGATTAGCAAAACTATACATTTTTGGAATATTCAGAGCATGAGGAATCCAAAAATTAATGTTTACATTTGCGTGGACACCTTTGCGAAAATGACACTCAGGACGGTGATGAAGATCTGTAAAAGCATATTCCTGAACGGTATAGACCTCGTAGATCCTGTGTGTAGGACTTATAGTTCAATCTGATACTAACAAGGCTGCTTTCTTGCTTTATAAACCCAAACCTATAACTTCAAAGGACTTGCAATATCATGTATTATGTAATGCAGTTATATCACAAATATAAAGACAATGGTTTTCAATTACCTTTGTTTGTTGCTTTTCTATAATCCTGAGCACTATTTTGAGGCCTTTATTGGATTCCTTGACCCAGAAAACATAGGATTAGCATATTTGATTAAGTTCTTAGGTTGACTAGAAGCCGAGATAGCGCAAAATATGTATATTATGGCGGCCATTTTGAGAATCCAAAATGGCGGCCATGCAGGTGTCTGTGCAAATGCCAACATTGATTTTCGGATTCTCCATGCTCTGATGATTCCAAAAATGTACAGGTTTGCTAATCTCCCAAAATTTTGAACGAAATTATATTTGTTAACATAGTGAACCTGACTATGAGCTTTGCTGGGACTTGGGAATCAATTCCAAGAAGCTCAAGCCATTCACTATTGCCATCGATACTGCATAGATAATGCTGCATCGTTGACCATCACAACAAATATGATGGGACCCAAATTACGAATGTAGACGAATGACGAGGACGATGAGGGAATGGTTAAGAATTTTCCATTCAAATAGCCTGTAATCAAACAAGACCTCCTTTTGAAACCCACTGGTGCACACTTTATTTAATTTCAAGGAAGAATGAATGCTTCTTATTATAATAGAACAAACGTATATGATTTTGTTTATTTATATGAGACCAAACGTATTCTTCTTCTTCTTCAAATAAAATTAACACACAAAACACAGTCCATGAACTCTTAATTAATTACGTTTAGACTACTGAGACCCCTCAGACTACCAAGACCCTGAAGCCCCAAAATACCCTGAAGACCCCAAATACCCTAAATACCCATAACACACAAGACACCCAAAAGCTCCTGAAGACCCAAAACACCCAAAGACCCCAAACACCCAACACACCCTGAAGACCCAAAACACTCAAAGACCCAAAACACCCCAAAGACCCAAAATACCCCAAAGACCCCAAAAGACCCAAAACACCCTGAAGACCCATAATATCCCGAAGATCCAAAACACCCCCGAAGACCCAAAACCGCGAAGACCCAAAACACCCTGAACACCCTGAAGACCCAAAAGACCCGGAAGACACTGAAGACCTTAAAGACCCTTTAGACACAAAATACCCTCAAAGCCCCCAAAATACCCTTAAAGGCCCAGAGGATCCAAAAGACCCCGAAGACCCAAATGGCCCCGAAGACCGGAATGGCCTCAAAAGACCCAAAACACCCAAAACAACCCGAAGTCCCAAAACAACCCGAAGACCCAAAATACCCTGAAGACCCAAAACACCCCGAAGACCCAAAATACCCTGAAGACCAAAAAGACCCCAAATACGAAAAAGACCCCAAATACCCCCCAAAATACCCCAAAGACCCAAAACACCCTGAAGACACAAAAGACCCAGAAGACCCAAAAGACTCTGAAGACCCCAGAGACCCTTAAAGACCCTTTAAACCCAAAATACCCTTAAATACCCCAAATAACCAAAATACCCCAAATACCCTTAAAAGGCCAGAGGATCCAAAATACCCTGAAGACCCAAATGGCCCTGAAGACCCAAAACACCATGGAGATCCAAAAGACCGCGAAATGGTCAAAGATGCCTATCCCTCTAAAATGACGTGTGGTGAGGCGCGCAGAGTGCGCCGAGTCACGCGAGATAGCCTAATTAACTTAGGAGATCATAACAATAATTTCGGAAGAAGTACGCAAATCAGAAATTCCACATCAGAAAGCTGCAGTTCAAATACACAAAAGCACAATAAAACACACACACACACACACACACACACACACACACACACACACACACACACACACACACACACACACACACAAACACATCACCAATTTGGATTCAGACCAGGTCACTCTACACTGGGCATGCTGCTTCTGCTGTCTCAACAATGGATGGAGGTCTTCAATGCCAAACAAGAAACTAGAGCTGTCTTCCTTGACTTATCACGTGCCTTCGATACGGTCTGGCACCCCGCTCTGCTCACCAAACTCTCCTCCAATGGTATCCATGGAAATCTCCACGCATGGTCCGAGTCAACATGTGGCCCTGAATGGATTTCTCTCATCTCCCCTTCCTTTTCAGGCCGGAGTTCCCCAAGGCAGTGTTCTTGGCCTTGTGCTTTTTCTGGTCTTCATCAATGATCTCTCCGACTCTCTGGAAAATCCTCTCTATCTCTTTGCTGATGACCCCACTCTCTGCCGCTCAATACCTCATCCGTCAGATCAGCAGTCTGCAGCCTCCTCACTCTCTGCAGACCTGGACAAAATCACAGACTGGTCAAACAAGTGGAGCATGTCTTTCAATCCTGACAAATCTCACACTCTCGCTATGTCCCTCTGGAAAGACCATCTGGACCACCCTCCAATCGATTTTCTCAACAATACTCTCCAAGAAGTTCCGTCACTCAAGCTCTTGGGTCTCACAATCTGCCATGATCTTTCCTGGGAAAACCACATTTCCAAGCTGGCCTTCAAAGCCAGTCGCCGACTGCGTATCCTCCGTCGTGCGAAGTCTTTCCTTTGCACACCTGAGTTCCTCACCACATACAAGGCTTTCATCCGCACATACAAGGCTTTCATCCGCAGCTCAATGGAATACTACGCTCCCCTCTGGGCTGGTGTTTCTGTCTCACACCAAGCTCGCCTTCACGCTATTGAAACCAAAGCTTTCAGAATCATTGGAATCTCCGATGAAGCTAACTCTGAGGGCCTTTCACTCACTCACCGCAGGCAGATTGGTGGTGGTGTTTCTGTCTTCTACCGACTCCTCTCTGACCTTGCTCCCCCAGCTCTATCTGTACTCTGTCCCCCAAATATTCCTACAGGTCGTACAAGATCTGCCAGCAACCCTCGTATGGTTAAATTGCCAAAATCAAGACTCTCTGCTCACCTTCACTCTTTCATTCCTCTTTTCTCCCACCTCTGGAACAAACTCCCTCACTCTCTTCAATCCCTCTCCTCCCTCCAGGTCTTTATAACAGCTGTTCACCACCATCTCTTATCTTCCCTCATCCAAAACCTTGATCTTTTCTACCCCCATTAATTCACCCCAGATCCACTTTTGTGAAACACCGACTCCTTTCCTGGAGGTCCTTTCATCCGCAGTCCATGTGTTTTTTTTTACCTCTCCAACCCCCCACCCCCCTTCCCATGCCTCCTTCCCCCAAGCCCTCTCCCTGCGACAGCTCACCCAATGTCCCTGCTCTCAAATGTTGTACTTGTATGCTTCCCCCTCTCTCCCCATCTTGTCTCCCGCTCCCTTTATTATGTCTTACGAGCGTGACTCGGCACGCTCCGCATGCCTCACCACACGTCGTTTCGGAGGGATAGGCGTCTTTGACCATTTCAGTGTCTTTTGGGTCTTTTGTGCCTTCATGGTGGTTTGGGTCTTCAGGGCCATTTGGGTCTTCAGGGTCTTTTGGATCCTCTGGGCCTTTAAGGTTATTTTGGGTCTTTGGGGTGTTTTGGGTCTTCAAGGTCTTCAGGGGCTTTTGGGTGTTCGGGGACTTTTGTTTGCTCTGGGTCTTTAAGAGTATTTTGGGTATTTTGGTTCTTCAGGGTATTTTGGGTCTAAAGGGTCTTTAAGGGTCTTTTGGGTCTTCAGGGTGTTTTGGGTCTTCAGGGTGTTTTGGGTCTTCAGGGTCTTTTGGGTCTTCTGGGTGTTTTGGGTCTTTGAGGTATTTTCGGTCTTCAGGGTCTTTGGGGTAATTTGGGTCTTCAGGGTCTTTTGGTTCCTCTGGGTCTTTGGGTCTTTTTTGGTTCTTCAGGGTCGTTTGAAACTCGGTGACTTTGAAACTCAGAGTACACAGATCTCCCGATGTCCCTGCTCTCAAATGTTGTACTTGTGTGCCTCCCCTCTCTCCCCATCTTGTCTCCTGCTCCCTTTATTTCGTTTTGGGTCTTCAGGGTCTTTTGGGTCTTCGGTGTCGTCAGGGGCTTTTGGGTCTTCAGGGTCTTTTGTTTCCTCTGGGTCTTTAAGAGTCTTTGGGGGTATTTTGGTACTTCTGGGTATTTAAGGGTATTTGGGGTCTAAAGGGTCTTTAAGGATCTTTGGTGGCTTCAGGGTGTTTTGCGTCTTCTGGGTCTTTTGGTCTTCGGGGCCTTTTGGGTCTTTTGGGTATTTTGGGTCTTCAAGATGTTTTGGGTCTTTGGGTCTGTTTTTTTTTGTTTTGTTTTTTTAATACAAGATCGAGGCTCGTGAAAGAGCGAACATTAATCACACAGAAAGACAAACCGACACATAAAACATATAACATCGGGAGCGGTAGACAAGATGGGGAGAGAGGGGGAAGGACACAAACACAACATCTGAGAGCAGGGACCGAGAGACATGGAGACATCGAGAGATCTGAGAGAGGGTGAGGGCTTTGGGAGGGGGCATGGGAAGGGGGGGGGGGGAGGTATAAAACATATGGACACTGCCAGGACCTCCAGGAAAGAAGTTGGAATTTCAAACAAGGTGGATCTGGGGTGAATTAGCGGGGGTAGAAAAGATCAAGGTTTTGGATGGGGGAAGATAAGAGATGGTGGTGAACAGCTGTTTTAAAGACCTGGAGGGAGGAGTGTGATTGAAGTGAGTGTGGGAGTTTGTTCCAGAGGCGGGAGAAAAGAGGAATGAAAGAGTGAAGGTGAGCAGAGAGCCGAGATTTCGGCAGTTTAACCATCAGAGGGTTGCTGGCAGATCTTGTGCGACCTGTAGGAATATTTTGGGGACAGAGCACAGAGAGAGCTGGGGGTGCAAGGCCGGAGAGGAGTCGGTAGAAGACAGAGAGACCACCTACCTGCCTGCGGTGAGTGAGTGAAAGGCCCTCAGAGATAGCTTCATCGCGGGAGATTCCAATAATTCTGAAAGCTTTGGTTTCAACAGCGTGAAGCCGAGCTAGGTGTGAGGCAGGAGCACCGGCCCATAGGGGAGAACAGTATTCTATTGAGCTGCGGATGAAAGTGTCCATGTCTTCGGTGTCTTTTAGGGTCTTTGGGATGTTTTGGGTTTTCGAGGTGTTTTTGGGTCTTTGGGGTATTTTTGGTCTTCGGGTCTTTTGGGTCTTTGGTGTATTTTCGATCTTCAGGGTCTTTGGGGTCTTCGGGTCTTTTCGGTCTTCAGTGTTTTCAGGGGATTTTTGGTCTTAAGGGTATTTTGGTTCCTCTGGGTCTTTAGGGGTCTTTTGGTCTTTTTAGGTCTTCGGCGTTTTTTGGGTCTTCGGCACCTTTTAGGTCTTCAGGGTCTTTTGGATCCTCTGGGCCTTTAAGGGTATTTTGGGTCTTCGGGGTGTTTTGGGGTCTTCAGGGTCTTTTGGGTCTTTAAGGGTATTCAGGGGTCTTGATGGTCTTAAGGATCTTGGCGGAATTAAAGGGTTATCAGAGGTCTGATGGGTCTCAGCAGTCTAAACATAATTAAGAGGGTTAATTAAGAGGGTGTTAATTTTATTTGAAGAAGAAAAAGACGTTTTTGTAGAATATAAACATAACGACATAACGACATAACCATATACGTTTGCTCTATTATAATATGATATAATAAGATGTGTACGTTAATTTTTTTTGTCATTAATGTTAGCTCTTAAACGAGCCTCGATCTTGTATATAAAGACACACACGCACACACACACACACACACACACACACACACACACACACACACACACACACACACACACACACACACACACACACACACACGTTCTGATGATCAATTTTAAAAAAAAATCCTGGGGGAGGACTCCCAGACCCCCCTTCATCCCATACATCCACCCCTCGGCGCTCTGGTTTCGTGCACCCCTTCATCTTGAAATTTCTGGATTCGCCAAAGGAGAAGCTCCTCACTACTGACTCCAGGAGCAGCGGAAGCCATTGGAATTCAGAGGGTGGATGAGTTAAGGTTTTCTGGTTTATTGTTCTCCGGTTTTTGATTCCTCTTTGATTTGTTTCTGATTCACATTTCTTGACTTTGTTTCCGTTTCTTGTTTTCATTTTGTTTTGACTTATTGGTATTGACCAGGATTTGATTATGGCCTTTTTTTCCTGCCTTTGTTTACTTCTTTTGCTTATTGTTGAGATTTATTTTCCTTTTTTTTTTTCAAAATAAAAAAGCTGCGGAACCCTCGAATAAACTGTTCCAACACGTCATTTTGACAGGCTTTTGTACGAGTATTTGTAATAAAGCAATTGTGTAAACATTATTAGCCAATCCGTGGAGTCCTTTCAGAGAGTCAATCAGCGTGGCGGAAAGGAGGAAGTTGGCATTCTGGGCACTCGTTATCACGATGCCATTGAGCGCTTGCCTGCTTCGCCTTCGCTTTGCAATTCATTCTCATTTGTATTCACGAGTCATTCGATACGTCAGTATTCATTAGTGACTTGTGTTGTACATCACCAAGACTATTTAGCGAGGTGGATTTCGTTGGCTGGGTGAACAACCGCGATGATGACGAACGAGTCTTCTCCTCCTTGCCTTCTTCGACGCCATCTTAATTTCAAGCTTTGCGGCGACACACCAATAAACCTTTTTCGTAAACCCAATAAACCAAACGGGACTTCGTTTACACAAGTCATTGCGTTTTAAATGTGTGAGATTTCTTTTCACCTGCTTTAAACACCATCATCAATGGAAAAATGCATTTGAAAAAATGCATTTTTCAACAAAAATTTAAATAAAAAAAATAAAAATTCAAAAAAAAATTCACTGGAAAATTCTAAAAATTCATTCGTTTTAGTAATCTTGCTGTACGGAGTTAAAGACCCAAGACCGTCAGTTGGCCATCTTCAGTCGGATTACAAAACAAAATCTTCCGCATATGTATACTCTCATGTGCCAAGTTTTTTGTGCCAAGTTTGAACTAAATCGGTCCATGCATGTCCAGAAATGGTTGGGGGCACGTTTAAATAACAAAATGGCCGCCAGTCGGCCATTATGGATCTGATCTCCAAAAAATATGATGTGTAAATATATAACACATCATTCATTTTTTGTGTGCAAAGTTTGACCAAGATCAGTAAATGCATGTCTGAGAAATGGTTGAGGACATAGTCAATGTCAGGTTTTGTACAACTAAAATGGCCGCCAATCTACCTGTTGGCCATCTGTGATCAGATTGCAAAATAAAGTGTGTTGCACGAATATGCCATCATGTGCTGTGCTGGTGCCAAGTTTGAACAAAATTGGACGATGCCTGTTCAAATATTGTTTGGGGACATGTTTAAGTAACAAAATGGCCACAAGTCAGCCATCTTGGATCTGATATCGGAAAAAAATGACATGCATATGTAAGCCATCATTCATTATATGTGTGTCAAGTTTGAACAACATCAGTATATGCATCTCTGAGAAATGGTTGAGG
Source organism: Myxine glutinosa (assembly GCF_964187855.1). NCBI lineage: Eukaryota > Metazoa > Chordata > Myxini > Myxiniformes > Myxinidae > Myxine > Myxine glutinosa. Next base: position 91,678,197 of record NC_136268.1, read on the forward strand.
ACGTGTTCAACATCTGTTTTTTTTTACAACTTAAATGGCCGCAAGTCGGTCATCTTTTATCGCATTGCGAAACAAAATGATGTGCACTGTCGACCATCATGTCTTGTCCTTTTTTTTTTCTTTTCTTTTTTGTATACGAGATCGAGTCTCGTGTAAGAGCTAGCACCAAAAACACAAAAAACATAAACGGACACATAAAACATAATAAAGGGAGGGGGAGACAACATGGGGGGAGAGAGGGAAGCACACACACTAGCACAATAGTAGAGAACAGGGACATCGGGACATCTGTGGAAGGGAGAGGGCTGGGGTACACGACTACACGGTATAAAACAAATTGACACTATGAGTACTTAGGCAGTTAAGACCGAAAAATAGGGCGTATCGTTCATTTTTTCAGGAAAGCACCAAATTTGGTACAGATGTAGTATGGACCTATACAATTGTTTTCCTGAGGGGCACCCAAAAATTAAGAACCCCTGGTGGCCGCCATATTGAATTTCAACATGACCGCCCTCTGTGACTTATTTCCCTCAATAACTTCTATACTATGAGCGATAACACCACAGTTCCAGTGTCTTACCCCATGTTTTCATGGTCTCTGAATCCAATGGGATCAATTGCATAAAGATTGGCATCCATCATCTTAAATTTCAAGATGGCCGCCGTGGTGTTTCCATTTTCCTTGAATCTCTCATAGTATTTTAGGTAAAATTTCAATTCCAAGTGATACACATTGTTTTATTGGTCTCTGATAACAATGGAATGGTATTAATTAATCAAAGTTACACACATTTGCAGTTTTAACTTAAAATATTGTGGGCACTTGAAAGGTGGAGGCTCTCGCACAGACGCGTAGTACTGCAAGCACTGTCCATCGCAGTCACACAGTGATGTGCAGGGCAGATTTGCCCTGGAGCATTTACAGTTGCCTTTACAGGCCGACTTACAATGGCAGCTTGTAAGCTCTGAACATGCCTCCTGTATCAGTGGTATTATGGTCCAAATTGGTGTCCAAGAAGTCCCTGTTTTCATCCAGCCCCAATCAGCTGGTGATGGAAATTCTGGATAGGGCACAAGTGCCTGACTCCATACGTGTCCAGCCTGAAAACATGCACGTTTTAGGTGTTGTTCGAAGGCGTCTGCTGTTGGGGGAATGTAATCAATTGTTCTTGCCTTCTTCGTGAACAAGTGTCGGCGCATGTCATTCACTGTCTTTATCTCGGTAGTCCGGTCATAGAGGATGGCAACATATCTTTCTATGCTCTGTAGTTCCATAGTAATAGCGTCCACAGATGGCCTATAAGCGAGAGCAGGAAAGGTCTGCGTGATGCTGGGGTATGCCTCCCAAGCCTTCCAGGCTGTCTTTTTCCCAATTTGGGCAAAACATGATACTGTGTCGCAGCCAGTGAAGGCATGAAATAATGGCAAAGACTCGGACTTCCTGCGGCCAAGGCGGTGGCAATTTTATGGATGGCAAGGTAGTGGTAGCTTTTACCAGTGCCAATGGCAATCCAGAGTTCCTCCACACCGTGTGACTGGTAGGTAAAGTAGTGTGCTATTGCCAAGACCACAATATCAGAATCTACAGTTCGAATCAATACCCGTTTTCTCCCCTTTTTCATGGCATCCAGGACATTTTTTTGGATTATTTGAATTTTCTGAATTTTTGGGCACCCCTCAGGAAAACAATGATATAGGTCCATACTACATCTGTGCCAAATTTGGTGCTTTCCTGAAAAAATGAACGATGCTTCCTCTTAACTGCCTAACTAGAGGAATTTCAGGAATGGATTCGGAGATTGAAAGCGGTGGATTTTGGTTGTATTAACGGGGGTAGAAAAGATCAAGGTTTTGGGTGGGGGGAAGATAAGAAAATAAGGGATGGTGGTGAACAGCTGCTTTAAACACCTGGAGGGAGGAGTGGGATTGAAGAGAGTGTGGGAGTTTGTTCCAGAGAAAGGAAAAAAGAGGAATGAAAGAGTGAAGGTGAGCAGAGAGTCTTGATTTTGACAGTTTCACCAGAAGAGGGTTGCTGGCAGTTCTAGTTGCTGGCGACCTGAAGGAATATTTGGGGGACACAGCACAGAAAGAGCTGGGGGAGCTTGGCCAGAGAGGAGTCGGTTGAAGACAGAAAGACCACCAACCTGCCTGCTGTGAGAGAGTGAAAGGCCCTCAGAATCAGCTTCATCGTGGGAGATACCAATGAGTCTGAAAGCTTTGGTTTCTACAGCGTGAAGCCGAGCTAGGTGTCAGGCAGGAACACCAGCCCAGAGGGGAGAGCAGTATTCCATCAAGCTGCGGATGAAAGCTTTGTATGTGGTGAGGAGCTCAGAAATGCTAACGAAGGACTTTGCATGACGGAGGATGTCCAGTCAGCGACTGGCTTTGGAGGCCAGCTTGGAAATGTGGTTTTCCCAGGAAAGATCATGGCTGATAGGGAGACCCAAGAGCTTGAGTGACAGAACTTCGTCAAAACGATTGTTGAGAAAGTTGATGGGAGGGTTGGCCAGATGGTCTTTTCAGTGAGACATAGTGAGAGTGTGAGATTTGTCATGATTCAAAGACATGTTCCACTTGTTTGACCAGTTTGTGATATTTTCCAGGTCTTCAGAGAGTGAAGAGGCTGCTCCCTCCCGATCTGAGGGTTGAGATATGGAGCAGCAGAGAGTGGAGACATCAGCAAAGAGATAGAGAGGATTTTCCAGAGAGTCGGAAAGATCATTGATGAATACCAAAAAAAGCACAGGGCCCAGAACACTGCCTTGAGGAACTCCAGCCTGAAGAGGAAGGGGATATGAGAGAATGCCATTCAGGGCCACACGTTGACTGCGACCAGAGAGGAAGTCCGCAAGCCATGCGTGGAGGTTACCGTGGATACCATAAGAGGAGAGTTTGGTGAGCAGAGTGGGGTGCCAGACCGTATTGAAAGGCACAAGATATGTCAAGGGAGACAGCTCAGATATTCATGTTTGGCATTGAGGACCTCCATCCATTGTTGAGACAGCAGAATAAGCATGTCCAGAGTAGAATGACCTGGTCTGAATTCAAATTGATGATCAGAGATCAAGCCATTGGAGAGGAGGAGGAATTTAATATCAGAAGCAATGATGGATTCCATGACCTTGCTGATGATTGGGAGTAGGCTGATGGGTTAATAGTTGCAAGGATCTGTTTTTGCACCTTTTTCTGTAAAGGGGTAATGTTGGCTGATTTCCATGCAGATGGCAGATGATCTTGAGCAAAAGAGAGGGTGAAGAGAACAGAGAGAGGGTGAGATCGAGTGACAGAACAGGCTTTTGGACCCGTGGGCTGATGCTGTCTGGTCCAGTTGCAGAATCAGAGTCAAGGTTTGACAAAACCTTCTCCACCTTGTCAGGAGAGAAGGACACAGAGTCCAGGAGCAGCTCCATATGACTGGGTAAGGTGGGTTCAGAGAGAGACCGTTTTGGGACAGGTTTTGATTTTGATCAAATTTTGAGGCAAACACAGAGTCGAGTCATTCAGCTTTTTCACGTGCGGAGTCAGCTGTGTAGCCGTTTGAGGTAAGGGAAGGAATGGAAGGGGAATATACACCAGAAATAGATTTGACCAGACGCCACCAGGATTTGGAGGATGGAGGCGCGTATGAGAGTTCAGTCTTGAGACTAGAGAGGGTAGACACACACTGGTTCAGAGCTTTGTGAAAGGAACGGAGATTGCCTTCCGTTGGATTTGCCTTCCATGAGGCAAAGTCAAGTTGTTTGAGGGTAACTGCCTCGCCACAAGATTCTGTGTACCATGGACGGGAGGAAGGGTATGACAACTGAAGATGAGAATGGACGAAACCCAATCCATCGCCCCTGTTTTGGACTAAGTCCAACTGGGGCTAATAAATCAATCACAGACCAATGGCTCACTCTATATTTTCAGGTGCCTGTCATGGAATAACCCCAAAAACTTATTTGCATAGTTTGAAAAATTGACTTGACCAGGAAACTGCGCTACACCAAAATGAGAGATCTATGTGAGCCCGTGAGTGTTTATACGAGTATTACTGAACATAGCTTGGAGACTAGAATGGCGCACTTCCAGAACACGTCAAGTTTATGGAATACTCATTCTCCAAACTAATCTGCATGGGCATTATTATGTAGGCCTGACTGATGTAGGCCTCCTCATGTACCATACTGTCAGTAAAATATTCTCATTCAAATGCCACCAAGATTTATCATGAGAATGTATTTTCTTTTAGATAGAGCTCTGAGGTGATCATCAAACTGTGAATCGTAATCAACCAATCATTTCCACATCTTTGTTGATTGGTTCATTTTTGTATTTACAATTTCGCTGCATCTTCCTGCAGACCACAGGCGAGTTTAGTGCATTTGGATACTGAGTGAATTTATTAATACTGTAGTACCATTTTTCTCAGATGGCCGAACGGATCTTCGTCAAACTTTCAGAGGTTCACCGAGTGCCGGGGAGTGTTTCAGCCAAAAGAAATGAATTTTAAAATTTTGAAAAAAAAGAGTTGATTTTTTTGCATTTTTAAAATCGCTTTATAGGGCCTAATCCTTTGTAGCTATGTGAAAGGTAATATTAAATAATCCCCGACCCCATTCCTTAGCGCGCATAGGGAAATGCTTAAGGCCCCCACAAAAAAAACCGGTAAAAAAATTTGCGTTTTTTTCCCAAAATGGCAGCAGGATTAGAACAGCACCAGGCAAGGCTGGATAGATACCTCTGCATCGTCCCCATATATATATATATATAGTCATGTATGGGTCGGTATAGTAGTGATAAATATAATAATCGCCTAAAATTGAAAGGCATTCATTGATTTCATCTGATTTACTCATGGGTTTATTTTGTTGAGGGGAAAGTCGCGCAAATTTGCATCAGCACGTGCTCCTCGAGCTCATACCGTCATCATGTGTGAGCGCGCGTGTGGCGTCTCCATGGCGATTTGACGCATTACATAAGACAGCGTGTAGGCAGGCCCTACTGTTGTGAGCACAGGCCGTCTGAAGCACTATACCGCGGCCACGCGGATTGTGATATAAACGAAGGGCGTCCAGGGCAGCTCCCACCCACCGTCATATCAGCGTGATCGGGCCATTGTTTGTGTGCTGACACCAAGACAAATGAGCCCATCTCGAGACCATATGGTCGCTTCAAACTCGATTCGCTACGCCAGGGCCAATAGCACGAGCACTAGCACGCCTTTGGTATGTGTTCCACCGCACTTCTTGCTCACTCTCGACGCCTTGGTGGTGGCAGTACTGGGTGTGGGAGGGGTGGCCTATAATTTATACAGTACTATACTGTGCAAAAGCTTGGGTTATTTTCACTTTTGTGGTGCTATTCCCCATTAAATATTTGTGGGAAGTTAGAAGTGCGCAATATCGGTAGATTATTCATTTAAATGTCTGTGAAAGTCAATCAATTATTCGTACCGTAATAGGCATCCACAATCATCATTGACTGTGTTGTGGAACATCGACCAATGCCCTCACATTTTTTTCCTGACCTCACTTTTTCACATTTATTTACTTTAAAATTAGTTTTCTCTGCAACCTCTTGATCGATTGAGCCTACACTTTCAACATAGGACCTCCTACCCATGGATACGCATTTTAACAAAGTTGCATGATGATTGGATGGAAAATGTGGCCGTCGTTGTAAAAAGTCTACTTTCTGTAGGTGTGGGTTGTGGGGTTTTACACGTATCAAGAATATACGTTACCTTTAAGTATCATATCATACGAAAACACGCAATTTGGTGTCTTAGTGGACATTCCAAATGCTTTTTGACCAAGTCATGATGCAAAGGTCCACTTTGGCATGGACGTTCCTTAGGGCCATAGGAACAAAATTATCCAAAGACACAAGTTGTATCTTAAAATCCAAGATGGCTGCCATCGGACATCTTGAAAAACATGGCCGACCCATAGCCCAGGAAGCGTTTGTCATCGAAACTATTATGATACATGTTTCCCAGCTAATTTGAGGTCATCTAACTCATTTCTGGCATCACTTCTCCATTGTGGATGCATTTGAAGGTAAAGTCAGGTAAAATATACATAAATTTGACATTTTAATAAAATTAATAACAACAGCCTTTAGGGGTATTTTGATGACATTTTATTTATGAGATACACCTGCTGATTATGGGAGTGGCAGGGAGGGTCATTCCTCTTTGGGGTATATAGATTACAGTCGATCTATGATCGTGTCTCAAGAACATTGGGTGTGTTCATTTACCAAGTTTGTTGTGGAGAAATCGCCAAGTGGTTTAAACATTCGAGCAAGCATTGCATTCCTAACTGTTAAGGAACAGCTGGCTTGGCAAGCGCAAGCTAGCTGCTTGGTAAATGAGCACACCCCGGTCTTCCTCCCTTTCAGTTTCGCATCAAAGAGCAGGAGCGAGTTTCAAAAGTTTGCTACGAAAAATGCCATGGTAGCGGCAGAAAGGGCCATGTTATTAACCCAACATATATATATATATATATATATATATATATATATATATATATATATATATATATATATATATATATATATATATATTTGTATACAAGATCGAGGCTCATGAAAGAGCTAACATTAGTCACACAAAAAATCAAACAGACACATGAAACATATAATAAGGGAAGCGGTAGACAAGATGGGGAGAGAGGGGGAAGCACACAAACACATCATTTGAGAGCAGGAACATTGGGAGATCTGTGGGAGGGAGAGGGCTTGGGGGGAGGAGGCGTGGGAAGGGGGGGGGGCGGGGGGAGGAGAAGTATAAAACGCATGGACATTGCAAGGACTTCCAGGAAAGAGGTTGGTATTTCAAAAAAGTGGATCTGGGGTGAATTAGCGGGGGTAGAAAAGATCAAGGTTTTGGATGGGGGAAGATAATAGATGGTGGTGAACAGCTGTTTTAAAGACCTGGAGGGAGGAGTAGGATTGAAGAGAGTGAGGGAGTTTGTTACAGAGGCGGGAGAAAAGAGGAATGAAAGAGTGAAGGTGAGCAGAGAGTCTTGATTTTGGCAATTTAACCATACAAGGGTTGCTGGCAGATCTCGTGCGACCTGTAGGAATATTTGGGGGACAGAGCACAGAGAGAGCTGGGGGAGCAAGGCCGGAGAGGAGTCGGAAGAAGATAAAGACCACTGACCTGCCTGCGGTGAGTGAGTGCAAGGTCCTCGGAGTTAGCTTCATCGTGGGAGATTCCAGTGATTTTGAAAGCTTTGGTTTCAACAGCATGAAGCCGAGCTAGGGTCAGATGAAGGATGAGAGGGGGGGGGGGGGTAGGGAGAGCAGTTGATAGTGTGTCAGAGATTGCAAAAGAGTTAGAAGAAAGGGAAGGATGAGGAGGACATAAGGTTTGATGGTGATGGGATGAGGCAGAGTGAGGGATTGTATGAGGGGGTGGGGGCAGAGGAAACTAGAAGATTGGAGGAGGTGGAGGTATGAGATATAAGTGAGATGAAGTGGGGAGGAGGCAGCTTTGAGGAGGAGGTGGAAGAATTGGAGAAAGATGGTAGGGAGAGGGGGGAGATTTGAAGGGGAGGGGGGTTGGAGGGGAGTTTTGAAGGGGAGGAGGGAGGGGCATATTTGAAGGGGAGGGGAAAAGTGGGAGATTTGGAGGGGAGGGAGGAGTTTAGGAGTGGAGGGGCAAGGGGGAAGATTTGGAGGGGAGGGGTGAGGGGGGAGAATAGAAAGGGAGGGGGGAGGAGGAAGTTTAGGGGGGGGAGGTGTGAGGGGGAGTATAGAAAGTGGATGATTAATGAAAAATGAACATTTATAACAAATTGGGTTTATTGTGAATTTCAAGTCAGAGATCCGTTTAAAAACGATAGAGGAGGGGTGGAATGAAGGTGAGTTTAGGGTATGTAGGGAGGAAGAATTGTAAGAGATTGAATATTTTTTTGAAGTGGAATGAATTGAAGAATAAATTGAAATAGCCTTTTAAATAGGAAGAAAAACAGTGTGTTGTGATGAACCACTGAATAAAACACTGCAGGGGAAAGTATAAACATATTTAAATAATATAAAACAAAACCGTGAAAAACAATCTTGTATTCACAAAATACCGACGGGGAGAGGGAGCCTAGAGGGACAACCACATGTCATGTGAACAGGGCAAAAGGTGGAAGACAAGGAGATAAAGGCCACGATGCGAGACAGTGTGCTGTGGACATAAGAATGTGGACAGAAGCACACGATGAGACAACAGCACATGTGGAGAAAAAGAAATAAATGGTTTTTTTTGTTTTTTTTGGGGTGGGGGGAGGGGGGGATTTAAAACGTTAGACAAAGAGTAGATGTTCGGGGAAGTTCGGGGGAGAAGAGAAAAATCTAAGAAACAAGCAATACAGTGAAGGAAAGAACTTAAACTAACTAAACACCGACGGGAGAAGCCTCAGGTTACAAGGCCGCACACGCAGAGCGAACAGAAAATGATCAATCAATTACAAGTTGCACGAATCTCAAACCAAAACCAACCAGAAACACACAATAACACATACCCAATAAAATAACGAGTGGAAATTTGACAAACACACGAATGGAAAAATGCTTAAACTTTTGATGCCGTGGAGAGATCAAAAGTCGACACCTCGCTCGAGAAACCAGAAGCGGATTCGAGTACAGTACATTTGTGGGTTATATAGAATACAGTAGATCTTCGCTCAGTTCTGTAAGTAAACCTTACTTCACGGATGTCCGGATTCCTACAAATTTCTTTATTTAGTGTTATAAAGAGCATTAGCGACTGTTTATAAAGCTAAGCATACGTGTTTGTGGTTTATAATATTTTTACTTCCTGTAGAAGCCGTTGCTCCCACGGAAACGCCATTATGACTACAAGCTATTTATACACGTTATCACTGCAGGAAAACGCCTTGGGGAAGTGGGACATTATTAGTATTAATATTGTTTTGTAATAACATTAACAATATGTGATTATCATTAATTTTGTTATTAAAAGCGTCATTGGAAAAACGCCACGATAAATCTTCTTCTTTGGACAAATGCCACGATAAAGCTAATTTAACATTGATATACACCTCAACACGCAACGCGATTGACGGCAATGGCGAGGAAAAGCCTCTCGGGGGAGAAAACCCCCTTGGGAAGGGGCGGCAAATGAATGTGCTACAACCTTCATGATGTAACCCTTTGTCATCCTGTCAAGTTTGGTTGAAATTGGATAAGTAACGACGGAATGTATTGGCGTCAAAAATTCACCAGACACACACAAATGGCGTATTTTCGTATGACTAAAATCTCGTCAATATTATTATCAATAATATCGTCAATATTATCAATAATATTATTATTATCTCGTCAATAGCTGAAAGTTATGCAGAACTGACTATTGTTTTGGAAAACGCAATAAATGTGCTAATATGTGAAGAGATTTTTCTTTAGCAAACATTAAAATTGTCCTCGTATTATTTTACTGAGAGTGTTAGTAGATACATGATTGAATAGCTGATGGGAGTGTTCTGTGATTATGAGTTGTGAGGTTGCTGGTATGAAAAGTACTGACATTTGATCTGTAGGTGTCGTGAGAAATAGTAATTTAAATGTGGATACTGATTTTTATGAAGTTTGATTCATCAACAAATAATATAATCTGTTTAGGTGGCCCGGCGGACCACAAAAAAAATTTAAGCGTGACCCCTGGATAGGGTGTTTTTTCAAGTTGTAAAATGCTTCAACTTTATTCGAATTTGTAATAATTTTAGTATTGTGATTGTAAACAAACAGGATACGGAGAAACAGCATGAACAAAGCATTAGCGCTTCTTCTTCTGCTTTAAAGCATGATGGAGAAACTCAGCTCGTCATGAGATTGCCAAAACATCAACACACAAAAAAACCATCAATTTTATTATTACCTGCATTTTTGGCAACATGCACCACCCAGATCTTCAAACTCAACAAGAAACTTCTATTCAAACTCGGAAAACATTAGGGAGAAACAATCTGCTTCTGATAATTCTTCTTCTTCAAACTCTGGAAGCATTAAAGAGAAACACAGCCACTGATAATTATTCTTATTCGTTAAGCTCTCCAAAGCATTACGAAGAAACTCAGCTATAAACTACCTAAAGGCTCCTTTGTTCACCACTGTTATGTCTGGTTATTATCAACCTCAGTGGTGATTTTATTATCAAGTGTGTGTGTGTGTGTGTGTGTGTGTGTGTGTGTGTGTGTGTGTGTGTGTGTGTGTGTGTGTGTGTGTGTGTGTGTGTGACGGCCGCCGCTTGCTTGTATACGGATATTTCTCCTAGCTGCTATATTTACGTGAGTCTGATTTGCATCCAGGAGCACAGCAATTCATGGTTAACCATTTTGAAATTGACATTCTTTCTTTGAAATGCTGAACATTGTGTTAAAAAAACTGTTTGAATTTCTGATTTTGCACTGGCAACCGCAGTTTAAAATGCCCGTGCTAGCAGAAGGAGTCGCTGACAACGCACACAGCCACAGCGCATGCGCGAAAGGCCTTGTTAGCATTCATACGTCATTTTGAAAGTCCCGTAACCGGAAACGAATAGTCATTTCAGGAACTAGTTAGTACACCCGTTCACTGCGGCAGTGGCAGGAAGGGTCATTCCTCTCTGAGATATATAGATTACAGTAGATCTAATGCTGGACCTCAATAACAGCACAATAAGATGTTTATACACCTTTAACACAGCGTTTGTTAAAGGAGGAACCACCCCTTGGGGAGGGGGATTATTAGGATTAGATATTAGTATATATTATTGATAACATTCATGATATGCTATTATATTTATTGTTACTAGTACCCGACTGCAAAGCCGCAATGAGCCGGCGAAGCCAAAGCCTCTTGCCACTATTTTACCCATCACTATGGCATCAGTAGGTTAGGTAGTTGGTGGTAGGTAGGTGTAGTAGGTACCGTCGGTGTAGTAGGTGTAGTAGGTACCATTTGCATTCTGGATGAGATTAAAATTGATAAAATTCACTTCTTGATTAATTCGGTGAATTCCGTCTCAACTTCGGATATTTCCGGCCGTGAAAAACTATCCCCGACGGCCGCGAGATTTCTAAAAAATAATTCTTCGTCAATTTTAGAATATTTGATGCCGTTTTCACCCTCCGAAACGCGTAATAAGCTTTAAAAAAATATTTTTCAAATGCTCGAATCTCATTGGTTCCGGTGTTTGGTGACGATTTTCGTTGAAGATAACGAGGTTGGTCTTAACGTATTGTTACGGATCTCTACGTCGGCCTTTTTCCCCTTAAGAAGGGGGGATTAATCCCCTTGTGTATGACTGACCGACGTGAGTCCTGAAGTTGTCCAAGCTCCCTCCGGAGAGACAGGTGAGCAACCCCGTTCGCGACCGCGGACAAGATGTTAATTGCCGAGTGGATTAGCAGCCGCGGCACGAACCATTAGCAAGTAACTGACCCGATTCTTAAACGTTGGCCAAATCGTGCCACAGGTATCCAATGGGGGAAATCACTAAAGCGAAACGGATGTAAAGGAAAGAAAGGCAAGGTAGGAAGAACAAATATAATTTATTACTAACTATTTACACAATTAAAGGAACCAAGGAGAAGGAAAGAAACGAAAATAATTTCCAGAAGGATGGAAGGACCAGAAGACACAGTGCAATTTCTAGCTTATACAGACTTACTTATACCCCAGGGACAAGACACACAAAACAAACTCACGTACACAAAAGGATGGAATGGCAGGAATGGGTGGAGGGGGTGAGGAGGTTCAGGTTCGTGCAAACGGCAGGGCTGGAGGTGACAGCTCCGACTCCTCGCACTCTGGTTCACAGAACGGGCGACAGGGAGATCCGAAGACAGGGAGACACATTGATGTTCGCGTGCACGCACTGGTTGTTCTCAGAGTGCTGGTTGGTATCGTGAGCAGAGCGTGCCGATTCTCATTCGCTTTCCTCTCCACGTGTCTCACTCTCTCCTCCTCAACTGAGCTCAACCTCACTGCTCCTCCTCCACTGAACTGAACAACTCCACTCAACTCTCTCCCGGTGGACTGCCAACTCTCTGACGCATCTCTGGTGGGGGCGTCGCGTGACAGGTTATATAGGCCACACCCTCGAACATTCGCGAACCTCCCCGGTCATTCTTTCTCCGCCCTCTCAAGCCAAACCCCTCATCCTTGGTTGGTTGATCGGGGCTGGCTCACTCCTCCTTCCGATGACGAGGGGCGGAGACACGCCTTTCTTCTCCGAGCTGGCCGCGTGTTCAATGGCGGCAATGCAGTTGGCAATGGAGGCTTTGCACTTGACTGGGGATTCTACCTTATTTCAATTTGATGCAATGCAGAGTCAACTAATGGGAAACACAGCCTGAAACTAATACACATAATAAGGAAATAACTATTTAGAAGGGTATATGATTTGCTACGTGTATGTATATGGACTAACTAAGAGGACGACATTTGACCTTTACACACAAAACAGAGATATTTACGAGGAATCATTACACTACTTAGAGGGTGATATTTACAACAAGATTCAAATCCACAACAGTATTTTAATTACAAATTAGAGGTGCATTAGATTGTGAATCAAAGAAAGACGGGTGAAACAAACTCCTATTGAACTTTTTCGCAATTGTTTTATGCAAACTTCCGCATCCGGTCGATGGCGGCCTCCATTGCATGATTTGGTTTCAGAAATATTTTTTCAAATGCTCGAATCTCATTGGTTCCGGTGTTTGGTGACGCTTTTCGTTGAAGATAAGCAGGCCCGTGCGGGCCGAGGTTGGTCTTAAAGTATTTTAATAATAAATTGGAGGTGCATAAGATTGTGAATCAAACAAAGACAGGTGAAAGAAACTCCTCTTGAACGTTTTTCAATTTGTTAAGCATACTTCCGCATCCGCAAGATGGCGGCCTCCAATGAGCTTCGGAATTTTCAAGCCAAGGCATGATCTGGTTTTCGACATAATACGTACGCGTTTGTTGACAACACCGGCTTCGCCGGCTAAAATAATTCTTCGTCAATTTTAGAATATTTGACGCCATTTTCACCCTCCGAAACGCGTAATAAGCTCTTTAAAAATATTTTTCAAATGCTCGAATCTCATTGGTTCCGGTGTTTGGTGACGATTTTCGTTGAAGATAACGGGGTTGGTCTTAACATATTTTAATTACAAATTAGAGGTGCATTAGATTGTGAATCAAAGAAAGATGGGTGAAACAAACTCCTATTGAACTTTTTCGCAATTGTTTTATGCAAACTTCCGCATCCGGTCGATGGCGGTCTCCATGGAGCGATTTGGTGCATCAAAGCTTCGAATTGCTCAAAGAATCCTGCAAAATCTGGCTTTTCAACATAAGATTGTGAATCAAAAAAAGACCGGTGAAACAAACTCCTTTTGAACTTTTTCGCAATTTTTATGCATACTTCCGCATCCACAAGATGGCGGCCTCCATGGAGCGATTTGGTGCATCAAAGCTTCGAAATTCTCAAAGTATCCTGCAAAATCTGGCTTTTCAACATAGATTATGAATCAAAAAAAGACGGGTGAAACAAACTCCTATTGAACTTTTTCGCAATTGTTTATGCATACTTCCGCATCCTCAATAGGGCGGCCTCCATGGAGTGATTTGGTGCGTCAAAGCTTCGAAATTCTCAAAGGATCCTGCAAAATCTGGCTTTTCAACATAATACGTACGCGTTTATTCACAACACCGGCTTTGCCGGCTATTATCGTTTTTTTGTTATTTGAAGCGGCCTTGGAAAAACGCCACGATAAAGCTAACTTAATATGGATATACACCTCAACATGCAACCCCATTGACGGCAATGGCGGGGAAAACCCGCTCGGGGGAGAAAACCCCCTTGTGGAGGGGGGAAAATGAATGCACTACAACCTTCATTGTGTAACCCTTCGTTATCCTGTCATGTTTGGTTGAGATTGGATAAGTAACGACGGAATGTATTGGCGTCAAAAATTCATCAGACAGACACGAAATGGCGTATTTTAGTATGATTATTAGAAGCGGCTTTGGAAGATTGCCACGTAAAGCTATCGTAACACCGATATACACCTCAACACGCATCCCCTTTGGTGGAGAAATCCCCCTTGGGGAGCAAGGAAATTAGTTCGCTACAACATTCATTTGCGACCCTTAGTCCTCCTGTCAAGTTTGGTTGAGATTGGATAAGTAACGACCGAATGCATCGCAGGCAAAAATCCTCAGACAGACAGACAGACACCAAATATTGCTTATTTCAATAGGATAAAACTGGACATGTGTTGGGGCTTGCAGGTGTCTATTAGCCTGAAGAAGCTTACTGGGAAGTGGGTGAAATGGTGCCTGAGACTGGATCTGCTCTCGCTTGTTACCTCCACCACCGAAGGTGGATGGAGCTTGTTTTCACCCCCTGTGTTTTTTGTTTTTTTTGTGAACAAGATATCTCAAAAAGTTGTGGACGGATTCGGACGAAATTTGGCAGAGAGCTGGTATATGTGACAAGGACTAATCGATTCGATTTCGGTGAAGATCTGAATATGGATTCGGATACGAGAGTTGCTTAATTTTTAGTGATTCTTCACCATTGAGAGATCAGGCGAAAAGCGATATATAACATGATATTTAAAAAAGTTATGGACGGGTTATGACAAAACTTGGTGGGCGAGTTGGTTGAGTGACAAGAACATGCCGATTAGATTTTGGTTCAGGTCCGAATCCAGATCCGGGCGATCAGTGGGATACAAAACATAAATTGTTTAGCCTGGTGGAGGTATGCTGATCTATTTTATTACTAGATTCGATGGGTAGATCTACTTTCTTTTTGGGTTGGATGTGTTTTTTCCTTTAAAAACCCCAACCGCCCACAAACGTGTATCTTGTATGTCCCTGTCACCCCTCCCAAACCCCTACACCCACACTCGCAGGCACCTCCTGCAATTATTTTTGTCCGGTCGTCCTTTTGTGTATATCGAACACAACGCAATGTCCCCAGGAGGGTCAGGCGGGTGCAGCTTCATCGCATTGTCTTTCCTCATAAAAGAGACATTCTCTCTGTAACTATTTACAAAAGGCCGTCCCCGCGCTTTGTGAGCCCCACCATGCGTGCAAGGTTGTAGCGGTCGCTTTGCAATCAGAGCTTTCAAGTCGCCCAAGCAATTTATCAGTGCGATGGTGGCTCGACGGCCATCGATCAATGGGAAAGTTGAGCACCGTATTGAGACGCAGCTTGTTTGGGACATCCGTAGCTCTGGCAGCAACAGCGACTTGCGGTTTGTCTCTCTGATGCTCTCTTTGTCCTTTACCACCAATTACATATATGTGTGTGTGTGTGTGTGTGTGTTTATGTGTGTGTGTTTGTGTGTGTGTGTGTATGTTATGTGTGTTTGTGTGTGTGTATATATGTATGTGTGTGTGTTCATGTGTGTGTGTGTGTGTGTGTGTGTGTGTGTGTGTGTGTGTGTGCATGTTTATGTGTGTTTTTGTGTGTGTGTTTATGTGTGTATGTGTGTGTGTGTGTGTATGTGTGTGTTTATGCGTTTGTGTGTGTATGTGTGTGTGTGTGTTTATGTGTGTGTGTTTTTGTGTGTGTTTATGTGTGTGTTTGTGTGTGTGTGTTTATGTTTGTGTGTGTGTGTGTGTGTGTGTGTGCATGTTTATATGTGTGTGTTTATGGTGGGTGCATGTTTATGTTTGTGAGTGTGTGTGTTTATGTGTGTATGTGTATGTGTGTGTGTGTGTGTGTGTGTGTGTGTGTGTGTGTGTGTGTGTTTATGTGTGTGTTTATGCGTTTGTGTGTGTATGTGTGTGGGTGTTTATGTGTGTGTATGTTTGTGTGTTTTTTTGTATGTGTGTTTATGTGTGTATGTGTATGTGTGTGTGTGTGAGTGTGTTTATGTGTGTGTTTATGCGTTTGTGTGTGTATGTGTGTGTGTGTGTGTTTATGTGTGTGTATGTTTGTGTGTGTTTTTGTGTGTGTGTTTATGTGTGTGTGTTTTGTGTGTGTGTGTGTTTTTGTGTATGTTTATGTTTGTGTGTGTGTGTGTGTGTGTGTGTTTATGTGTGCATGTTTATATGTGTGTGTTTATGGGTACATGTTTATGTTTGTGAGTGTCTGTGTGTTTATGTGTGTATGTGTATGTGTGTGTGTGTGTGTGTGTGGGTGTGGGTGTGTGTTTGTGTGTGTGTGTGTGTGTGTGTGTGCGTGCGTGTGTGTGTGTGTCCATGCTACATTGATGTCGTTCTCGAACAAGTGACAGAGCAGATGAAAGTCGTGCAGTGTATGTTAATGGAGTGATTAGAGCCAATTTATCCCAGAGAATCGTATCCAACAAGCGCCGGTAACTCCGTTTCTTCGCTGATTTCATCACATGTATCATTACGGTTTTTGTATTTTGACATATTTTTGCAAACCTTGCTACTCCAGATATAAAATGCAGTTTATAAACCATTGCCATGATATGTTGTCGTCACAGAGAAAGACAATCGGGCAAGCGTTTTTACTTCGTGTGTTGTGATTTTATTACTTCCAATATTGTGCATTTCAGTCTGCATCCAATGACCTGTGCCATCAATGACGTCACATTCATCTTGACCACATCAACATATGCAGTTGCTCTGTGTTCCTCGGTATCAAGTTTATGACATTGTACCACAGACGGTATAATCGTGTTCCTATTGGTGTATAATAGGTACTGCATAGTTTGTGGAAGGTATAGGCCTACTGATTGTTATGTCTTGACTAACGAGGTATTACGACTACTGTCAGTATCCCACGAGGGTCACTCAAGATGTTCTACAAACGAGATCCTCTCAGTAGTCCAACAGATGCCATGGTTTTTATCATTATGATGATCTTTATCATATATATATATATATATATATATATATATATATATATATATATATATATATATATATATATATATATGATTGTGAGGATAAAGTTGCCTTTCTTTGACCCTGGTGACGTCTCGTTTTTTGAACGCCTGGTGTTCACCGTTATGTCATGGACCAAATTAGGAAATCGTGATTTAAACTCAACTGCATGTATAGATGTTCATTTACAAAAATAACGTTTAAAAAAGAAAACAAGCTCTTATGTACAAAAGATATCATAATTATGTCGTGAACAAAATAGATACAATAATATAAACCATTTGCGAACTATACCGATGAAACATCTCTTTAAAATTCCCGGGGAGGTGGGAGTAGCAAAGTGAAGAAGGCTTCGTAGCAGTTGTTTACGTTCCTGTACGAACATGGCACATTGACATCATTATCATATAGCAATCTCTCCCCCCAAAGATTCATGTAAAAAAGGTAAATGCATGACCATGATCATTACACGCAATCTTATATTATAAAGTTACAAGTACATTTCCGTGACTCGTCTGCCGCATAAAAGGCACTGCGTGTTTACAAATAAATAGGTATAAAGCTAAAGTTGGAGGGGACGACCACGAGGAGGTAAAAGGTCTCTTCCGGCCCCAACGCACGCACAAGCGCTCACACATGCACGAGGCCCGGCAATGTGCTCGCGTGAGGGAGGAAGAAGAAGCAGCCCGTGGCCTCCCCTCGCACTTTATTCTTTGCAGGGAATCACCGTAGCAGAGCTACAGGGAAGGTAATGAGTTCAGTGCAATCAGTTTGGGTATCTTCCTGCCGTCCATCAAAGCGTACCGTCAAGTCTTCAGAGTTATTTTCTTCCATCATCTGCAAGAATGAGGAATCAAACAGCACGTTAGTTTACGCATTATTATAACTCCAACGCATATATGACACATACTACATGTATACATATGACGTTGGGTTCTTTAACATTGACAAATGTGCGTCAAAAGGCAACTTTTCTTCGATAAAGATATTTCCATTAAGTCTGCCCCTTGTCGCACGTGCCCAGAATCCCTGAGTGTGATGACATGAGAGTGATGAGACGTTATGATGTAAAAACGACGTCTCACCCAAACACAAACACAAACAACACCGATTTCTACATCGTGATGTCTTTTTTCATTTTTTTTCTGTCTTCGCAAAAATCGCTCCCACATTCGTGCCTCGATTAACGCCTCTCCCCAAGCCCGCCTCCCTCATATCCGCGCCTCGATCGACCCCCTTCCCCGAGCCATCCGCACCTCGATCAACCCCCTTCCCCAATCCCTCCGCTCCCACATCTCCACCTTCATCGACACACTTCCCCGAGCGCAATCCCCCCACATCTCCACCTTGATCGACCCCCTTCCCCGAGCGCAATGCCCCCACATCTCCACCTTGATCGACCCCCTTCCCCGAGCGCAATGCCCCCACATCTCCACCTTGATCGACGCACTTCCCCGAGCGCAATCCCCCCACATCTCCACCTTGATCGACGCACTTCCCCGAGCGCAATCCCAACACATCTCCACCTTGATCGACCCCCTTCCCCGAGCCCAATGCCCCCACATCTCCACCTTGATCGACCCCCTTCCCCGAGCCCTATGCTTCCACATATCAACATTGATCGACCCCCTTCCCCGAGCCCTATGCCCCCACATCTCCACCTTGATCGACCCCCTTCCCCGAGCCCTATGCCCCCACATCTCCACCTTGATCGACGCACTTCCCCGAGCGCAATCCCCCCACATCTCCACCTTCATCGACCCCCTTCCCCGAGCCCAATGCCCCCACATCTCCACCTTGATCGACCCCCTTCCCCGAGCCCAATGCCCCCACATCTCCACCTTGATCGACACCCTTCCCCGAGCCCAATGCCCCCACATCTCCACCTTGATCGACCCCCTTCCCCGAGCCCTATGCTTCCACATATCAACATTGATCGACCCCCTTCCCCGAGCCCTATGCCCCCACATCTCCACCTTGATCGACCCCCTTCCCCGAGCCCTATGCCCCCACATCTCCAACTTGATCGACCCCCTTCCCCGAGCCCAATGCCCCCACATCTCCACCTTGATCGATCCCCTTCCCCGAGCCCTATGCTTCCACATCTCCACCTTGATCGACCCCCTTCCCCGAGCCCAATGCCCCCACATCTCCACCTTGATCGACCTCCTTCCCCGAGCCCAATGCTCCCACATCTCCACCTTGATCGACCCCCTTCCCCGAGCCCAATGCCCCCACATCTCCACCTTGATCGACCTCCTTCCCCGAGCCCAATGCTCCCACATCTCCACCTTGATCGACCTCCTTCCCTGAGCCCTATGCCCCCACATCTCCACCTTGATCGACCCCCTTTCCCGAGCCCTATGCCCCCCACATCTCCACCTTGATCGACCCCCTTCCCCGAGCCCAATGCCCCCACATCTCCACCTTTATCGACCCCCTTCCCTGAGCCCTATGCCCCTACATCTCCACCTTTATCGACCCCCTTCCCTGAGCCCTATGCCCCTACATCTCCACCTTGATCGACCCCCTTCCCCGAGCCCTATGCACCCACATCCCCACTTTGATTGACGCACTTATCTGATCCATCCGCACCTCGATCAACCCCTGTCCCCAAGCCCTCCGCTCCCATATCCGCACCTCGATCGATCCCTTTCCCCAAACCCTCTGCCATCACATTCGCGCATCGATCGATCCCCCCCCCCCCCCCCCTAGACCTCCATGGTCTATATGTTCCACACACCGAAGGGATCTCAAAACCAGCTCGCAAAGTCCAGCAGCTCCTGCTCTTCTGGAGTGAGTGGTTCGCATGACGACGTCTCGTCAGACGAATAACAGGAGAGGGCGCCAGGAGATCCCGCCACCGAGTTGAGCTCCGACACAGGAGAGAAGTACGGTGATGGCACACCAGGAGGTAGCAGTGCCGCAGAGATGGCCGTGTGCTCATCGAGCAGTTGCTGGAGGGCCTTGATGTACTCCACCGCCGAGCGCAGCGTCTCCACCTTACTCATCTTCTTGTTCGCGCTACCGTTAGGAACGTGCTGGCGAAGTGTGGCGAAGCCCAGGTTGACGAGCTTCACGCGATTGCGTTCTCGCTCGTTCCGCCGTGCAACTGCCGCCGGTAGCTGCTGCGGTAGCGCGTAGCTCAATCCGGAGAAGTGCAGGCGCCGTTTACAACGCAGGAGTTCAGGGGACGCTGCACGGGGCCGCTTCCCACCGAGTGACGGGTTCTCCGCAGCTTTGCCTTTCCCAGGGCTCACGCTGTCGGTGTCACTTGACGTGTCCACACCAAAGAGGCACGATTCGGCCACAAAGCTCGCCATGCCGCGACTGCAACTGTGCAGGGACAGGGGGTGGGGTGGGGGAAGGGAATGCGTTTAGGGAAGAAACCCCAAAATCCCCGCAAAGGGTCCAAAGATTGGGGATGCTTGAACTGGATAAAAAATTGCACCCTTAACCGGTGCTCGTCCCGCTTCTGCCTTTACGGGTCTTGGATTGGCCACGGGAAGGGCGGCACGAGCAGCGCGTGCCGTGCGCGTGGCTGCCCGAGCTTGGCAAGTGGCGGATCCCGAAAGGCGCCGCCTTAAATAAGCGCGTCGTTGTCGCTACACAGCCTGGCGGAGGGGTGGTTCAAAGTGGGGTGGTTGAGGAGGGAGGAAAGAAAGATCGGTGGGTGGTTGGGGGTGGGGGAGGGTTACAGTGGTTAATATAATGACCGAGGCTAAGGAGGGGTAGCTCAAACTCCTCACTGAGCGATATGGTGGAGCTGTGTGCAGTGTCGGTGGGAGGAGGTGTGATGCGTTGCGCAGTTGAGATCGAAGAGCGAGCTCCTCTTCACCTCACCCTGCACCCCTCCCTCAACTGTCATGTTAATCGTGCTCCGTTGGCGCGTGCCGGAGCAGGCGCGGCGCGTGCGGCCTCCGCAGCAAGGCTCACGCCGCGGGAGTGGGGGGAGGAGGAGGGGGAGGGAAGGGAGGTGGTTGACGACGAGACTTTGCCAAGTAAAAAAAACGATCCTCCATCGCTTTCCCCGAAACAACACGGAGCTTCGAGTGGCGCCTTTCAGTGCGAGCACCTGCACAGAATAGCGGACGGGACGCATTAACCGTCTAATTTAGTTACGTTTTGTAGTTAATTGGAGCTTGGGGAAGGAGGAAGGGATGGACAATGGAAGACCACATAGATTCGCTGAAGTTCCTTGGATAATAATAATAATAATAATAATAATATGAGTTCCCTCACAACGAACTTCGATACAAGAGAGGAGGCCATTCTGCTCATCAAATCCTGCGCTATCATGACCAACCTATGGTTGTTTGTCCCTGTTCCATCCCAATCAAATGCTGAACATCAAGCAAGGAAGCAGCACATACATTTTAAAACTCTTTGGTATTATATGTACAAGGTTCGAACCGCCGACCTCTCAGATCAGATACACACAATGGACACCCGAACCATTACACCACCAAAGCTAGTAGATACCCACCTCGTTGATATTCCTATACATATATCAAAATATACATATTATATATAAATATATATATAAATATAAATATATATATATATATATATATATATATATATATATATATATATATATATATATATATATATATATATATATATATATACTGTATATATGTATGCTGTATATACTGTATGTATATGTATATACTGTATATGTGTATGTGTGTATATATATATATATATATACTGTATATATGTATATGTATATACTGTATATGTGTATGTGTGTATATATATATATATATACTGTATATATGTATATGTATATACTGTATATGTGTATGTGTGTATATATATATATATATATATATATATATATATATATAAATAAATTTATATATATATATATATATATATATATATATATATATATATATATATATATATATATATATATATATATATATATATATATATTGTTGCGGGTTTTTTTTGTTTTTTTTGTATACAGAGTCGAGGCTCGTGAAAGAGCTAACATTTATCAAAGAAACAAATCAAACAAACAAGCAAACAAAGTATATAAAAAGGGGAGCGGTCGACAAGATGGGGAGAGAAGGGGAGGAAGCACACAAACACAACAACAACAGGCATTTTAAGGCCATTTTCCCTGCAAGAGCGGGGGTTAGCCTTACGGTCCCAATGACAATGTGCTCCACCCTGCCCCACCCTCTGCATCTCCCCCCCCCCGCCCACACCCGTTCCCCGACCATCCCCAGCCAAGTCCCTCTCGGTCCTCCCTGCCCTCCACCCCCCTCCACATTCACCTCCATCACTCCCCTCAACCAGCCATCCCCATCCCCCCTCAACACACGACCAAACCATCCCAACCTGCCTCTCCCCACAGCATCCATCACAAGCTCCACTCCCACCATCCCCCGCAACCCATCACCCGTCCTCCTCTCTCTCAACGACACCCCACACACCCACCGAACCACCCGCACCCCCACCCCCTCCAGCCCTCGCCGCCGCTCCACGTTCACCACCCACGCCTCACCCCCATAAACCACAACACTTCTCACAAATGCAGCACACCCCCCCCCCCCCCCAGCCTCAACGACACCCCCCCCCACCCCCGTCAGCACGCCACCCAGCCCCCGAAACCTCCCCCATGCTCATCCCACCCGAGCAACCACCGCCGAGTCTGATCCACCCCCCCCCCCGCCCCCCGCCCCCCGCCCCCCCCATTCAGCATGTCTCCAAGGTAACAAAATGTTTTCACACCTTCCAGCTTCACGCCATCTCCAAGATCCAACTCAACATTTCCTCCATCTGCAGCTCCCTCTGTGCACACCTTACACTTGAATGTAGCTGCCACACTGGTTAATGACCCTCTCAAACCACTACATTTTTGATGAACCCACTCAGCGCACATTGTGCATTGAATGGAATTCACTCCGACACCATTCCTGCACACAGCACACGGCCACTTCCCAGTTCTTTTCACCTCACAACATGCTTTACCACTTGCCATCACCTTCGTTTTTCCGATATTCACCTTCAGACCTTTTGTCTCCATACATCCCTTCCACTTGTTCATCTTCTCCTTCAGTCCATCCATACTTTCTGCAATCAACACCAGATCATCTGCATAAAACAACTCCCACGGTAAACCCTCCTTTACGTTCTGAGCCAGCACCTCCATCACAGCTACAAATAGTAGTGGACTTAGTACCGACCCCTGATGCACTCCCACCTTCACCTCAAACGCACCACTGTTCCCGTCCTTCGTCCTTACAGCTGTGCGTGCTCCTTTGTCCATTGCCATCACTACTCTGATCAACCATTCCTCCACTCCTAACTTCCTCAATGCCCATGTCACTACTTCACGTGGAACCCTATCGAATGCTTTCTCCAGATCAACAAACCCAAGAAACAACTTCTTACTCTTCTTCATATACTTCTCCTGCAAGTGCCTCACAATAAAAAGTGCGTCTGTCGTTCCTCTTCTTGGCATAAATCCAAACTGCATTTCGTCAATCTTCACTTTCTTCCAAATCGTCCTCTCCAACACCCTTTCCAATACCTTCATTCCATGCTCCAATAACTTTATCGCTCGATACGAGCCACAGTCCAGAGGGTCACCTTTCCCCTTGTATAGAGGGATGAGGGTACGCAGTTCCCAATCCACTGGAATGCGGCCTTCTTTCACCACCAGATTGCAGATCTCTGTCATTCTCTTCACACCCCAATTTCCCGCTGCCTTCAACATATCTCCCACAACTCCCGTCGGCCCTCCCGCTTTTCTACTCTTCATTGCTTTTATCGCTTCCTCAACTTCCTTCTCGGTTATCTTCTCTGCCGGTCCTAAAACTGGGTTACTCTCGATGTTGCCATCCCATTCATTCTCTGCATTCAACAGTATTTCCATATATCTCTTCCATCTTCCTTTAATTCCATCTGGGTCCACAACGATTTGTCCCACTTCATCCTTCATCCTTCACTTTTAGAACCCTCACTTGTAAATAATTCTTGTAAATATTCTATTTGTTAAAAGGTCAAAGGTCACACCCATAGTTAGGCCATATGCAACACGTAGGTCACCATAGGACTTTAGTTATCTCCTTAGTATGTGTTTAAATATGGCCATGTTCCCAATAGTTGAATCTGCGTTGCATTAATCAAATAAGGTAGGCCCCATTCATCACATTCGAACCTCTCTCTCTCTCCAAGCTACTCCATCATGCCCACCTACAGTTGGGGCTTGTCCCTCCCAATTCTATAACATGCCTTCGCTTGCCAGCAGCGTTCGCTGCATTGAGCCGTCATCGCTGCCTTAAGCGCTCGCCCTGGCCACCATTACGCACGGGGTCAAGCTGGAGAAGAAGGGGGCGGAGCGCCAAGAACGAGGCGTGGCCCTGTCAACGTTCCGTCATGGGCGGAGCTGGGGAGCCCTCGCTGACCAATCGGGGCTGAGGTGAGCTCACTGATAGGCGTGGCTCGATGAAGCGCGCATTGATTTCTAAGCGCGTTATATAAGCGCAAGCGCGAGGACTGCTTTAACGACTGCGCAGGGGACCGTTGCTGTTGAGAGAACACCAAAAAGAGAGGAGGGAGAGAAGCTGAGTAAGGAGTTCACGAGCAGATTGAGTGGGAGAGCCGCGCCAACAGAGAGGGCACGGACAGAGCTGCGTTGGAACGAGCCATGCTGGGGAACTCCTAATTCATATGAATTCATAGGAACTGCGCATACGGACTTGCGAAGGACTCCCCCCCCCCCCCCCCCCCGCCATATGTAAGGTCCGGTCGCGTGCCAAAGATATGCGCTAGCTGCCTGCCATTCTTCGCCGCGGACCCGGAGCCTGGAACCATCTACTAACTACTTGGACCTTCTCCTACTACCACTACCATCCCGTGTGAGTCTGTTTGTTTGTCCGGGGTTGTAAGTAAGACTGTGTAGTTAAGCCTGCCCTGTGTCCTTTTGCTCTACTTCTTCTGTATATTACTTTCGTTTCCTCTTCTTCGGGTTTGGTTGTACATAATTAATAAATTCACTTGTTCTTTCTTTACTCTGGTTTCCTCTCCATCCGATCGCATCCGTCCTTTCTCTCAATTGAGTACCTGTGGCATGATCAGAACCGCTATAATCGTGATAGTCCTTGTTAATAGCTCGAATCACGGGTTGCAAAACCGCTCGGCAATTTCCATCTTATCCGTGGTTCGAGCGGGAGTTATTTCCCTGCTCGTGGTCGGGGTTAGTAAGTAGGTATATCGGACTCCATTGACCAATCACCCTAGCTGATTCCGACCGGGAGGAGCGTCATAATTTCCAGGATTGGGGGACAGCCAGCTTAAAAGACAAGGGGATTAACCCCCCCCTTGATAAGGGGAGAGCCGACCCCCGAATCCGCAACAATATATTGTTATGGATCTCGGACGTCGGCTCTCCCCTTATCAAGGGGGGGTTAATCCCCCCTTTTTTTTCCTTTTTTTTTGTATACTGAATCGAGGCTCGTGAAAGAGCTAACATTTATTTCACAAACAAATCAACCAGACAAACAAAATATATAAAAAGAGTGAGCGGAAGACAAGATGGGGAGAGAAGGGGAAGCACACAACCACAACATTTGAGAGCAGGGAGAAGTGTGGGAGGGAGAGGGCTTGGGGGGAGGAGGCGTGGGAAGGGGGGGGGGAGAGGTATAAAACACAAGGGGACCGAAATTAGCGGGGGTAGAAAAGATCAAGGTTTTGGATGGGGGAGGATAAGAGATGGTGGTGAACAGCTGTTTTAAAGACCTGGAGGGTGGAGTGGGATTGAAGAGAGTGAGGGAGTTTCTTCCAGAGGCGGGAGAAAAGAGTAATGAAGGAGTGAAGGTGAGCAGAAAGTCTTGATTTTGGCAGTTTAACCATAAGAGGGTTGCAGGCAGATCTTGTGCGACCTGTAGGAATATTTGGGGGACAGAGCCCAGAGAGAGCTGGGGGGGCAAGGCCAGAGAGGAGTCGGTAGAAGACGGAAAGACCACCAACCTGCCTGCGGTGAGTGAGTGAAAGGCCCTTGGAGTTAGCTTCATCGCAGGAGATTCCAATGATTCTGAACGCTTTGGTTTCAACAGCGTGAAGACGAGCTAGGTGTGAGGCAGGAGCACCAGACCAGAGCGGAGAGCAGTATTCCATAGAGCTGCAGATGAAAGCCTTGTATGTGGTGAGGAGCTCAGGTGTGCCAAGGAAGGACTTCGCACGACGGAGGATGCCCAGTCGGCGACTGGCTTTGGAGGCCAGATTTGAAATGTGGTTTTCCCAGGAAAGATCATGGCAAATAGTGAGACCCAAAAGCTTGAGTGACAGAACTTCTTGGAGAGGATTATTCAGAAAGTGGATGGGAGGGTTGTCCAGTCGGTCTTTTAGGAGAGACATCGTAAGAGTGTGAGATTTATCAGGATTGAAAGACATGTTCCATTTGTTTGCCCAGTCTGTGATTTTGTCCAGGTCCCTGTTAACTATGAACACAGGGCCCTTGTCTTGTTATCTGGCCGACCCGAGTCCTGGGGGTTATAACGCTCCTTCCAGTCGGTATTAGGTAGGGTTATTGGTCAATCTAGTCCCAAATACCTAATTACGAACACTGACTGCGAAGCAGGCAAATAGCTCCCGCCCAAACCACGGCGTTAGTGGACACGCCGAGCGAAGCGAGCCGCGATTCGGGCCGTTAACAGGGACTAAACCTGATTCTGAGCGGTTCCTATCGTGCCACGTTTACCCAATGGAAGAAAAGACGAATGCGATCGGATAAAAGGAAAACCAGAAAGAACAAGTAATTTATTTACAATTTGTACAAGACGGAGAAGAGGAAACGAAATAATGTACAGGATAGGAAGAGGAATTAAGCAGAACACAGGGCAGTCTTAAAACAGTCTTATTCATAGTACCCAGGACAAACATACACACTCGCAAGGGGATTGTAGATGGTTGATAGAACAGGTAGAGGGTCCGGCGATGGGGTCCAGGCTGCGGTCCAGTGGGCGAAAGCCGGCAGGCAGCTCCGCGTGTAGTTGAACGCGACCGGACAATTATATAGCAGGGGGAAGCTGGTGTCCTGCATATGTAATATGTGCACACTTGTGCCAAACGCCATCTCTCTCCCCAATGTCCTCTTTAACAAGCGCGCCCTTCTTCTTCTCAGTCCTTCTCCAAGCCACCCTTCCAACACGTCCTCTTTAACAAACGCCGGCGCATGAGTCTCTTGGTAAATGTGCTCGCTGGCAAGTCCCCCGCGCAGTCCTGTGAAAGGGCTTTGCGCTCGTCTTTATAACTCAGGCAACGCGATCACTCCGATCACTCCGCGAGCCCTAAACCACGCCTGTCGGCGATGTCCCTTCAGCCCTGGTTGGCTGGTGAGGGCTTACCGGCTCCACCTTTGACGGCTGGATGACGTGGCCATACCTTCTTCTTAGCGTTCCGCCCCCTTTTTCCAGGCCTCACCGCGTGGCTTATGGCGGCGTTTGAGTGAGCTACAGCTCAAGGCAGCGAACGCTGCTAACAAAGGTGCGTAACAAATTGGGAGAGCCATAGGGCAGACTGGAGGGCGCGTAATGGCGTCACTTGGAGAGGGAGGTTGCAAACTGAACGGAATGGGGCCTACTTCTTATTTGATTGACACAACGCAGATTCAACTATTGGAAACACGGCCTTATCTAAAACACATACTAATGAAATAACTGGAATCCTATGGTGGCCTACGTGTTGCTTGTGGACTAACTAGGGATGCTACCTTTAACCTTTAATGATGTTGAATTTATTTACACAAGTGAGGGTTCTCAAAACCGCAACACTGCACCCCCCCCTTTTCCAGGCTCGCCCTGAGCCGAAACAAAAGGGCTATCTTTTAACTTAGTGTGACACTTAGGTGTGGTTACCCTCTACTTTTAACCTACTACCCTGAGTGCGACAGTTTTAACACTAGATATGTCCCCCCTGCAGCATTGCGTCCTGTCTAACTGACTCACGCCCACAATTAACCGAATTACGGAATGGTTCTCAAACTAAACATTTAGCCGGTGGGGAGCATTATTCACAAGACTACTATTATTTACACTACAACCCAGGACCTGTCTTTTGTGGGAAAAAGAGAAGATGTTTTGAAAAGAGGAAATGCCATTGCCATGCACTGCACCGATACACCATACCCATATGTACCAATATGCACCATGATAAAAAATGTTCCAACAAGCACCATCATGAAAATGCACCAAACATTTCAAAAATAATAAAATTATGAATGATGTCTTCTTGCTTCTCTGCTGGGCCGATGCATCTGGCTTGATCTTCTTGCTTGATGTTGTTTCAATTAATAAAAAGGGCACACACCGCGTCCGTTTTTTTAAAAATTTGTGGCCAGCAGGGCCAACTCAGGTGGTCCACTGCTGGGTATAGATGCCACTTAAAACAATGGTCCGCAAGCCAGATACCACTGGCAACAATGGTCGGTCCCAGCAGAGGGGCCAGGCCACAGAACGTGTGGTCCATAAGTGGTGCCAGGCCACAGAACGTGTGGTCCATATTGTGCATCAATGCAGGCAGGAGGCAGCAAGGGTGCGGGCGCACAATCCAGGGCACCTGCACACTCCCCTCGGACACAAAAGAACATGGTCCATGAGTGGGGAAGGAAGACAAGGCAGATTAGCGGGGAAAGGGCGCAAGGGTACACATAAAAACAAGGCAATGCAATATGAGGGGCGCGGGAGAGCGAGCCGAGAAAGCTCGTCCCTACTCGTACGTCACCCCCATGTCACCTACTCTACGCTTGCCCCTACCCCATATTTACACAATCTACAAATTTACAAATTCGTCTCGACCCGTCTTGTCCCCCATATCTCCCCTAAACCAAATTCGTCCCCAATCCCTCCCAAGAAAGAAGGGGATGGAATACCCACAATGTCTCACCCATGTCAAGATGCATCTTACATTCCCAAATCATCTGCAAAACATGGTGTGGAGTTCTATAACCTCGGTGAGTGGATGCGGATGGTGCGAAGAGACTTTCATCCTAGCTATACTTTCTAAATGACATTAACTCTTTACTCTACCTGGGGTCTTGCCCTGCCAATCCATTGGCCACTTTACACGATGTGGTTCTAGAAACCAATTCCCATTGCACATACTGTGGTGCTCTCCAATTTGGGGTCTCACTCCCCCGATTTTTCTACGCTGTGCCCTCGCACAATTTCGGGGCTGGGTCGTGTGGCTCCCCTAGCAGGTCCTACTTACCTGCGCATCTCCGCCACTGAACGTCGCCACCTGAGCTTGCCTAGCTCCTTCACCATAACCTACCTTGGGGAAGGCCCTCCTGGCTCTCTCACCCCACTACTGCCCTCCTTGGCATTGGGCAACCCGGGTCCTTCCCTTGGATCCTCGGGCCCCACTAAACTCTAACCTGTCTCGCAGAGCCTACCTGCGGCCTCACCTGTCCGACAGACTACCAGTGGCGGAGTGCTCAACCAACCATGCGCACTAACAGGCCACATGCCCAGCCATTCCACACACCAATGCACCCATCCAAGCAGTACGCTGCTACTTTCTGCACCACAGATGTCAATATCCAACCACAATTTACCTACTCCCTCTACCTACTTTTAAACTACCCTCCCCGAGTACTCGTGAAGGGGTCCATCCTTCCCCCATTCACTCCTTCGCACCATGCACTCCACTCCACTCATTCCACAATACTCACTCCACCCAACAAGCACTCCACACCATTTATTACCACTCACCAAATCTCTACTTACACACTAAGCAAGCAATTCATTCAACCAACTTCATTACATTCATCCACAATACGCTCACAATACATCACTTCTCCAAACCATTGCCTCACGCTCTCAAATCTTCCCACGCTCAATTCCGCATTTCAACATGCTCACCAGCAAAACACTCATTCAATTCCTTATTTGATAAACTACACTCCATAAACACAGGAGATCTCGCGAGATCTTGGAGACGGCGGCAGGGATTTTCGAAGCTCCACACGGTCTCCACGTTTTTCGAAGTTAAGTCTGTTCACAATTGTATTTTGTCGAAACTGTATTTATCTTTCGGTGTGTGAAGTTATTGTGTGCAACTTTGGTTGTTTCTCGGTGTTTATCTTTCATAAATTGATCGTCTGTTTGCCGTGTCGTGAGCAAGGCCTTTGCCGCGTCGCGAACGATTTGAAATCGAAGTTAAGTGATTGTTCCCATTTGTATTTTCGTTAAAACTGTATTTATTTATGGTGTTGTACGTATATTGTGTCCCGACGAAGATTTTTCGGTGCAAATCTTTCATACCTGTATTGAAAATCGTGTTAATTCGTGTCGTGTCTTGAGGCCTTGTACAGTGTGCACTGTACAACCTTGAGGCTTTGTTTTTCTCAGCGGTCCGTCGTTTGTGATCCAATAACTTTCGTTCTCTGTATTCCCAGTCTTTTCACCCATAGCCTACTTCCTTGTGTAAATCTCAACTCAAAAAAAAACAAACAAAAAAAAAAAAAAACATTTCCTTCTCTGTTCTCATTCGTTTATTCATTTTTATTCGTTCGTTCGTTCTTCGACCACGTGTTTCTCCCCCATTTCCCCAGATAGTTTTCACTCATTAACCTTCAATGTTTACACTTTCCCCTCAAGTTATGTATTCCGTCATATTTTATAACACCTTTTTCTTCTTCTTCTTTAAAAGGCTGCTTTCGACTTGCTCACCAAATCAATTCATCCCAAAAAAAATATCCATCTCCTATAGTGCCTTTTTTCTACATTCCCTAAACTCTCCTGCACTCCATCCTCCATCCAGCGTCCTTAAACGTATTTTTAACTCGAAGGTCACAAGAAACTCATTTTGCAATAAATGTTCGTTTCCCATAAATCGTACACTTTCAAAAATCCAATCTCACCCCTCCCCTCCAAATCTTCCCCATAACCCCTCCCCTCCAAATCTTCCCCATCACCTCTCCCCTCCAAATCTTCCCCATCACCCATCCCTTTCAAATCTCCCCCCTTGCCCCCTCCCTCCTAAACTACCCCCTCACCCCTCCCCGCCAAGACGCCCCCTCGCCCCTCCCCTCCGAGACTCCTGCCTCACCCCTCCCCTCCAAATCTCCCCCATATCCCATCCCTTTCAAATCCCTCCCCTTGTCCCTTCCCTCCCAAACTCCCCCCTCACCCCTCCCCTTCAAATCTCCCCACCCTCATTGCTTCTCAATTTCCCCCTCTCACTCCCCCTCCTCAAAGCGTCCTCCCCGCTTCTTCCCCCTTCAAACTCTCACCTCCATCTCCCCCAACCTTCTGCCTCGCTCTTCCCCCTCCTCAAATAACACCTCATTGTGGCTCACCCAATCACCATCAAACCTTTTGTCCGCCCCATCCTTCCCTTTCTCCGAGCTATTCTGAAATCTCTGACACACCTTCAACAGCTCTCCCTACCTCTTCCACCTCTTCCACATCTTACCCTACCCCTCCTCCCCCCTGTTCTGTATCTGATGCTCCCCCTTCCTCTTCATTAATGGTATGGACCTCAAACATCCAGGGCCTTCGTTCAAACTTAACTGATCTCTCCATACAGGTTGCTTCTGTCAAACCAGACGTGATCTGCTTAACAGAAACTTTCCTCCTTTATGATGTCTCTGATTCCATAGTATCTCTCCCGGGCTACTCCCTCCTCCGGTATGATAGACCTGAGCCTCGTCCTGGAGGCGGGGTTGCTATCTTTATCAAAAACTCTCTTCCTCACTCGCCCTGCACTGCACTCTCTCCACCTCACCCCCAGGAATACCTCTGGCTACGGCTTCCCCTTCGCTCCCACCTCTTGTTCATATGTGTGTTGTACCGTCCACCAAACAGTGATGACTCCATCTACATCTCGCTGTCTGATGATATGGACCAACTTCTATCTACTCATCCCAACTCTCTCTTCCTCATATGTGGTGATTTCAACTGTCATCATGCCAGTTGGCTGGGTGTGGGTACCTCTCTCACCAGCCATGGCTCCTCAGCAAAGGACTTCTGCGACTCACTGGGACTGACACAATCTGTCAATTTCCCGACCCGGATCTCAGTCAACGGAACATCTTCTCTTCTGGACTTGGTTATGACTAACTTCCCTGAAAATGTCTGCTGCTCTTCTTCTGCTCCGATCGGATCATCTGATCATGTCCTTGTTAAAGTGGACATCTCTCTGACCATCCTCAGGGAGCCTGCTCAGCGTCGACGAGTCTGGCATTTCACTCAGGCCAACTGGCACGGTCTTCAAGCAGCCATCAATCATCTGGACTGGTCTCCCATCTCTACCACCTCTGACATCAACTCATCCTGGGAATTCTTCCAAAGTAAATTGCTCTCTCTCATGCACAGATTTATCCCATCTCGTCTTCAGTTGTCATACCCTTCCTCCCGTCCATGATACACGGAATCTTGTGGTGAGGCTGTTGCCCAGAAACAACTTGCCTTCGTCTCCTGGAAAGCAAATCCAACGGAAGGAAATCTCATTTCCTTTCACAAAGCCTGAAACAAGTGTGTGTCCACCCTCAGGAGAGCCAGGAAACAATATCTCTCCGTTCTCAAGACCGAACTCTCTTATCTGTCTCCCTCTTCCAAATCCTGGTGGCGTCTGGTCAAATCCGTTTCTGGTGTTTGTTCCCCCTCCATCCCCTCCCTTACCTCAAATGGCTACACAGCTGACTCCGCACGTGAAAAAGCTGAATGCCTCAACTCTGTGTTTGCCTCTAAATCTTGTGTCCCAAACCCATCCCTCTCTGTACCCACCATACCCAGTCGTACCCTGCTGCTCCTGGACTCCGTGTCCTTTCCTCCTGACAAGGTGGAAAAGTTTCTGTCAACCCTCGACTCTGATTCTGCAACTGGACCCGACGGCATCAGCCCACGGGTCCTAAAATCCTGCTCTGCTGCTCTATCTCACCCTCTCTCTGTTCTCTTCACCCTCTCTTTTGCTCAAGGTCAACTGCCATCTGCTTGGAAATCAGCCAACATCACCGCTTTGCACAAAAAAGGTGCAAAAACAGATCCTAGCAACTACAGACCAATCAGCCTTCTCCCAATTATCAGCAAAGTCATGGAATCCATCATTGCTTCGGATATGAAATCTTTCCTCTTCTCCAATGGCTTGATCTCTGATCATCAATTTGGTTTCAGACCAGGTCACTCTACTCTGGACATGCTGCTTCTGCTGTCTCAACAATGGATGGAGGTCCTCAATGCCAAACAGGAAATTAGAGCTGTCTCCCTCGACATATCACGTGCCTTCGACACGGTCTGGCACCCCGCTCTGCTCACCAAACTCTCCTCCTTTGGTATCCATGGAAATCTCCACGCATGGCTGGCGGACTTCCTCTCTAGTCGTCGTCAACGTGTGGCCCTGAATGGGTTTCTCTCATCTCCTCTTCCTGTTCAGGCTGGAGTTCCCCAAGGCAGTGTTCTGGGCCCCGTGCTTTTTCTGGTCTTCATCAATGATCTCTCTGACTCTCTCGAAAATCCTCTCTATCTCTTTGCTGATGACTCCACTCTCTGCCGCTCCATTCCTCTTCCCTCAGATCGGCAGTCTGCTGCCTCCTCACTCTCTGAAGACCTGGACAAAATCACAGACTGGTCAAACAAGTGGAACATGTCTTTCAATCCTGACAAATCTCACACTCTTACTATGTCTCTCCGAAAAGATCGACTGGACAACCCTCCCATCTACTTTCTCAACAATCCTCTCCAAGAAGTTCTGTCGCTCAAGATTTTGGGTCTCACTATCTGCCATGATCTTTCTTGGGAAAACCACATTTCCAAGCTGGCCTCCAAAGCCAGTCGCCGACTGGGCATCCTCCGTCGTGCGAAGTCCTTCCTCGGCACACCTGAGCTCCTCACCACATACAAGGCTTTCATCCGCAGCTCAATGGAATACTGTTCTCCCCTATGGGCCGGTGCTCCTGCCTCACACCTAGCTCGGCTTCACGCTGTTGAAACCAAAGCTTTCAGAATTATTGGAATCTCCCGCGATGAAGCTATCTCTGAGGGCCTTTCACTCACTCACCGCAGGCAGGTTGGTGGTCTTTCTGTCTTCTACCGACTCCTCTCCGGCCTTGCACCCCCAGCTCTCTCTGTGCTCTGTCCCCCAAATATTCCTACAGGTCGCACAAGATCTGCCAGCAACCCTCTGATGGTTAAACTGCCGAAATCTCGGCTCTCTGCTCACCTTCACTCTTTCATTCCTCTTTTCTCCCGCCTCTGGAACAAACTCCCTCACTCCCTTCAATCCCACTCCTCCCTCCAGGTCTTTAAAACAGCTGTTCACCACCATCTCTTATCTTCCCCCATCCAAAACCTTGATCTTTTCTACCCCCGCTAATTCACCCCAGATCCACCTTGTTTGAAATTCCAACTTCTTTCCTGGAAGTCCTGGCAGTGTCCATATGTTTTATACCTCTCCCACCGCCCCCTTCCCACGCCCCCCCCCCCAAAGCCCTCGCCCTCTCTCAGATCTCTCGATGTCTCCATGTCTCTCGGTCCCTGCTCTCAAATGTTGTGTTTGTGTCCTTCCCCCTCTCTCCCCATCTTGTCTACCGCTCCCTATGTTATATGTTTTATGTGTCGGTTTGTCTTTCTGTGTGATTAATGTTCGCTCTTTCACGAGCCTCGATCTTGTATACAAAAAAAAAAAAAAAAAAATAACACTGCATCATCTAATCTAACTACTACCCCTCTAATTCTTGTGCTTCCCCTGTCATCCCTTATACTATGCACATCCCCCGTCGTTATCATCCAACTACTCTACT
This sequence comes from Myxine glutinosa, assembly GCF_964187855.1. Lineage (NCBI taxonomy): Eukaryota > Metazoa > Chordata > Myxini > Myxiniformes > Myxinidae > Myxine > Myxine glutinosa. The sequence goes on from NC_136268.1 coordinate 91,712,806, forward strand.
CTACGTCCACACTACCTGTACAATGTCACTACTTAAATCTCAGGTCACCTATAGTCATTTCTCTAGATTCCTAACATTATTCAAGCCCTCCCTGGGTAGTTCTCACTGCCAAAAGCCCATAAACCTCTAGCTCCTTTGCCCAAACATAGTGAATTGTACAACTACCATCCATCACTACTGTTACATATTTATGTGAATGTATGTGAATTACCATTCAGGTCTTTGCTTATCCGTGTGTAGTATATTAAGTTGTTGTGTAGTTGTTGTGGTTGGAGGGTCAGGAGCCCTTCTGAGGGAGTGGCCGGAAACGGAAGTGACCGGAAACGGAAGAGGAAAAGACACGAGGAAAAAAGGACGAGGATTATTCTTCCTCGCCCCGCTCCGACAAAAGGTGGGATCGACCTTGCGCTGCGTGGAAAAGCGGCGTTCCGATCCGAAGCCTGTCTGGCGAGAGGAATTACCGGGACGTGTACCGGCCGGTGGAGACGGCAAGTTGACGGGGGGGCCGTGCATCGACCCCGCGTCTGGCCTCGTTCGCGGCACCGTCCAAACAGACGCGTGCGGGTCGCACGTTGGGGCCTAACGCGCCTTGCAAGCGGCGTGGGGTTTGGCGTGCTTTACCGTATCCGCTTCGCGTGGCCACGAGGGGCTGCAGCCACGGTGCCTGGTACGATACCTGCCCGGTGGAAACACGTCCACCCGGGGTTCGTTCTACCGCCCGAGTGCGGGGACGGCGACCATCATCTTGGTCAGGAGGGGCCCAGAGACATTGTGCGGGACCGAGACCAAAAGGGTGTCGTGAGTACTCACCGGGACACACGTATATAAGATGGCCATCTTACTCATAGGAAAGTGCTTGTGAATTGGGAATTGTTGATGGTTGTATATGGTTGATTGCTCGGGGAAAATCTCCGTGGTTGTGTCATTGCAATTGTATGGTCATTCCCATTGAAATATATCCTTGAACGTCAGTTGTCTCTTGGGTGAAATTCATATGGATTGCGTGGCGAAAGCGCATATTTAATACAGCTTTCTGGCGAAGTTCCTCTCACGGTCCGGGGGTCACCGAGACCAGGTATTCACCGAGGGGACCACGTAACAGAATTGGGGGCTCGTCCAAATTACGATTTGCGGTTTCGCAATTGGGTCTACGTCCGGGATTTAAAATTGTATAAAATAATAAAATAATAATTTTTTTTATTAATTAAAAATTATTTATTAATTATTAATTGGTAATTTTTTTTTTTTGAGAAATTGGGGTAAAGTCTTGGGTGAAGGTTAACAGGTGTTAACGATAGGCACCATGGCGTTTGTGGCACAGAACTTTGGGGTAACCCCGAGGGAGGCACAGTTCCGAGCGTTGCTAAAGTCGGACCTCTTGAAATTGGCCAAACATTTTAACTTGGAGGTCCGAACTAATTTGAGGAAGGCAGAGTTGCAGGCCACGGTGATACAATCTATGGTGGGATTAGGAACATGGGACGAGGTAGCCTGGGAGTGGCTACCCGAAGAACCAGAAGACGTTGAGCTCCGGAAACTGGAGTTGCAATTACGGAGCCAGGAACGGATTAAAGAAGAAGAAAGGAAAGCAGAAAAGGAAAGAGCAGAAGAAGAAAGGAAAGCAGAAAAGGAAAGAGCAGAAGAAGAAAGGAAAGCAGAAAAGGAAAGAGCAGAAGAAGAAAGGAAAGCAGAAAAGGAAAGAGCAGAAGAAGAAAGGAAAGCAGAAAAGGAAAGAGCAGAAGAAGAAAGGAAAGCAGAAGAGAGGAGGGAAGAGAAAGAAGCAGAGGAAAGGAGAGTGGAACGAGAACTCCAGGAAAGGTTAGAAGACAAAAAAGCAGAGGAAAGGAGAGTGGAACGAGAACTCCAGGAAAGGTTGGAAGAGAAAACAGCACAAGAAAGAACCGAGGAAAGGAGAGTGGAAAGAGAACTCCAGGAAAGAAGAGAAAAGGAACAAGCAGAGGAAAGGAGAGCTGCAAGGGACCTCGAAGCAGAGGAGAGAAAAGCGGAAAGGGAATTAAAGGAACGTGACATGGAGCTTCAGCAAGAAATCAAATTCAAGGAGCTGGAGTTAATGAGAGAACGGGGAGAGGCACCACCCTTGCTGACGGGGTCGACACCTAACCAGAAAACCTGGGATGTGGGCAGACATGTGAGGCTGGTTCCACCGTTCAGTGAAAAAGAAGTCGCGAAATTTTTCCCACACTTTGAGAAAGTGGCTCGACAATTAAACTGGCCGGAGGAGGCCTGGACCATACTCGTGCAAAGTGTGCTGGTGGGGAAAGCTCAGGAAATTTATTCGGCGCTACCAATGGACCAATGTGCAGATTATGAGGTACTGAAGAAGCACATCCTCAAGGCCTATGAGTTGGTTCCGGAAGCTTACAGGCAAAAATTCAGGAATGCCAGGAAGAGGGAGAGTGAGACCCATGTGGAGTTTGCCAGAGTGAAAGAAAACATGTTTGATCGGTGGTGTGAGTCAAAAGGAGTCGGGAAAGACTTCGAGACATTGCGGGACTTGATCCTGGTGGAGGAATTCCAGCAGTGTGTCCACGAGGACATCAAAGTGTACCTGCAGGAAAAGAAGGTACCAAAGTTGTGGGACGCAGCCACCATGGCAGATGATTATGCCTTAACCCACCGAATAGGGGTCCACGAACCTAACTCCTCGCCTAGATCTCCGCAGGGGAGGTGGGGAACAGCAGGTGCGGAGAACGACCATACATGGCGGCGGCCTCGAGATGATTATGGGGACAACTATGATACCCCACCGGTTCGAAATCAGAGGGATGCGGGCCCAAGACAAACTTATAGTTCGGGGGGCCCGAGGCAGACCCCGAGTTTTTCCTCCGGGCCTACTTGCGCGTTTTGCAAGAAACCTGGACACTTGATGTCCAGTTGTTACCTCATGAAAAGGGACAACCCAGAGCGGAGTCCGACTATTACAACTCCGAATGCGATGGCTAGCGTAAGAAATCGCCATCAAAAGGGTTACCAACCATTTGTTTCAGAGGGGTTTGTGTCACTGGATGGAGCCTCGACTAACCGGAGACCGGTTAGGATATTGAGGGACACAGGGGCCCATCAATCTTTAATGCTTGAAGGCATTTTGCCATGGTCCGAGGAGACGGCAACGGGGGATAGTGTTCGTTTACAGGGGATCGGGGGCGGTGTTAGTGCTCCCCTTCATGTCATCCATTTGGAGTCCGATTTGGTGTCAGGACCAGTCACCGTCGGCTTACAAGCCACGCTTCCTGTAGAGGGTGTATCTGTGGTTATCGGGAATGATTTGGCCGGGGGTCAAGTTTATGGTAACCTGAGGGTTGGTAAAGAGCCCAGCAGGGAAAATAACACCACACCAGCTCGGGATGGCGACAAAAGTGCCAAGTTATTTGTAGGGGGACTGAACTTCAAAACAGAGGAAGAAGTTCTGACCTCTGTCTTCAACAGATATGTGCCGCTGGTGGAAGTGCGGTTGGTAAGAGACTGGGAAACGCAACAGTCAAGAGGGTTCGGCTTTGTCACGTTTGCCAGCACAAAAGATGCCAGAGAGGCAGAGAAGAATTGGAATGGCAAGGATTTGGAGGGTCGGACCATAACCGTAGGGAAGGCATTTCGTAGGCGTCGAGAGGTCTACAGGAGAGGACAACTGGGCGGTAGTTTTGGTGGTGGCCGCAATCAATATTATTATGGAGGCTCCCTGGGTTACAGCAGCTCCCGAAGGAAGGATTGTCAAAGTAGTGGCCGAGAAGGAGACCGCTATTCAGGGGACTACAGGGACAAGTGGTCCCACCATAATTATTAGGGAAGTTCTGAGAAGTTGAAGCACTGAATGCGGCGGAGCCGCCGAGCCAAGATTCCTACACGAATTAACCGTGAACGCCGTTCCTAAAGGCGTCCATGTAGTGAACTTTCATGCACGGACTAACCGTGAACTCCACGTTCCTCAAGGCGCCCATGTAGAGAACTTTCCTGCACGGACTAACCGTGAACTCCGCGTTCCTAAAGGCATCCATGTAGTGAATACTCGGCTTGGCCTCCCGGAAAAAGTGCTATCGAGTGGCTTAACTTTGGATCTTTGATCAACCCCTTAACCTTCCTTCACAAGAAACTGACGGTCAAAGTCAGAGGGTCATGAGATGGAGTTTGATTTGGCAGGGACAATGTCGTTGCTGGTGCTTAGTCCAGAGTGAGTAATCTGGAGGGGTTGTGGTGAAATTTTGGTTGCTTTATTTTTAAGTGATAACTGTGCCCGGGGGGAACGGATAATGTGGGGGGGTTGAGTTATCTGGTTTGTTTCTCCAAATTGGCCGGCAAAGAAAGTTTTCGCTGGGTTCAAACTTTCTTTCTTGAAGGGGGGGAGTGTTACATATTTATGTGAATGTATGTGAATTACCATTCAGGTCTTTGCTTATCCGTGTGTAGTATATTAAGTTGTTGTGTAGTTGTTGTGGTTGGAGGGTCAGGAGCCCTTCTGAGGGAGTGGCCGGAAACGGAAGTGACCGGAAACGGAAGAGGAAAAGACACGAGGAAAAAAGGACGAGGATTATTCTTCCTCGCCCCGCTCCGACAAAAGGTGGGATCGACCTTGCGCTGCGTGGAAAAGCGGCGTTCCGATCCGAAGCCTGTCTGGCGAGAGGAATTACCGGGACGTGTACCGGCCCGGTGGAGACGGCAAGTTGACGGGGGGGCCGTGCATCGACCCCGCGTCTGGCCTCGTTCGCGGCACCGTCCAAACAGACGCGTGCGGGTCGCACGTTGGGGCCTAACGCGCCTTGCAAGCGGCGTGGGGTTTGGCGTGCTTTACCGTATCCGCTTCGCGTGGCCACGAGGGGCTGCAGCCACGGTGCCTGGTACGATACCTGCCCGGTGGAAACACGTCCACCCGGGGTTCGTTCTACCGCCCGAGTGCGGGGACGGCGACCATCATCTTGGTCAGGAGGGGCCCAGAGACATTGTGCGGGACCGAGACCAAAAGGGTGTCGTGAGTACTCACCGGGACACACGTATATAAGATGGCCATCTTACTCATAGGAAAGTGCTTGTGAATTGGGAATTGTTGATGGTTGTATATGGTTGATTGCTCGGGGAAAATCTCCGTGGTTGTGTCATTGCAATTGTATGGTCATTCCCATTGAAATATATCCTTGAACGTCAGTTGTCTCTTGGGTGAAATTCATATGGATTGCGTGGCGAAAGCGCATATTTAATACAGCTTTCTGGCGAAGTTCCTCTCACGGTCCGGGGGTCACCGAGACCAGGTATTCACCGAGGGGACCACGTAACACTACTGATATTATTCATCATCAACTATACTCTGAGCCTCTCGGTGTGGGAAATACATGTTCACTGCTCGGCTTCGAAAAACCGAGCAATGCATACGGCGGTCTGTCTCCTGTAGGTTGGGTCCGTCCAGCATTTTCGACTCTGGGGAGGAGGCATACTCTGGCCGAGGTTCCATGGTCCAACTCGGCGCAGAGCCTTGCAGTCTCCGGCCCGATGACCCAACCTCCCCCGGTCGGAGCACCACCCCCGCCAGGGGGCGAAGGTCCGACTTCGCCTTTCTCCCCTGGAATCGTGCCGCTCTCCGCTACGACGCGGCACCGACCATGCAGGGCGGAGCCCGGCCCGAATCGTGCACGGCGCTCCTTGCAGGAGCGACGTGGCAATGATCCCCGCCGGCCCCCGCAGCACACAAAGCGCACCACGCCCCGAGAGCTCGCGTCGGCTACCCGTCAGCCTAACCGCTGCCCCGGTCAGCGTCGATGCTCGACTCACATGCTCACACCATGCGTTCCTTTTCTCACTTCCAAAACGCGGCGCTCCAACGCCTCTCATACAGCCCACACATTTCGTCACAGCACTCGCTCGTGCATACCCTTCCGTTCCACACTTCGTTAGCACACATCCCCACGCACACCCTGGTGCTCTCACACTACTCGCACACCCCGTTACATCCTCTGTAACAATCAAGGGTGTGCACTCCTTTGCTGCACACCCACTCAGCGCACACCTACCCACGGGTGTGCAATCTCCTGTCGCACACCCAATCATGCGCTCTAATGTGCATCCCCGCACACTCTCCACAACCAACTCAGGTGTGTATCCTCACACACTCTCTCCATCCATATCCATCTCACACTCTGTGTCGCTCTCACTCTCACTATCACACTTTTTCCTCACACTCGCGCCATTTCCTTTCACACAGCGCACCACGGACCTTCCACAAGCGCCTGGGTTACGCCGGGATCCCAAGCACGTGAAAAATCCTTTCGCGCCATATACAGCCCTACTCACCTTGGCGCTTCCTCTTCTTCGCTCCTCCACCACCTGCAAACTTCCCATTTGGTTATGCAGCACGACATCACGATGTGAACCCAAACTTTGCGCGCATTCCATCCTTTCCTCCCGCTGTTGCTCTTCTAAGTCCGCCGTCTCTTCAATTCCAAATTCCAATATAATTAATTCATTTTCCTTATTCAGCTCGACAACCGCTGGCGCTAATAAAATCAAATTCTCGAATTCAGCGGTCGTTGGCTTCTCTATCCCCCGTGTCACGATTTCTATCCCAGTCCATGTGACTTCACTTTGTTCGAACTCGCTTGTCCCGCGTTCCTCACACCGCGCTACCTCGTCGTGTACAAATGCGCCTTTCCCGCTCGACCTGGGGTCTCTGTCCTTTCCCATCTGTTTTATCTCATACTGGGCTTCCTCCCTCGCTGACCCCTCATTGGTTTATCGGGCTTGGCCATTCACATCCTCCAATTGACCCCCTAATTTTTTCTCTAATCCCCCCAATTTATTTTCTAACCCCCCGATTTTGCTGTCTAATCCCCCAATTTGACTTCCCAATTGCTCCCCCATTCTGTTTTCCAAATTACTCAACCCGTCTCTCAATCCCCCAATTTGGTTTCCCATCTCATTTTTCAATCCCCCAATTTGCTCCTGCGTTTTGTCCACCCCAAATTGTATGGCTGCCTGCAGCTGCGCAATGAGGTCCTGCAGATCCATCCCTCCCAGTTACGCAGCGGGCGTGGCCCTTGTCGCCATGTGCGAGGCGCCGCCATTTTGTGCGCTTGCAACCCCCACTACCGCACCTTCATTCCTTTCCTCCTCCATCTCTCCCACTTCTTCCCTGGGGTCCTGGGTTGATTCTAACCCTTCTTCTATTTCCCCCACCGGCATCCGATCGCCTTGGTTATCCATGGCACGATTCAATTTGGATGTTAATAAAAATTTCGGCCGCTCGTAATTTTGACCAAAAATTTTCAGATATACAAAAAAATTTGGTTCGTGTCCAAATCCCACTCCCCGACACCAATTGTTACGGATCTCGGACCTCGGCTCTCCCCTTATCAAGGGGGGTTAATCCCCTTGTCTTGTTATCTGGCCGACCCGAGTCCTGGGGGTTATAATGCTCCTTCCGGTCGGTATTAGGTAGGGTTATTGGTCAATTTAGTCCCAAATACCTAATTACAAACACCGACCGCGAAGCAGGGAAATAACTCCCGCCTGAACCACAGCATTAGTGGACCCCCGAGCGAAGTGAGCCATGATTCAGGCCGTTAACAGGGACTAAACCCGATTCTGAGCGGTTCCTATCGTGCCACGTTTACCCAATGGAAGAAAAGACGAATGCGATCGGATAAAAGGAAAACCAAGAAGAACAAGTAATTTATTTACAATTTGTACAAGAAGGAGAAGAGGAAATGAGGAAAGAATGTACAGGATAGGAAGAGGAATAATCAGAACACAGGGCAGTCTTAAAACAGTCTTATTCTTAGTACCCAGGACAAACATACACACTCACACGGGGATTGTAGATGGTTGATGGAACAGGTAGAGGGTCCGGCGATGGGGTCCAGGCTCCGGTCCAGCAGGCGAAACCCGGCAGGCAGCTCCGCGTGTAGTTGAACGCGACCGGACAATTATATAGCGGGGGGAAGCTGGTGTCCTGCGTATGTAATATGTGCACACTTGTGCCAAACGCCATCTCTCTCCCCAATGTCCTCTTTAACAAGCGTGCCCTTCTTCTTCTCGATCCTTCTCCAAGCCACCCTTCCAACACGTCCTCTTTAACAAACGCCGGCGCATGAGTCTCTTGGTAAATGTGCTCGCTGGCAAGTCCCCCGCGCAGTCCTGTGAAAGGGCTATGCGCTTGCCTTTATAAATCAGGCAACGCGATCACTCCACGGGCCCAAAACCAGACCTGTCGGCGATGTCCCTTCAGCCCTGGTTGGCTGGTGAGGGCTTACCGGCTCCGCCTTTGAAGGTTGGATGACATGGCCACACCTTCTTCTTGGCGTTCCGCCCCCTTTTTCCAGGCCTCACCGCGTGGCTTATGGCGGCGTTTGAGCGAGCTCCAGCTCAAGGCAGCGAATGCTACTAACAAAGGCGCGTAACAAATTGGGAGAGCCATAGGGCAGACTGGAGGGCGCGTAATGGCGTCGCTTGGAGAGGGAGGTTGCAAACTGAACGGAATGGGGCCTACTTCTTATTTGATTGACACAACGCAGATTCAACTATTGGAAACATGGCCTTATCTAAAACGCATACTAATGAAATAACTGGAATCCTATGGTGGCCTACGTGTTGCTTGTGGACTAACTAGGGGTGCTACCTTTAACCTTTAATGATGTTGAATTTATTTACACAAGTGAGGGTTCTCAAAACCGCAACAATATATACAATCATGTGAAAAGGTAAGTACACCCCATGTAAAGTTTTGACTTTTTCAACATATTCCAACATACAGCTATTTGATCTTCATTTCAACAATATTGAAAGATAAAGGTGATATAATATAACAAATATCATGAAACATTTACATTTTGTAGTCCATTGTATAATTTAAATAAACATAAATGCAAATTTAGCATGTGGAAAAAGTAAGTACACCCCTACATTTATCATTACTTCAAAAACCTAAAATTAGAATCAGGTGCACCAGCTCAGGTGCAAATGAAAAGAACATCGTTAGAGAGTATCTTGGAGGAACCTGTCTTATTTAAACCTCAGACATTTCGTTTGGTTTGCTCTTTGTTGTTGAAATGTGTGGCGTCACCATGCCTAGATCAAAAGAGCTCTCTGATGTATTCAGAAAGAAGGTTATAGATGCCTACGAGTCTGGGAAGGGATTTAAAAAGATCTCCAAACAATTTGAAATTAATCATTCGACTGTCCGGAAGATCATCTACAAGTGGAGAAGATTCCAAACAACTGCCAACTTGTTCAGGCCAAGCCGCCCCAGCAAGTTCAGCCCGAGAGCAGACCGCAAGATGCTGAAAGAAGTCTCGAAGAACCCCAAAATGTCATCACGGGCCCTACAGGTAGTTCTTGCCACAGTTGATGTCAAAGTGCACGAGTCTACCATGAGAAAGAGGCTGCACAAATTTGATCTACATGGGACGTGTGCCAGGAGGAAACCTTTTCTGTCCAGAAAGAACATCAGGGCAAGACTAAAGTTTGCCAATGAACACCGAGGCAAAGACCAGCATTTCTAGAACAATGTGCTCTGGACAGATGAGTCAAAGGTAGAGCTATTTGGCCACAGTACCAGAAGACATGTTTGGCGAAAAGCAATGACAGCATTTGACCATAAGAACCTGATACCAACTGTAAAGCATGGGGGTGGAAATATTATGGTTTGGGGCAGCTTTGCTGCATCAGGGCCTGGGCAGCTCACCATCATAGAATCCACTATGAATTCTTCATTGTACCAGAGGGTGCTTAAGGATAATGTGAGGCCATCTGTCGGAAAGTTGAAGCTCAACCGAAGGTGGACCTTGCAACATGACAATGACCCTAAACATACCAGTAAATCCACCAAGGAATGGCTGAAAAGAAAGAAATGGAGGGTTCTGGAATGGCCAAGTCAAAGCCCGGATCTAAATCCCATCGGGATGTTGTCTAGGGATTTGAAACGAGCTGTGCATGCAAGAAACCCCTCAAACATCGCACAGCTGACATAATTCTGCATGGAGGAGTGGGCAAAAATTTCTTCCAGTCGATGTCAGAGACTGGTAAACAGTTATAAGAAATGCCGAATTGAGGTTGTTTCTGCCAAAGGGGGAAATACCACCTATTAGAGCTGAGGGTGTACTTACTTTTTCCACATGCGAAATTTGCATTTCTGTTTATTTAAATTATACAATGGACTACAATATGTAAATGTTTCATGATATTTGTTATATTATATCACCTTTATCTCTCAATATTGTTGAAATGAAGATCAAATAGCTGTATGTTGAAATATGTTGAAAAAGTCAAAACTTTACATGGGGTGTCGTTACTTTTTCACGTGACTGTACGTATATATAAATACAGACTTGGCATTTAATATGGAATTTTTTTTTTCTTGACGGGTTTACTTTCTGAACTCAGTATATCAATCTGGTGAGTTTCTTTTACCCTTCGGTGATGTCTTTGTTGAAAGAACCATGTCACTGATTGTCAGTCGCAGCAAGAGGTCAATAACAGGATTATATCACAGGTGGCGTGACAAAATGTAAGGACAGGTACATTTGACGATTGGCTTCACAATCGGGTATATAAGGGTTGTTGCGTTCTGTATTCGTGGAAAACAACTGCTGCACGTCTACAAAAGTTATTGCCGCTTCCTCTGGAGATGGTCCGTCAACTTGACAATGCTGTTTGTCATGGAGTGGTGGCTTTACGAAATTCTGGCATGAAACAGCGTGCTATTGCTCGGCAGTATGGCATCACTCAAGGTCAGGTGTCAAAGATCCTGAAACGAAATGCTCAGAGGGGTGTCCCTACTCCAATACCGAGGCCAGGACGTCCACGCAAAACCACAAGGAGAGATGATCGCCAGCTGCACCGGTTAGTCTGCAATGGCCATACCACGTCAGCTCATCGGCTTAGGGCTGAGTGGCAGCAACTGACAAATGTGCCTGTATCCAGAAGGCTAGTCAACCAACGACTGGTTCAAGCAGGCTATCGTGCCAGGCGTCCCCTGAGAAAGCCACGCCTGACCAGACAACACAGCCAGCGCCGATTTCAGTGGGCCAGAGCACCGTCAATGGCAGCCATGACACTGGAATCATGTGACCTTCAGTGACGAGTCTAGATTTCTGGTCTATCGTCAAGATGGCCGCGTCCGAGTGCGCAGACAAGTGCATGAAGCCAACACCGAAGATTGTATAGTGCCAGGAGTCCAAGCTGGATGTGGTGGGGTGACCGTTTGGGCTGCTTTTCATGCAGGGGGAAAAACTGACCTGGTTGTTCTGAATGGAAACCTGAACCAGTTCAAGTACAGGGCCATTCTGGAAGAAACATTGCTTCCATTTGCTCGTGCAGCCCTTCGAGGAAACTTTGTCTTCCAAGATGACAATGCACGGCCTCATCGTGCTCACATGATCCAACACTTTCTTGCTGACCATGGTGTAGAGCATATGGAGTGGCCTGGAGTGGCCTGTGATGTCCCCGGATATGAATCCGATAGAGAACTTGTGGGCAGAATTAACGCGTCAAATCGACAACTTGGTCCAGCATCCCACCTCTGTGCATGAATTGCAGCAGGCTATTGTCACTGCATGGCAAGCGATTCCTGTCCAAACCTTGGCAAATCTCGTGAACACCATGCCTCGACGTGTACGTGCTCTCCTGAATGCTCGTGGAGGTTACACGAAGTACTGAACTATAATTTTACTGTCCGTAATCCCAGTCATAATTTAGTTTTTGTTTTTGTTGAAATTTTTTTTGGCTAATGTGCAAAATAAAGAGATACTTCTGGAAAACGTACAGAAGTTTAACACAGTACTGTCCGTGAATTGAGTTCGATATCAGTTTACATCACTTTCAAGGATCAATTTATTTGCTTCAAAATGTCAAATGTGGTTTTTGTTTCTTTTAAAGGTCACATTAACAAAATCTAGAATAATTTCAACATAATTCCAATGAACTTTTGGTTCTAAGTCATCTTGAAAAGTTAGTTCACCCCCACAAAAAAAAAAATTCCATATTAAATGCCAAGTCTGTATATATATATATATATATATATATATATATATATATATATATATATATATATATATATATATATATATATATATATACGTACAGTCATAGACCCAATATATATTGTTGCGATTCTGAGAAATGTACATATTGGTTAATAAAGGTTAAAGGTTTGCCCCCATAGTTAGTCCACATGCAACACGTAGGCCACCTTAGAACGTTAGTTATTTCATAGTATATGTGAGATAAGGACATTTCCAATAGTGATACCTGTGTTGTGTAAAATAATTAAATAAGAGTAGGTCCCATTCATTTTGCAGCCCACCCTCCAATCGACCTCATTGCGCACCATCCAGTCTGCGCCCCATTCCCCATTGCGCACCATCCAGTCTGCGCCCTGTTGCCCCTCGCATTAGGATGCTGAAACCAGCCAAATGCCACGAGGTAGGCCTGAAAAGGGGGAGGACGCGAGGTCGGGGTGTGGCCACGTCAAGCAGACGTCAAGGGCGGAGCCGGTAAGAGCTGACAAACCAACCAGGCTCGGGTGGAATGGCGTGAGGGGCGTGGTCAAAGCGCGGCTGGCAAATTCCAGAGGGTTCGCTGGGCGGCGCTATATAACTGCGAGCACAAAGCCCTTCAGGACGACTTGCACAATTTGTGCTTTGCATGAGGACTGTCACGTTTGGCATTGGTGAAAGGACTCGCTGGGGGAACTTTGATTGTGCAAGGGCTCGAGGACTTCGTGTGGGAAAGCGCCATTGTTGAGGACTGGTTGGGAGAGGTGTCGTTATACTGACTGATTGCAAGGACTCGTTGAGGATTTGGCATTGGGCTTGCTGGGAGCGCATATAAAGCACCGGTATTTCTATTATGCACGCGGCCGAGACCGCTAGTATAACCGCCCAGCCGGTTCATTTATTACGTACGCGGCTAAGCCGTGAAATAACCACCCAGCCTAGCTCACCTTTCCCCGATAATTGTCCGATCCACGCCAACGACACACGGGGAGCACCTGGCGTCCGTCCTACCATCTTCTTCGCGGTCCGAGTCGGGGACCCGGAGAACGAGCTGTGGACATCATCCCTGGACCTTCAAACCCTACCTTCTACATCCCCGTGTGAGTGTGTGTGTGCGGGCCAGTTTGTCCAGGGGATAAGTTAAGACTGTTTTTAAGGCTTCACTGTGTGACACAGTACTGTGTGTACTGTGTCAGCCTGGCGTTGGCTTAGCGGTTCGGGTGCCGGCTTGGGATCCTAGGATCCTGGGTTCGAATCTCGGTTGATCGCTGAATTAACGCCAGGGGGGTTGACAGCCTGTCATCCTTCCGAGGTCGGCAAATTAAGTACCAGCTTGCTGGGATGAATGATCACGGTGTGTATCCCGATTCAGAATAGGCACACTGTATCCCTGCGCATCATAAGAGCGTGACCAAGGGTTGGCGTCAGGAAGGGCATCCGGCCATAAAAACATTGCCTCAAACAGGGAACCATGATTGTCATGGGGCCCGCAAGGCTAACCCCCGCTCTAGCAGGGAAAAATGGCCTTAAAACGATCATTCATTCATTCATTCATTCACTGTGTGTACTTCTCCTTCTTCCTGTGTAAATAATTAATAAACCAATCTGTTCCTCCTTTTCCTCTTGATTCGACCGTTTTAGTGATTTCTCCATTGGGTAAGTGTGGCACGATTAGGAACCGCTTAGAATCGGGTCTAGTCATTGTTAACGGCTCGGATCACGGATCGCTACCGCTCGGCATTCCCATCTAAAACCGTGGTTCGGGTGGGGTTATTTCCTTGCTTCCTGGGAGGCGCTGGCAATTAGGTAATAGGAATAATTCGGCCTACCACCCTATTCAGCGCTGACCGGAAGGAACGTCATAGCCCCGGATCGCTTCGGCCAGATAAAAGACAAGGGGATTAATCCCCCCTTGGTAAGGGGAAGGCCGACGTTTGCGATCCGCAACAATATATATACATACATACTCGCAGCTAGACATTTAAACATTGGAATGTCTTTAAAAAAAAAAGAAGCGTGCCAGAGTGTGTCAGCTACTGCTAGTATCTACTTTGTAAAACTTTTTGATCGCCCCCTCCCGATGAAATCCTTCCCAACAAACTGTGCGAGGGTAGGACAATGGTAATGCCATAGTGTGCGTTGGTAGTTACTCAGGTCCTGTTTGGTTGGAAACCGCCAATGGAAGAATGTCCCGAAAAATGTGCAAATCCACCATCGATGATACAACTCCGTGTGCCCACCATAAAAGAGGCCCTAAACGCATCCGTGTGTAACTGTCGGCCGTGTAATTGGTGAAAACAAGCGGACGAACCGGTTTTTTTGAGCCTGCAAGAGTTCGAGACTTGAGCATTGCACAAGCGCTCAAAGCAAGAGCTCTCCAGAGGTTTCATTTTGTTTGAAAAGCGCATTCTGGTCTCCACTCATCGTGCCGATCTCCAATGATCTGTCTGCACTCCCAAAAAGAGGCCCGTGTTTGTGGACAGCTCTTTGCTCCATCTCTGTCGCCCGGTGTTACTAAAACCGCAGGTAATGCGTTCATTCAGAGATTGTGTTTCAAACGCAGGCTTCAGGTGACACGGCAATCATTGAAACACAATATGTCAAACAAACATGACTACATCATGTTAATCAAAGATCACCTTGGGGATCACTGACAGGTTTGTATTTGTGGCGAAGGTGTGTGTGTGTGTGTGTGTGTGTGTGTGTGTGTGTGTGTGTGTGTGTGTGTGTGTGTGTGTGTGTGTGTGTGTGTGTGTGTGTGTGTGTGTGTGTGTGTGTGTGTGTGTGTGTGTGTGTGTGTGTGTGTTGGTTGTTGTCTCCATATGCGGGTTTCAGAAGGTGGAAAGGAGACACCCCACATCTTAAAGTATCACCGTGGCAATAACTGGTTCCGGCAGATGGGATACCCAGTTTGACGTCCATCCAAGCCCTGAAACACCAGGATGACAGTTTATGGCTCAGCCGAGATTCTAACCCAGGATCGACAGCTTGGAGGCCAGTGTGCCTAACTCTAGACCATCCTGCGCGCCTAGTTGCAGTACCATTTTACAATCACAAATGAGGATCTCAATAACAGCTCGCATCTTCACATTTCACCTTCAAGGCGAGAGCCTGAAATTGATCTCTTGAAGATACTTGAATAGCATTGTATTAAGGTCTTACCTGTTGGTTCTAATTTGAGGAAACCTGGCGTACAGCTCGCTCATTCTATTAATTTCCTTGTTTAAGTTTAAAGAGAAACGAAACTCAAAATTCAGGAAAATGAATTGGGAATAACACTCGCTTCATCTTGTGTCTGTCCCTTGTAAAAGCATAACACGTCAGGAAAGCTTTAACAGACAGTCCGAATCAGTGGAGAGTTTTTCCCCTGCTGTAATCAGCTGGCAAGGTAAATATTCATGATATAGTCTGATCTTATTTGCTCGGGAAGGAAATAGTCAGGTTCACTATGTTAACAAATAAACGTTCGTTCAAAAATTTGGGAGATTAGCAAACCTGTACATTTTTGGAATCATCAGAGCATGGAGAATCCGAAAATCAATGTTGGCATTTGCACAGACACCTGCATGGCCGCCATTTTGTATTTTCAAAATGGCTGCCATAAAATGAATATTTTGCGCTATCTCGGCTTCTCGTCAACCTAGAAACTTAATTAAATATGCTAATCCTATGTTTTCTGGGTCAAGGAATCCAATAAAGGCCTCAAAATAGTGCTCAGCATTATAGAAAAGCAACAAACAAAGGTAATTGAAAACCATTGTCTTTATATTTGTGATATAACTGTATTACATAATACATGATATTGCAAGTCCTTTGAAGTTATAGGTTTGGGTTTATAAAGCAAGAAAGCAGCCTTGTTAGTATCAGATTGAACTATAGTCCTACACACAGGATCTACGAGGTCTATACCGTTCAGGAATATGCTTTTACAGATCTTCATCACTGTCCTGAGGGTCATTTTCGCAAAGGTGTCTATGCAAATGCCAACATTAATTTTTGGATTCCTCATGCTCTGAATATTCCTAAAATGTATAGTTTTGCTAATCTCCAAAAATTTTGAACGAAAAAACATAGTGAACCTGACTAAAAGCAAAGATTTCCTTTATAGAATCCATCGCTGCTAGCATTCATGCATTTACTCATTCAGTAGTTCCAAAGACTCTTAAGATATGTGCAATGGCTAATGAAAATCCCCTATAGCTGCAAAGATCACCAAAGTAAACTTCAAAGTGAAATACCAACAAAATGTACAAAACTTTGGGATCGCAAAACACACTTGGAAGTTTTTAATAAAGAACTTGCCTGATGAGAAATAGACAATAAAAGTTCACTGGAATGTTAAAAACATGGGCACCTGCAGGGGCGGATCCACGGGGGGGGGGGGGGGGTAATCCCCCCTAACCCCCCCCCAGCGCTATCGTTTCATGCACCCCCCCCCCACCCCCCCGTCTTGAAATTCCTGGATCCGCCCTAACCTGTAAAGTCCTTACGAGATTGATGGCATCGCAAATCGAGGGATTCAGAGACACAAAGCAAGTGTCCAAACAGCGGTTTACTCCCGGAAGTGATGACACCGGAAAAAGCACTCGGGGCGCCCAACAGGTGGCGGAGCCCGGAAAAGGATTTACATCACAGTATGTTACAATTCCCCCCTTAAAGATCAAGGCGTGTCGGAGCACGACATTTGCGGCTCCAACGCCTAACAGCAACATGTGGTTCGGTAATGACACCACTCACAGTGGGTGAAGCATCCTCGACTGGAAGGCCATTGGTCGGGGACGTTTCTGGAAAGTAGCTGGGCGGCTTAGCTAAAAAATTCGGATTGATTGTGCCTTTTCCCTTAAAAGCATGAAACTTGGCACATGGCTAGAATACCCGAAAAGAAAGATTTTTAGTCCAGGGGGCATCCCCAATTTCACCCCATATGGCGGCCATCTTGAAATCCAAGATGGCCGTCATACAAGACCTATTTTGATGAATATCTCCATAATTAGAACAGATATCAAAATGGTTGAAGTGCCTATACCTACATTTTTAGGGTCTAGGAATCCAATGGCAACATAAAATATTCAATAGTATATGGCAGCCATCTTGAAATCCAAGATGGCCGCCATAACAGACCTGTTTTGATGAATATCTCCATAATTAGAACAGCTATCTAAATGGTTGCAGTGCCTACACCTACATTTTTAGAGTCTAGGAATCCAATGGTAACATAAAATATTAAGCAGTATGTGGCGGCCATATGAAAATATTAATTTTGCATAGTATCATGCAAACTGGGAAAGCACATAAATACTCTTACCAGGTTGGCATTCTTCTGTGATTTAAAGCCTCTGAAAGTAATTATTTTTTTAACGCTGATGCCAATTTTCTGGGTCAATGATCAAATGAAAACGTAGAATATTGGTTAATGTGTGGCGTCACAAGATGGCCACCATCTAGGGACCATTTTTATTCACGTCGTATTATGTAATGCATCAGAGTATTGTAAGATATTCAGGCCTAGGTTTTGGTTCAGTGGTCAAGAAATCTCTGAAGCTGCACTTTCGTGACCAAATGCAATTTGTATTTATATTGTTAAGCTCATTTCAGATGCCCTTTGATGAACCTATTTTTGTTTTCTTTTTCTCTCATTTCAGGACAATCATCTGCTTCTGAGGTAACCGTTAGAAGTCATCACCGTGTCCGCCGTTGAGGATGTCAAAGCGGATGAAACTCGTAGACCCTTCACAGCCGCTTGCTGAACGGCATCGGGAGATTCAATGGGAACTGTGCATTTTGTGCCAGGAGTCAACAGCTGAGGATGTTCAGCATCCAAAAAAACGAAAAGAGGAAAAGGGTGAAACAGTGCTTGCTGGTTACAAAACAATGACTGCAAACCTCCGTGAGTTTAATAAAATCGGTCTACTACCAAGGACAATAAACATTGATGCGTTAGATGAAGGTGACGGTATTGAGGCAGCCCTTATTGCACATAATGGCTGTTGGCATAGGTCCTGCAGACTGAAGTATAACAATACGGAACTGGAACGTGCAAGGAAACGTTCTAAAGATAGACCTGCATTGGCTGATGATGCAGGCGAGGGTCCATCTGGTGTTTCTAAGCGCACTCGTCAGTCGACTTCTGCATTGTCAATTTGTGAAGACCTCTGCTTTTTCTGCCAGAAGTCATCTGGAAAAGACCAGCTTCATGATGTTTCCACATTCAAGACTGACAGACATGTTCGGGAGTGTGCTGCACTTGTAGAAGATGATGACTTGCTAAGACGTCTCAGCGGTGGAGATATGATTGCACTGGAATCAAAATACCATGCGAAGTGCCTAGCATCTCTATATTATCGTGCATCCACCATTCAAACAGAGCAAGCACCAGCAGACTATCGCGATAACATGCGCCACAGCACTGCATTTGCAGAACTTGTGACATTCATTGAAGAGAGCCGCTTTGAGGACCCTGCCACTGCTTCAGTATTTAAGCTAGCTGACCTTTCAAATCTGTATTCTTCACGGCTGGAACAACTGGGTATCAAGCATGAAAGCCGCATACATTCTACAAAGCTCAAGCAGGGAATTCTTTCCCGTTTTCCTGATATGAGAGCGACTAAAAAGGGCAGAGATGTTTTGTTAGTCTTTGATGAGGACATCGGGCATGCCTTAGCGAAGGTGTGTAAACAGGACAGCGATAGTGATGCAATCCACCTTGCTCGGCAGCTGAAATCGTCCGCCGACAGTTGTTTGATAAGTGTAAGCCATTTGATGGTTCATTTAGTGAAACATGTCAGGAGGAATCTGTGCCTGATTTGCTGGTATCGCTAGTCAACATGATTCTAGAGGGTCCAAGTATTAAGGACCAGGCATTCCAACCTTCCAGTCCAGCTGCACTAAGCTTAGCACAGCTTCTTAAGTTCAATGCTGTAAAGCATGTCCGCAAGCAAAAGGATAAATCCACCTATGTAAGACACAGTCAGGAACGGGAAACCCCAGTGCCAATTTATGTTGGGTTGAAGTTGCATGCAGAAACTAGGAAAAGAGAGTTGGTCGAAAAGCTATCCCAACTTGGTGTCAGCATTTCGTATGATAGGGTTCTTCAGATATCTACCGAAATGGGGAATAGTGTTTGCCGGCTATACAGATTGGAACAGGTCGTGTGTCCACCTAAACTTAAGGGGAACCTGTTCACTACATCTGCCGTTGACAACATAGATGTCAATAAGAGCTCGACAACAGCAAAAGACCATTTCCATGGAACTGGCATCTCATTATTCCAGCATCCAAAGGAACATGATGAGGGTACTGATCGTGGAAGAGCCATACTTGGTGGTGCTGTCGGCATGAAGAAACTTGAACCTTTGCCAAATTACTACACGAACGTACCACCTATTCAGACGAGTGTAAAAGGATCTGTAGTTCCAGACACAGGTCTGAAGACCCTTGCACGGGAGAAACCGGATGAGAATGAGGACAAATGGCTCCAGAACGTAAGAGAACACATTGAAAACGACACTTCAACCTCCCGTGCAGAGAACATTTCCTGGGCTGCATACCATGCTCACAACCTGTCTCAGTCAACTCGACCAACATCTGTAACGGCTCTAATGCCGCTGTTTCATGAAAGTGCACACACTGTGGCCATGATAAAACACTCCATGGATGTCATTGGGAGTGCCGTGCAACATCTAAATCCAGGACAGACTCCTGTCATTGCCCTTGATCAACCATTATTTGCAATTGCAAAACAGATTCAATGGAAATGGCATGAGCAATATGGAGAGGACAGATTTGTTCTGCTATTCGGAGGATTGCACTTTGAAATGACTGCACTGAAGACATCGGGTGACTGGTTATCTGGAAGCGGCTGGGTAGAAGCATTGGTGCAAGCCAATATTGCCTCAGCGGGAAGTGCAGATTCTTTCCTGCGAGCTGCACATGTTTCACGCTCGCGCAATGCCCATCAGGTGACAGCTGCAGCCTTGCACATACTGCAGCATCGGGCATACAATGACTATGCAATAGAAGCTGAGACGAAACTTTCATTTACTGATTGGTGTGGCAAAATGACTAAGGAACACCCACAGTTCCAATACTGGAGTCTCACGATGGCATTGGAGAACAGCATCCTGACCTTTGTGCGCTCATTGAGGGAGGCTGACTTTGAAATGTACTTAGATGCTTCATGGGAGCTTCTTCCGTGGTTCTTTGCTCTTGACCATACGCACTATGCAAGATGGGTCACAGTCCATTTGCATGATATGATGGACTTGCACAAGACACACCCTAAAGTTCTGGATAATTTCCGAGCTGGCATGTTCACGGTACAAAAGACCCAACGCAAATTTTCTTCAATTGCTACAGATCATGCACATGAACAGAACAATGCACGTATCAAGGGAGATGGAGGAGCTGTGGGTCTGCTGGACAATGCCCATGCTCTGCAAAGATGGATGGTTGCAGGTCCAGAGGTCTCAAGGGTGATTGATGAGTTTGAGACTGCACAGGAGCAACATGAAAGCAAAGCGCCATCACTGCATCATGATCAGAATAAAAGCACCCAGATGACCTTTGACAAACATGTCAGATCACTTGTATCAGTTATCGAGGAGCGAGGTAATCCATTTCTTGAAGAAACCGCTGACCTTTTGGTCCTTGACGCAAAGGATATAGCAAGTGCATCAGTCGTACAAAGTGTGAAAGACGTGCAGAAAGTGGGAAAGGAGGCTCTGGAGTCATTTGTGCAAGAGAGGCTGATTTAACGCTCAAAGCCTTTGAATGATGTCGTCCCGCGCAAAAAGTTACCTCTGTTTGGCAGCTCATCAGTAACAGACCAGCTGACAGATAAACACAAGGTAGCCTCATTGAAGAGTGATGTTCAACTGTTTTCTCGCCTCTATATTGCCTGTCAAACCCGCGAGGGAAACCTGGATGAATTTTTCCGTCATGAAAATCAATCTTTCCCTCCATCTCTGTCCAAGGATGGGAAGCTTCGACCTGGTACAAAGAGCGACCTTTTGGACTGCTTAGAGGAACTTTCACCATCAAGCACACAGATGCCAGAGGTGACATGTGTCATACTTGACGGGGCAGTAATTGTTCAAAAGCTAAAGCCCGATGTTGGCACAGTCAAAACATTTGGCGAATATGCCGAAAAGGTCTTCATCCCATTTGTTTTCTCACAGTACAAATCTGCAACCCGACTTGATCTGGTGTGGGACCGTTACCTACCCGACAGCCTTAAGAGCATGACCCGTGAAAAGCGTGGCAAGGGGGTTCGCCGACGAGTAGATACCTCAGTTGCAATTCCTGGACAGTGGCAGAACTTTCTTCGAGTTGATGAAAACAAGCGTGAACTCTTCAGCTTCCTTTCCAATGAAACAATTAAATCATTTGAAGACCAGCGCAAGGAGCTAGTTGTCACACTTGATACAGAGGTTCTTACTGCTCCACCACGCATTGATCTAGAATCACTCTCCCCGTGCACTCAGGAAGAGGCAGATGGTCGGATGTTCCTACATGCTGCTGATGCAACACAGAGAGGGCATAGTAAGGTCCTCATACAAACTGTGGACACAGATGTTGTCGTGCTTGCAGTTACAGCATCCCAGAAGCTTTCAGTGATGATATGGTTACAATTTGGGACAGGCAAGAACATGCGATTTATCTCTGCACATGATATAGCCACAGCTCTTGGCCCTGAGAAATCTAAAGCCCTCCCCATGTTTCATGCACTAACAGGGTGTGACACTTCTTCAGCGTTTAATGGGCGTGGAAAGGTAACTGCATGGAATGTGTGGGAATCATTCCCTGAGCTCACAGGGGTACTAGCAGAAATTTGCCACCAGAGCACAGAGATAACTGAAACCTGCATGAACGTCATTGAGAGATTTGTTATTCTGTTGTATGATCGCACAAGTACTACTACTGACATTAACATTGTATGAAAGAAACTGTTTGCAAAGAAGGGCAGACCTGTGGAATCAATTCCACCAACACATGATGCCCTTGTGCAGCACGTAAAGCGGGCAGTATACCAAGGCACACTATGCTGGGGACAAGCATTGCATGCTAAGCCTGATCTACCAAGCCCCACTGAATGGGGTTGGCAAAAAACGTCTGCTGGCCAGTTCAAACCAATATGGACAACACTTCCAGAGGCTGCAAAGATCTGCAATGAACTTGTTAAGTGTGGGTGCAAAAAAGGATGTACTGGTCGTTGCCGGTGTAAGAAAACTGCACTTCCCTGTACTTCTCTCTGCGCATGTGATGGAGAATGCAGCAAAGACTAGAAAACCACAAGATGGCACAGTTACAGTCTGCGATGTCATAGACACTTTTAATCACTGAAGAATGCCAACCTGTTAAGAGTATTTATATGCATTCCCAGTATGCATGATACTATGCAAAATTAATATTTTCATATGACTGCTTAATATTTTATGTTACCATTGGATTCCTAGACCCTAAAAATGTAGGTGTAGGCACTGCAACCATTTAGATAGCTGTTCTAATTATGGAGATATTCATCAAAACAGGTCTGTTATGGCGGCCATCTTGGATTTCAAGATGGCTGCCATATACTATTGAATATTTTATGTTGCCATTGGATTCCTAGACCCTAAAAATGTAGGTATAGGCACTTCAACCATTTTGATATCTGTTCTAATTATGGAGATATTCATCAAAACAGGTCTTGTATGATGGCTATCTTGAATTTCAAGATGGCCGCCATATGGGGTGAAATTGGGGATGCCCCCTGGACTAAAAATCTTTCTTTTGGGGTATTCTAGCCATGTGCCAAGTTTCATGCTTTTAAGGGAAAAGGCACAATTCATCAGTTAAGCAGCCCCACTAAAGGGTTCCAGAGGTGCAGGTATGGTTACGAGGGGCGATAAAGGCACTCTCTCGGATGGTTGAACAGGTCGTGGTACAAATACAGCTGTTTCTGCTGGTTTGGAATGGACGCAACCTGAGTTGATAAAGGTGCTTCCGCTGAGGTCCACCATCAGAAAGTTTGACGAGAAAAATCTGACTACCAACACTCTCAATAATTACCCCCAGACAACCACTTCTCACCAAGGCCGGCATTGAGAACAAACACAGGATCATTTACATTAATTTCACGAATCACAGACGTTCCAATAGAGAAGCTGATGGAAAACGTGAAAGATGAGGAAGTTGTTGTGGTAGGAGGAGACCTAAATGGATATGCGGGAAAGAGTATAGATGGTTTTGAGGGACTTCATGGGGGTTATGGAGAAGGTGAAAGGATTTTGGAGTTTGCTGATGGAGCTGGGTTGTTGATTTGTAAAATTCAGTTCCAGAAAGAGGATAATAAGCTTGTTACATACACGTCAGGTGGGTCGACGACAACCATTGACTACCTGATGGTGTGTAGGCGAGATAGGCGGCACCTCTGGGACACAAAGGTGATCCCGGGGGAGGAGGCTGTTTCACAGCACCACTGGTTGTCCGCGACATAAGAGTGAAGGGTGCAAGGAGAGCTCGGCGGGTGAACTACCAACCGAGAATGAAGGTGTGGAGGTTGAAAGAGGTGACAGTGAGGGAGGCATTAAAAGAGAGGCTGAGTAGGGTAGAGGATGATGTGGTTGAGCTTGAAAGTGGTTGGATGTGAATGAAAGATAGTCTGTTGGGAGCAGTTGGTGAGGTATGTGGATGGACAAAAGGACCACCGAGGCACTCTGAAACATGGTGGTGGGATGATGAAGTTGGAAAGAGGATTGACGAGAAAAGGAAGAAGTTCAAGGAGTGGCAGAAGGCGAAGGGTACGGGGGCAGAAAAGGCAGAGCATGAAAGTAAGAAGGCTGCAAAGAAAGAGGTAGCAAAGGCGCAGGAGGCATGTAGGAAAATGTTCGGAGAACGCTTGGATTGGGAAGAGGGTCAGAGAGCGGTATTCAGGATTGCAAAGCAGATAGTGAAAGAGAGGTGCGATGTGATGGGGGTGAGTTGCTGGAAGGATGAAGTGGGACAAATCGTTGTGGACCCAGATGGAATTAAAGGAAGATGGAAGAGATATATGGAAATGCTGTTGAATGCAGAGAATGAATGGGATGGCAACATAGAGAGTAACCCAGTTTTAGGACCGGCAGAGAAGATAACTGAGAAGGAAGCTGAGGAAGCGATAAAAGCAATGAAGAGTAGAAAAGCGGCAGGGCTGACGGGCGTTGTGGGAGATATGTTGAAGGCAGCAGGAAGTTGGGGTGTGAAGTGAATGACAGAGATTTGTAATCTGGTGGTGAAAGAAGTTCGCATTCCAGTGGATTGGGTTCCTGAGTACCCTCGTCTCTCTATACAAGGTGAAAGGTGACCGTCTGGACTGTGGCTCGTATTGAGCGATAAAGTTATTGGAGCATGGAATGAAGGTATTGGAAAGGGTGTTGGAGAGGAAGATAAGGAAGAAAGTGAAGATTGACTAAATGCAGTTTGGATTTATGCCAGGAAGAGGAACGACAGACACTTTTTATTGTAAGACAGTTGCAGGAGAAGTTCATGGAGAAGAGGAAGAAATTGTTTCTTGGATTGGTTGATCTTGAGAAAGCATTCGATAGGGTTCCACGCGAAGTAGTGACATAGGTATTGAGGAAGTTAGGAGTGGAGGAATGTTTGATCAGAGTGGTGATGACAATGTACGAAAGAGCGTGCACAGCTGTAAGGACGAAGGATGGGAACAGTGGTGAGTTTGAGGTGAAGGTGGGAGTGCATCAGGGGTCAGTACGAAGTCCACTACTATTTGTAGCTGTGATGGAGGTGCCGGCTCGGAATGTAAAGGAGGGTTTACCGTGGGAGTTGTTGTATGCAGATGATCTGGTGTTGATTGTGGAAAGTATGGATGGATTGAAGGAGAATATGAACAAGTGGAAACAATGTATGGAGACAAAAGGTCTGAAGGTGAATAACGGAAAAACGAAGGTGATGTCAAGTGGTAAAGCATGTGGTGAGGTGGAAGGAACTGTGAAGTG
Organism: Myxine glutinosa; assembly: GCF_964187855.1. NCBI lineage: Eukaryota > Metazoa > Chordata > Myxini > Myxiniformes > Myxinidae > Myxine > Myxine glutinosa. Next base: position 91,737,773 of record NC_136268.1, read on the forward strand.
GCCGTGCACTGTGTGCAGGAAGGGTGACGGAGTGAACTCCATTCAATGAACAATGTGCGCTGAGTGGGTTCATCAAAAATTTAATGGTCTGAGAGGGTCACTAACCAGTCTGGCAGCTACATTCAAGTGTAAGGTGTGCACAGAGGGAGCTGCAGATGGAGGAAATGTTGAGTTGGATCTTGGAGACGGCATGAAGCTGGAAGGTGTGAAAACATTTTGCTACCTAGGAGACATACTGAATGGAGAAGGTGAATCAGACTCTGCAACGGTTTCAAGAGTGAGAAGTGCATGAAAGAAGTTTCGGGAACTGAGTGGCGTGCTGACGAGGAGGGGAGTGTCGTTGAAGCTGAAGGGAAAGGTGTATGCTGCATGTGTGAGAAGTGTTATGATTTATGGGAGCGAGACATGGGTAATGAATGTAGAGCAGCAACGAAGGCTGGAAAGGGTGGAAATGCGAATGGTTCGGTGGATGTGCGGAGTATCGTCGAGAGAGAGGAAGACAAATGATGAATTGCGAAAGATGATGGGAATATAGCCTATAATGCATGCTGTGAAGAGAAACAGGTTGAGATGGTTTGGTCACGTGTTGAGGAAGGATGAAAGTGACTGGTTGAGAAGAGTGATGAAAATTAATGTCGAAGGAAGGAAGTAGAGAACGGGGAAGACCAAGAAAGACTTGGCTAAAGGTGGTGGAAGAAGAAATGCGGGCAAAGGGGTTAACAAGGGGAGATGCAGAAAATAGGGCAACATGGAGAAGATTGTCATGGGGCCCGCAAGGCTAACCCCCGCTCTTGCAGAGGTTAGCCTTGCGGGCTTTGTGCGATAACTCAATCGGACTCGGTCCAAGCGAGTTTGTACCGTTCCTTCCATAACACGCTTTAGTCCACTCTTCACGATCTGCACGGCCCTCTCAGTCTGGCCATTGCTGGCAGGCTTGTATGGAGCAGAGGTATAATGCTTGATGCCATTTTGCTCGCAAAAGCTCAGGAACTGTACACTGGTATAGTGGTATAAGATGAGCCGTTACCCGATACAATGCAATCAGGAATACCATGAATGGCGAACATACTGCGTAGGGCTTCGATTGTAATGCCCGACCCTGTAGCGGGTACAACAACCACCTCAATCCACTTTGAGTGGGCATCAACAACAACAAGGAACAACTTGCCTAAGAAAGATCCAGCATAATCAATGTGTAAGCTCGACCAAGGTTTAACTGGCCATGACCACATTTCAAGTGGTACTCCCAGCAGTGACTTAGCATTAACCTGACATGTGTGACAATGACGTACGCAGGTTTCTATGTCATCATCTAACTTTGGCCACCACACGTGAGCTCTGGCTATAGTTTTCATAGCGACCATCCGAGGGTGAGCATCATGTAGTACTGACAATATTGTCTCACGTAGTTTCGGTGGGATGATGATACGATTCCCACAAAGGATGCAATCCACGTCAACTGACAACTAGTTCTTCCTGTTTAGATACAGTTTAGCTTCACTTGCACAAGATGACCAATCACCTGACAGGACACACCGTCTGACATGCGACAATGTAGGATCGTCGCTCATACCTCTTGCAATTTGCTTTGCAGTGACAGGTGCTTTCTCATGAAGAACCTGAGACAGCAGATGAACAACATTAACAGGTAGAGGTGGTTCCTCAATGGTTTTCGGACGCGGTAGACGACTCGATGCGTCTGCACAATACATTTCATGTCCTGGCCTGTACACAAGCTTGTAGTCATAACCAGCAATGGTTCGAGCCCAACGTTGCACCCAACCAGATGAAGTCGGTGATACTGCCTTATCCTCCCCCAACAGACCGAGGAGGGGTTTGTGATCAGTTTACAATGTGAAATGGTGGCCATAAAAGTCCTGGTGCATTTTACTTACTCAAAAAATGCAAGAAAGTGCCTCGCGGTCAACCGCGACGGTCCTGCCCATACCGACGCTCCACACTTGAGTTTCCTCGATGCATATGCAACAGGTTACAAAAGACCAGCATCATTGGTTTGCAATAGTGCACAACCTACTCCGTGAGATTAACTGTCACAGCTCAACGTGAACTCTTTCGAAGGGTCGTAATGTACAAGCAACGGTGAAGTGCATAACAGGATTTTTGCATCCCTGAAAGCCTTGTCTTGAGCATTACCCCATTTCCAGTGAACGCCTTTGCGCAACAAAATGTGCAACGGTTCCAAGATAGTACTCAGGTTTTGTAGGAAATTACCAAAGTAGGTTAACATTCCGAGAAAAGCCCGAAGCTCAGACACCTTGGTGGGAGCGGGAGCGTTCTTGAGAGCTTCTACTTTACCTGATGAGGGCAAAATGCCTTTCCGCGTGATGCGATGACCCAAGTACTCAACCTCAGGGGCCATGAAGACACATTTCTCATCATGGAGACGAAGGCCTGCACTGGAGACACGGCTTATCACTTCATTCAGGTTCTGTAGGTGTTCCTGGGCTGACCATCCGGTCAACAATACATCATCTGAAACACAACCATGCTAGGTACGGTTCTTAATAAGTTCTCCATTTTTCGCTGGAAAATGGGCGCGGCGGACCGAATGCCAATAGGGCATCGATTGTACACGAGCAGTCCATGGTGTGTATTGATGCAGGTAATAGTTTTAGATTTGTCTGAAAGTTCCATTTGTGCATAAGCATTAGTCAGGTCTAACCTTGTAAATGTCTCACCTCCCATGACAGCCGTGAACCGGTCCTTGGCCTTGGGCAGAGGATATCCATCCAGTTTTGAATGACGATTTATGGTAGTTTTGTAGTCCCCACGGATACGTAAGCTCCCATCAGCTTGCAGCACGGGTACAATTGGGGCAGCCCAGTTGGAGTATTCAACTGGGGTGATGATTCTTTCATCCAGAAGACGATCGAGCTCCTGCTCAATTTTTGCTCACATCATGTACGGTGCAGGTCTTGCCCTATGGAAAATAGGCCTAGCCTCGGCAGCCACATGAATCTTAACCTTTGTGCCTTTAAAAGTGCCCACATCATCACAAAATAGATCAGGATACTTGTCGACAATCAATGCGCATTCAGCACTGGTGGGCACATGGTTCACATTATGCCAGTTTAGTCTGATGACCTTTAACCAGTCTCTGCCAAACAAAGCTGGACCCTGTGTGACAAGCAATGGTAAAGCATGGGACGCACCATCGTACTCAACGGACACAATGGCTGAAACGATCACAGGCACAATTTCGCTGGTACATGTCTTCAGTTTGGTCGACCCAGGTGTGATCTCCGGAACCCCACCCTGTGGATTCAGCGAGGTGAACATGCTCGAAGATAGATCGAAGTTAGAAGAACACATGATAGATGTCGAAGCACCAGTATCGATCTCCATTTCCACAGGGGAATGATCTATTGTCACCGTCACAACAAAGAGAGGTTCGGTATTCCTAGTGCTCACAGAGAGAACTGAATCATTCTCACCTTCGACTGTGGTGGCGCCTGATGTACTGTTGGTTACATGAAGCATGCGATCTGTTGGCTCTGCGTTGTCATTGTCGACATCGATATGGTGAGTGGAAGAGGTGGGTCTGGGACATCGGGCTTTCAGAGGCCCCCTCCTCCCACAGGTGTGGCACATGAATTGTTTATAACGGCATTGGAATGTGCCACGTCCACCATCGCAACGCCAGCAGGTGATGCTGCCAGTCTTCTTGGGATGGTACATCTCGCGGGCAGATGGAGGTGGAGAAATCCGACACTTCTCTTTGTAAGTTGTGCCTTTGTACACATCCAGCATTGACCTTGTGATGTCCTGTAGACTCTCATGAGCTTGCATACACGCAGTGGCAATGTCGGTAACCTTCTTGAGGTCTGGATCTGTCTCCGAGAGCAGTTTACGCATGATGGAATCGCTGTTAATTCCAATCACAAAAAGTCTCTCAGCATCTCGTCCAGTCTTGCGCCAAACTCACAGTGTTCAGCCAGACGTCTGAGATCAGCTACAAACTCACTCCCCGATTGGCCCTCACTTCATCGATGTGTATAAAACTTGTACCTTGACATGATTTTTCCCAGCTTGGGTTTGTAGTGTCTCTGCACCAACTCAACCAGTGCAGCGTATGACTTGTCGTGGGGTTTTTCAGGTAATAGGAGATCATTCATCAAACTGTAGGTCTGGGATCCGCACACAGTCAGCAATATAGCACGCCGTCAAGGTGCATCGTCAGCGCCATCAATTTCGTTGGCAACGAAATACTCGTCCAGTCTCTCACAAAATTCAACCCAGTCATCTGAACTCGGATTGAATTCACTCAAAATCCTGATCCCGGTGACTGCCATCATGAAAATAAAACACCACACGTGAGCTTGAACACACAGTTCATCTCCTCGTCGCCACTGTAATGTGTGTGCCGTCCCTCAGATGGACGTTAAACGGGCGTCCCGTCTGCCAGCATTCGTTGGTCGGCGTTAGAGATCTCATGGTGTCCTCCGCAAAGAGTAGGTGACCTATCACCGGTACCTTGGCCAAATTGTTGTCCTAGCCAGTGGAGGTTATTACAAAAGTACCACAGCCACACCCTCAGCCAATGATGCAACCAAATTATTGGGGGCACGTCTCAGAAAAGAACAGTTGATAAGGCTGATGACTCATGATTGACCTGACTACATCCTACCTTCCACAATATGGACATTGATGATTGAAAGCATTGGTGATTGAAATGTCAGATCCTAATTATGTTAGTCTATGTAGAGTCAATCATCACCATGAAATCAGCCTATTTCACAGGCCACCGACTGCCTGAACTCATGTTGGAGTGTTTTTGGTGTACTCACTATGTGCGGTTTGGGGAAAGAGGAAAATTTGATTCACTGTGACGCTGCCCTTTGACATTTATTGCATACAAAGTCAAGGTTCGTGGAAGAGCTAGAACACTGAATGGATCAGATCACAAAAGAACAAAAGGAACAGTAGAAAGAGGCAGGAAACACCAACAGCAGGGTTGAAAGATAAAACAGAGGGAGATATGGACAATTTTAGAAAGTGTGATTAGAGGAGGATGCACTGGTTGGACAAGATGGATACATAAGCAAACTCTCAGGAAGGAAAAACTGGAGGTGGGCACTGGGCACGTAGGAAGTTGGAAATTTGTTAGGAGGTGGGCTTGAAGGGTAGTGGATGGGGTAGTGGGGAGAAAGTGGTGGGTTTATGGAGGTAGAAAATATCATGGTTTTGGATTGGGGATGATCTAGGATGGTGGTGACCTGCTGTCTTGAACACCTGGAGAACAGTGAGATTGAAGAGAACCACAAACCCCGACCACTAATCCACCTCCTGCTTGGTGAGGCAGTAAAGCAGAGGGCATGGTCTCATGTGGTAGATGGACATTAATGCTCACAGATTGTGCAGCTACAGCTGTTATGAGACATGACCTGTGTGTGCTTACTGCTTTACAAAGCTAGAAGGATTAACACTTTATTAAGGCGACTAGATTGCATGGTCACAGGTAAAGGATGAAGTAGTGTGTCGTCCTCGTGAACTCTAAAAAGGGCAAAACCATGGTGTGCGACTCCACGATCCTTTACTTGTGACCTTAAAAGTCTTAAATCCTCGGTCGTTAAAATAGACTCGAGTGTGCACTGCTGAAACTATCTGAGTGGGAAGTTTAACTGTATGCATGAGTTCATGGCGTTTAATGCCATGATGCATTTATCAGGTCGAAAGGGCTTTTTTTGGTGTGTATACAGTGCATTCAGAAAGTATTCAGACCCCTTCACTTTTTTCACATTTTGTCATGTTGCAGCCTTATGCTGAAATCGTTTAAATTCATTTTTTCCCTCATCAATCTACACTCAATACCCCATAATGACAAAGAGAAAACAGGATTTTAGAAAGTTTAGCAAAATTTTTACAAATAATAAATTGAAATATCACATTGACATAAGTATTCAGACCCTTTGTTATGACACTTGAAATTTATCTCAGGTGCCTGCCATTTCTCTTGATCATCTTTGAGATGTTTCTACACCTTGATTGGAGTCTACCTGTGGTAAATTCAATTGATTGGACATGATTTGGAAAGGCACACACCTGTCTATATAAGGTCTCACAGCTGACAATGGATATCAGAGAAAAAACCAAGCCATGAGGTCGAAGAAACTGCCTGCAGAGCTCACAGACAGGATTGTGTCGAGGCACAGATCTGGAGAAGCCAACAAAAAAATTTCTGCTGCCTTGAAGGTTCCCAAGAGCACAGTGGTCTCCATAATTCTTAAATGGAAGAAGTTTGGAACAACCAGGACTCTTCCTTGAGCTGGCCGCCCGGCCAAACTGAGCAATCGGGGGAGAAGGGCCTTGGTAAGAGAGGTGCCCAAGAACCCGATGGTCACTCTGGCTGAACTCCAGAGATCCTGTGTGGAGATGGGAGAAACTTCCAGAAGGACAACCATCACTGCAACACTCCACCGATCTGGGCTTTATGGCAGAGTGGCCAGACGGAAGCTTCTCCTCAGTGAAAGACACATGAAAGCCCACAGAATTTTGTTTCTCACAGTCTGAGAGTCCTTTAGGTGCTTTTTTGCAAACTCCTGCAACATAACAGGCTGCAACATAACAACATAACAACATAACAGGAGAAGGCTGCAACATAACAGGCTGCAACATAACAACATAACAACATAACAGGCTGCAACATAACAACATAACAACATAACAGGCTGCAACATAACAACATAACAACATAACAGGCTGCAACATAACAACATAACAACATAACAGGCTGCAACATAACAACATAACAACATAACAGGCTGCAACATAACAACATAACAACATAACAGGAGAAGGCTGCAACATAACAGGCTGCAACATAACAGGCTGCAACATAACAACATAACAACATAACAGGAGAAGGCTGCAACATAACAAAATGTGAAAAAAGTGAAGGGGTCTGAATACTTTTTGAATGCACTGTATCATACATATATATATATATACATAAATATATATTCATACATACATACATCCATACATACATACAGTGCCTTCAGAAAGTATTCACACCCCTTAACTTTTTCACATATTGTTGTGGTGCAGCCTGAATTTAAAATGGATTTAATTTAGAATTTTTTTTGTCACAGATCTATACATCGTGTCAAAGTGAATTTTTGTTTTTTGTTATATACTCCACAAAATAATTAAAAATGAAAAACAGAAATATATAATTTACATAAGTAATCATAATCATCGGATCGATCTTGGACACTACCGACAATCTTTCTCCATTGTTCTTTTCTCGCTAACGCTTCAGTGAGGTCACGCCTGTTGATTTTGGTGTCGTGTTCCAGTCTATTGATGTAGGTTGTAGTGGGTCGTCCTCTTGAGCAGTGACCATGAGGAGGTTCCCAGAAAAGTACCATCTTGGCCATCTCTTGATCACTTCTCCAGCAGTGCCCACTAAACCTGAGATGTTTCTGGAGTGGTGACTCCAATACTCTGGGGCTCTTTCCATACAGCTGTTCGTTAGTCCAGTGTGCTCTCCATGAAATGTTAAGTGATGCCCTCAGTCGTCTTGTGTATACACTATCGAGCCATTTGGACAGAGTGTTGGTCATCGTCCAAGTTTCTGCTTCGTACAGGAGAACACTCTCGACTGTGGCGCGGAAGAAGTGTTCTTTCAGTTCTCTGCATAGGTCGCCCCTCAAAACAACATTCATCTTTGCTCATGCTCCCCAGGCTTTCCCAATCTGGACATCCATGTCCTTTGCAGTGTTGTCAACGTATGACTCCAGATATTGAAAATCTGGGACACACTTCAATTTGGTACCACTGAGAGAGATGAGACCGCCAATGTTGCTAAACGACATGAACTCAGTCTTTTCATCGTTTATGGTGAGGCCGACTTCTGCGGCTGCACACTAAGTAATCAATGCCCTGAGTCAATACTTCGTAGAAGCACCTATGGTGGTGAATACAGCTTGAAATCTTCTTCGGTATGTCTGTATCAACTTTGCACATCTTGATTTGGGGAGATTCTCCCATTCTTCCTTGCAGATTTGCTCAAGCTCTGTCATGTTGGATGGGAAGCATTGGTGAACAGCAATCTTCAAGTCTTTCCACAGATTAATTTATCAATGGGATTCAAGTCTGGGCTTTGGCTGGGCCACTCAAGGACTTTCATGCTCTTATGCTGAAGCAATTGCAGTGTTGCTTTGGCTGTATGCTTGGGGTCATACGCCTGTTGGAACTTAAATCTTCACCACAGTCTAAGGTCTTTTGCACTCTGAAGCAGGTTTTCCTCAAATATTTGTCTGTATTTCGCTCCATTCATGGTTACCTCTATCTTCACAAGTCTCCTAGTCCCTGCCGCTGAAAAGCATCCTCATAGCATGATGCTGCCACCAACATACTTCACGGTAGGGATGGTGTTAGATGGGTGATGAGCTGTGCTCACTTTCTGCCAGATGTAGAGCTTTACATTCAGGCCAAAGAGATCAGTTTTTGTGGGGTTTTTTCCACAAAATGGAAGGGGGAAAAGCACATTTCAATATTTTCCAAAGAAACCCCCCAGACATTGGACTGACGATACTTTTTTCAAAGAACTTCGGGATAGGTCATCTCGGGTGAAAGCAGTAAACGACACGGCAGAACGGGGCATCAAGCTGATCCAAAAATACAATGAGTCACTGACGAAAGACGAAGAACATAAACAGTTCCTTCTTCAACTGGTGGCAAATCACAGAAAAAAGCTCCCCACTAAATCAAAGGCAGCTCTGTCATAGTTTTTCAAGCGAATGATTTATGAGTGCAACGTGGGGCAACCCCTAAATATATATATTTTTCTGAAAAAAATTGTGTGCTTTTCATTTACATATAAAGGAATAAAAATAAGCTTGTGGAAAAAGGAAATTTGTTCCTTTGTTTTTTTTGGACCACCCTACTTCCACCTCCAGTTTTTCCTTCCTGAGAGTTTAGGAAACCCAGCATGGTTGTGTTTCATACGGTTGTGTGAGTGTTTGTATTTCCAGGCCATCCTGCCAGGACTTGAGATGCAATAGAAAAGAATAACGTCCAGCAGTGTATGTAATACAGGAGACCCCTCATAATCTATATGATAAAACAGGAGTGTCTGTCCGTCCGTCCCCAAACTACTCCCTCAGTTTTGGGGCTAGCCCCGCCAAACCTCATGTGGAACATTTTGGGGTCCCAGCGGATGTTGTAATGTAGGTCGGAGGATTCAACAATTCCTCAATAAAATTATGATTTTGAAATTAACTCGATAAGAACCTTCCACAAATCCGGAAGTGGATAGATGACTGCAATGAGCTGGTTTGATAACATCCCAATACAACCGTCATTTAAAACAGTATTTTGTTAAAGTATCAATTTATGATTGGAATGACGTTTGGAATTGAGTGATTACAATTACGATTTTGAATTTGTAATTGTATTCACCCAACCGTACGGAACTATTTCACATCCGGATTTAAATATTTATGTCACGAATGTTGGTAAAAGTTTATTTTTTATATTAATGCTATTTAATTTGTGATTGGAGTTATGCTGGTTGGAATGAAAATAGAGATATTGAGTTCAAGTGAATGACGAAATGCCGTGACAGTTTCTACTCTCTAAGCATGACATTCGCAGATCGCCATATGCAGATTCGCCATTGACTGGGTATGGAACCATTCAAACAGGTACGCTTTTCGTGCAAGTCCTTCACGGACCTGCTGTCCATGCTTGATGTTCGACAACAGATGCAGAATAATGTGGAATTTATTGGTTCCATGGTTTTCGATTCGTTGTTTTTTTAATGCAAGTCTTTCACGAACCTGCTGTCCATGTCTGACGTGCGACTGAAGGTGCTACAGGAATGTGGAATTTATTGGTTTCATGCTTTAGCATTCACCGTTTCTGCATTGTCTGTTTGCTTATGGCCTCCACACCCGTGCATAGCACGGGTACCTCGCTAGTATATATTATATATACAGACTTGGCATTTAATATGGAATATTTTTTTTGTGGGGGGTGAACTTACTTTTCAAGATGACTTAGAATCAAAAGTTCATTGGAATTATGTTGAAAATTATTCTAGATTTTGTTAATGTGACTTTAAAAGAAACAAAAACCACATTTGACATTTCAAAAACAAATAAATTGATCCTTGAAAGTGATGTAAACTGATATCGAACTCAATTCATGGATAGTACTGTGTTAAACTTCAGTACGTTTACCATAAGTATCTCTTATTTTGCACATCAGCCAAAAACAATTTCAACAAAAACAAAAGTTAAATTACGACTGGATTACGGACAGTAAAATTACAGTTCAGTACTTCGTGTAACCCCCACGAGCATTCAGGAGAGCATGTACACGTTGAGCATGCTGTTCACGAGATTTGCCAAGGTTTGGACAGGAATCGCTTGCCATGCAGTGACAATAGCCTGCTGCAATTCACGCACAGAGGTCGGCTGCTGGTCCAAGTGGTCGATTTGACGCATTAATTCTGCCCACAAGTTCTCCTATCGGGATTCATATCCGGGGACATGGCAGGCCACTCCATATGCTCCACACCACGGTCAGCAAGAAAGTGTTGGATCATGCGAGCATGATCAGGCCGTGCATTGTCATCTTGGAAGACAAAGTTTCCTCGAAAGGCTGCACGAGCAAATGGAAGCAATGTTTTCTTCCAGAATGGCCCTGTACTTGAACTGGTTCAGGTTTCCATTCTGAACAACCAGGTCAGTTTTTGCCTCCTGCATGAAAAGCAGCCCAAACGGTCACCCCACCACCTCCAGCTTGGACTCTTGGCATATACAATATTTGTTGTAGGCTTCATGCACTTGTCTGCGCACTCGGACACGGCCATCTTGACGAGAGACCAGAAATCTAGACTCGTCACTGAATATCACGTGATTCCAGTGTCCTGGCTGCCATTGACGGTGCTCTCTGGCCCACTGCAATCGGCGCTGGCAGTGTTGCTTGGTCAGGCGTGGCTTCTCAGGGGACGCCTGGCACGATAGCCCTGCTTGAACCAGTCGTTGGTTGACTAGCCTTCTGGATACAGGCACATTTGTCAGTTGCTGCCACTCAGCCCTAAGCCGATTAGCTGACTTGGTACGGCCATTGTGGACTAACCGGTGCAGCTGGTGATCATCCCTCCTTGTGGTTCTGCGGGGACGTCCTGGCCTCGGTATTGGAGTAGGGACACCCCTC